>NC_135777.1:10701055-11059333 GCF_028453695.1 Augochlora pura | reverse complement strand
CTATGAAAACGACATTTCAGCTGGTGAAATGACTGTTTCTGCAGATGTTACGTTGAAATTCAAAGAAAACAACTACTTTGCACCAGAAAATACTTCATCTATCTAAAACCGTCCCGATTTGTATATGTACACCGAAACCGTCCTTGCCCTTATCCCTGTCTAACGCGGAGCCAGCTAGAACGCCTTGCTGGCGAGTCCCCTAGCGAACCCGGGACGAAACAGCCTCCAAAATTTCCAAATTCCATCTTTCACAGCGCGCTATAATATAAATAAAAGTACACGTAGAATACCGTACGTAACGGATCTGATAATAATTGATTAGCTGGGGCTCGACCGCTGAGCAATTCTCGCAATTGTTGCTTTAACCCTTAAATGCATAGAGTCCCAAAAATGAATCAATAACTTTTTGCGCGGATACCCGACAACAGTTTTGATATCGATACATTTGGCTGAATGGCAGTGATTCCTTTGTCCATTGACTTATCAAAAATTAACTAAAATAATAACATTTGACTTCAATATTTGTATCTTTCTGACGTTATACCAATTGGCGCGCATTTTTGATAGCGGGTTCATTTACGTACTTTTGGAAGTGGATTATTTAGAAATATTTTGGTGTATTCGTTAAACAAAAAATATTTTCTAAAGGTAAGGCTCTTATTTATTAATTTGCTAGTACTTTTGTCAGGAAAAAAAAAGAATTTTTATGTCTATTTTGCATAGTGTACCAAAAATGAATCATTAATATTTTTCAATAAAAACCCTATAAGATATGACTTATAATTTTTTTTAATATTTTTCCCGATTTCCATTCATTTGAAATATTATAACCCTAATTTTTAAATAAAATTCATTAATTCATGCATTTAAGGGTTAAACCAGAGTTGGTCATTATTCAGTTTGTTTCGAATCAATATTTACCTAAGATAATCATGGAAATAAAATATCCCTATCAGAGGAACATTTTAATCAAATAATTCACTTATTCGTCAGAAATTATTCTATGTATTTATTCAGACGGTACGGTGTTTTGCACGAATAAATTTTTATTTAAATTTGATTTTAATATTCTTTATCTTTTGTCCGTCGCACCGAATAAAATTTTCGGCTAAGAATGTCAATAATCGTGTTCACAAGATTGGCATTGTTGATCCTACGATTGATTTAATTGAAATATCCATAGATCGCTTACCGTGTTTCAGCACGCAACAGGGAGAATTTGAAATTTGCCTGGTATGTACATTTAATGATAATAATTTAATAATTGAGGGACATGTAATTACATCACAAGTTAAAACCTTGCTCGTTAACACGGCATCGATCATTTCCAATTTATACATAAGTGATACTCTTACGCGAAAGTACTAAATCTAGGATGACATAGTGAAGGGGATCGCGTGTGCAAAGACGGTTCGTGAGCAGAAGAAAAGGCTGTTTTGTAATGGTAATTAGCAATTACAAGAGTACGGTTTACACAGTTTCGTTGCGGCTCAGCAGCTCAAGGTACACACCGGTATCATCAGCGTTTCCGTCGACCATCTGACAAAGTTACGTGGCTGCAACACGCCCTGCGAAACATTGAGGAGATCATTCGGATAGGTCACGGCTTTCTTTTTCGCGAGTAATATTTCGTCGGATGCGAATCGATCTCTTTGTGACACGTTTCCCGCTGTTGTCCCGTCCAAGGACCGTGTCGGTTATCACCTCGAAGGTTTCAGGCACATCATGTGGTATCGTATGGTATCGTATGGTATCGTATGGTATCGTGGGACTGCTGCACCACCGGCAGCATTGATTTGTTGGAAACGTGACCGACGAATTGATTTGTTGGAAACGTGACTTGCGCCATTCCTAGCCGCACTTTCGACGTGAGAATATGTGCCCGTGGAATAACGCCGTTCCTTCGGCCTGCCACCAAGCGCGGCCCGTTTACATGGAAATTCTACTTCCACTTTTACTTGGTATTTCCAGCTGCTCCCGTGTTCGCTCGATATCTCGGATATCCATTATCCGATACAGTATCGCCGACAGGGTTTGTCGGAAAGTCCTGTTCGCGTTCGTTCGCGGGAAACGTACGAGCTTCGGTTTCGCTGTCATTTCCAGTCGACGCTCCCGGGAGCGTCGGAGGGTCCTTCGGCACGTTGGAAACGGCAGTAACGTTAATAACGGTGGCAACGGTATTCCGCGGCGATAACATCGATCCACGGGACCGCGTAAACGCGAGTTTACCGAATTCGGAATGTTGCGTGCACGGTGAAACACGGCCGCGTCGACGATTGTAATTGGAACAATCGGAGCGGCGGTCTACTACATCGTTCCGACACGTCCGAACCCACTTATTTACTATTTACTTATCGTTTCGTGTTTCTTTTGTTAATTGCCGCGCTAAGGTAATGGCCGGCACGTGCGTCGCATCGAAACGCACTTCTGGGTCAGAGGTTTTTGCCGACGAAAGAGACTCGGTGAAATGCGAACAGGCGCCCGTTTTCCACGCATCCGAATTTCGCAACCCGTTTTCGTGCCTGGCTGACCACCGCCACTTCCCCACGCCACACAGGCCGGCAAAACAAAGCCTTGCCGGACGAAAATGTAAACTCCAAATATTCTCCAACAACGATATCAGATCTTGTCATGGTTAAAATTTTTATTACCAATTTTACAGCTCTATGGTTTAATAATACATTTCAAGAAGTGACGACGTCTCTATTTTATACGATTTTATGATTTGATTATAGTATGTATTGTTTTTGTTGCAACCTGCATGACCGAATTCTCTTTACGAGCATGAACAGTCGCGTATAAGGCACTTGTAAATATAATTTGTCACCTTACTTTGTTAACGCGTCTGATGAAATATGTAAAATTATATTGCAGTTTTCATTATAACTAGCAGTCGGAAACAAAAAAACTTTCCAGATTCTTCTAATATAACAAACAACAAAATTAGAAATTATTTCAATCACAGAATATTTTGTGTCGTTTCTAAGATGTATAGTAACTCGAGGTTGTAAATAATCGAGCTTCACCTAAAAATAATTGATATTCTCTTACTATACATATCATACATAACATGTACGTATATATAAACATATAACAATTTGACCAAGTTCTGTGGCTAGGTTCGGCTACGTCGCAGTGAATCACAGTCTACCAGAGAATATTATTATTTCTTGTTTTGTAGGAAAATTTCTACGCATAAATTTTCACAAAACGCTTGCTTCACAAACGCTTTTTACAAAAGTACAGCATTACTTTCAAATTTTCTGCCGTTTGAATCTTTTCCACCACATTGCCATATACGTCAAATTGCCATTTGCCGTTTGACACACAGGAACATTGCAGTGATCGAAAGTGGAGAGACGTTCGATACAACAACGCCTGTATATTATTAAAAATTGTTACAAGTTTCGTGAAAATTTTGCAGAAGTACCGCGAAATTTTCATAGAGAATATGAAAGGAAAAACTGTTCAGCAAACACGCAAATCGGAAGAATAATTAAAAAATGTTAAAGATAGTGGTTCAGTTGCAGATAGTGATAGTAAACAATATCGTCGTAGTACTCGTTCTAAAATAAAGAATTCGAAAAACAAAACAGATTTTGTACATTGAACGATTGTCGAAAAAAAGAGGAGCGTTTTTCGCGAATGGAGAGAACTCGTTCAAGGATCTAGCTCGCGGTCTTGTCTTCGCGGTTATGACACCGTTGGTAGTTTACGTCTTTGTCTAAACTTCTGTTGCAATTGAAGGAATGCCAGTTTCAGACACTCTAATGCGCAGAATAGCAGATTAGATCGTCGAGCAAACGCATGCACCATCGAAGCATTTCCAAAGAATCCGTCCGCGATCGAAACGAGCGCTCGCATCGATCCAGAAAAAAAGTTCCGAGCACGGTCCCGGGCAGCGCGAAATAAAGCTAAGCTTTCGAACGAAACGCAAACAAATGCTCGAGTTTCTCTTTTTCTGTAAACCGCGAGTATCGCAACGGGTGAAATATTCTCGGGCGGCGCGCAGCAGCGTACATCGAATTCTTCGCGCGTTCGGCTAGAGTCCTACCAGCCGCGCCGCGGTTTTCATTAGCAATGTCACCGGTTGATTCCGTATTTTCTAATTGCACTGTGAACGGTTTGCGCAAAAGGGGCGTACGAGCCAGCACGC
This sequence comes from Augochlora pura, assembly GCF_028453695.1. NCBI lineage: Eukaryota > Metazoa > Arthropoda > Insecta > Hymenoptera > Halictidae > Augochlora > Augochlora pura. Next base: position 11,055,177 of record NC_135777.1, on the reverse strand, counting down.
GAGCAGGTTTCCTTGCTTTCCCATGAGCGTCGAGGGAATGACAAAGCGATTGCGCAAGTGTCGTTAACGCGCGTCCGACGCGACCGCTAATGAAATTTTGCATGCCGATAAGTCGGGAGGCGTACGATCGTCGATCGGCCGTCGACGTAGAGAAATTAGGTAGTGTGTCGCGCGGGAGAATTGGGCAACGGCTCGCGATTCGAAAACGCGAATTGTGTCGGCGTCGCTTGGAAGGAAAGGCTCGCGTAACAACTAAGAACGCGCCGCGCGGCGCGCGCTGCCGACTACCGGCGACGTTGATCGCCGGGAATGCGACTAATTAGATCAGGACTGGCCGATCGAACGCGCGACGACCGCTTTCGCAACGCTAACGCACACCCTTATCCTTGCCACTCGAGGAACAAAGCCCCGTCCGTCTCTACGGAATTCGCGGTTTTTCCGAACAAAGCCGCGCTCGGTTTTCCCTCGGCACAGAAGGGACCAACCGGCGAAACAAAATGGCTGCCCCTGCCGCGCCGTATCGTTGCCGTTCCAAAGTTTCCCGGTATTCGATGCTCGCGATACGAAGTCATGCGGCAAGGGTTCGACGCGCGTCAGAGATTTTCTTTGACCGGCATCGCAAAAACCAGTGGCCTGGTTTATTACCGCGACGGTACTTTCTATCGGCGATCCGACGAGCGAGCGAGCGAGCGAACGCAGGCGGGCACAGGCGGGCACAGGCGGCCGGGCAGGTACATCGCGCTAATTGAAATTACGCGGAATCGAGAGAACCCGCTGCGCGCCACGCCACGATTAACATGCAGCCGTGGCGAAGTCGAACTATCGTTCCACTGTACTCAACCATCTACAATATTGTCATGAAAAGTGTCCGAACCCTCTAGAATCCAAAAAAAGTCGACCCCTGAAACCAGTAATTAAATTTGCGAAGATATCGTTATTTCTATTGCAACATGTTTAACCTTTTGCACTCCGCGCCATCGTGGATGTTACCTACCAGCGCTTATAAATAATAATATTGTTATATAGTATACGTTATATATGTATATATGTATATGTATATATAATATTATTATAATAATATTCGATTTGTATAAATTTGTAGACATCGAGAAATAGTTGCAAATCGCTAATAAACTTTAATGTTTAATCATATACTAGAATTACGATGTCCCCTGAGACGGGACAACGGAGTGCAAAGGGTTAATCTTGTATAAAGCTAAACAGATTTTTCTATTGTAGTTTCCGAATCGTAAGCATATACCAGCGGATCACAAAATACTCGTTATATGTATCTTTATTGTATTATATTTATAAAGGGTCATAAATAATGCACGGTGTAAATTCGATCAAGCAGACATTATGACTGAAAGTAAGCGAAAATTAAGAAGAACGAAATTGCGTGACAAGCATCGTTTTCGAGAAAATATAATTCAAATATCAGTCGAGTACACGTGTACTAAACGTAATACCGTCCGGATGACTAAAAATAGTGATTTTCTTGAGTGCTCGTGAAATGCCGGATGTCTAAAAATGGTCATTTCCTTGATTGCTCGTGAAATGCCGGAGAACTAAAAATAGACAAAACTTGATAAAAAGAATTATAATTTTTTGTGAAAACAAGAACTCCTACACGCAAACAGCCTGGACCGTATTGTATTAATAACCTATCATTGTAGCTCGCTGACACGATCGTTCGCATGCGTGACACAATTCCAGGACTTGATTACTGTTAGCATACTATTGAAGAATACATTAAACGAAGGATATTAAAATAATCAGTGTAATTTTCGTTAGACTTGGATTATTATTCTCAGTCAAGATATTGTACAAAATGCACGTATCCGACTGACATTTAAATTTTATTTCCAAGAAAAACAAAACTTCCCACGCAATTTTGTTATTCTCGATTTTCCTCTTATTTTCAGCCGTAAAATTCACCTGACCCCATTTGTACCAAGAATTACAAAATATCCTGTATAATGTAGCTGCGTAATGCAAGCTTGTTACTTGTCCAACTTAAAGCGTTAACGAGTAGCTGCCCTGCGTTCGTTCGATAAATGCGTTGGTTTGATCGTCCGGAATATGCACGTTCGAAAGTTCTTTGATACGCGTATCTTCCTAGTAATTTAATTATGGGAAAATCTATTCTAGACATTTTGCTTACGCTCACGTTTCGTAAGCGAGGAGAGATACGCTGTACAGTGCGGCAAGAACAAAGCCTCCCGGGACGAAAATATAACCTCCAAATATTCTTATATAATCTCCAAATATTCTTATATAACCTCCAAATATTCTTATATAACGATATCAGATCAGATTATTATATGTGCCCATAATTATGAAAGTGGTCTAAGTCAAAATTTAAAAAAAATGAGTTTATCAGCTATTTTACACCGCATTATGGTAAACTAAAATTACTCAATGTAATTTTTACGATATCGTCAAAAATGAATCAGTAGATGGTGGTTGTAATTTCAACATTATATGAAATTCATTCAGTGTTAATTATGAAAGTGGTCTAAGTCAAAAATTTAAGGAAATTATATAAACATAACTTGGTCCTTTCTACCGAATGACCGTGGTTTTGGGTTGATAGAAATGAAAATAAAAAAAGCAAATTACTTATACAACCCTGAGCACTATTATGAACTGACAGAAAAGTCCAAATGACTGGAAAACCTTTGGCCTGAGTGGCCAAACAAACATTTTTTTTATATGTTTGCCGATGCGATTTTATTACCAGTATTATTGAGAGGGGGAAGCATCTTCGGTTGTTTAAAAAAAAAGCATTGATGCATGGCAACAAAACAACGATTACATTAGAGTATGGAGTTAATCAAAATGGCTTCTGAAATAAATTAATTATTTTTCAATGGCCAAAAACATTTTGCCGTTTAATGGTATTAATCTTTATTATTCGGGAAAGTTATTGTAAATATATAAAGTTACGACTATACCAAGTGCTTTGACACTTAAATTTAAGATTTTTCAAAAAGTGGAGTTAATCGACGTGTGCACCGAACGGCTCATATGTATACGCACATGTTATATAGTATGTAAAAGAATATCAGTCATTTTTTAGGTAATGTTCAATTATTCTCAACTTTAATTTTAAACTATCTCAAAAACGACAAAAAAATGTCCTGAGATTGAAATAATTTCTAATTTGTTGTTTGTTATATTATTGAATATATAAAAATATATATTGCATTGGTATACATAAACATATAAGAAAACCTGATATCGCTATACGAGAATATTTGGCTTTGATACGTTCGCATTGCATGGCTGAATTGTGCGGTCGCGCCGGTAGAGGAACATTGTTACTGCTTTTGAGATCGATCGCGTACGATACGTTCCCTTATGCCACAAGACATACGATGTAACATTTACGGTATCTAACTCGCGTTCGTCAAATCTGTAAGCCGGAGAACGGCGTCGGATCCCATTGTGCTGAATCCGAATACCGAGTTGCCCCGGCGACCGGGCCGGGCTGGTTACGACCGTTACAATAGCGTAATCGTTTCGCGGTAACGCGCCGAATGAAATCTTCCCCCTGGATGGCTTTATTGTCGGCGATAATGAGACCGCGGACGCGGGCCACGAAGTCGCGGGTCGCGTTCTCCGTTTCCCCCCCCCCCCCCCCCCCCCCCCCCCCCCCCCCAGGTAATACCGTGTTCTCACATTTCTGCAACATTCAATAAGACGGAATGGTGTAACTTTACATCCACGATCCGTCGCTTGCTTGCTCAGACGCTCGTTCGCCGACTCGCTCGCTCGTAGCTGACAAAACCCCTCCCGCCGCGGCATGTGAAAATTCAACGAGTATTTCTCTCACAAAAAGACTCTCCGCCGAAAACCGCAGCTCCGTTGCGAAACCGTCTACAGCTCGCCTCTGTGCCGTTCAACGAGTTTTGTAATTTTTCGTCACAATGAGCACGGCCGCCGCTCCTCGTTTGTATCCGTCGTTATCAAGACTACGAGGGCGCATGAAGCGAAATGCGGCGCTTCGCCAACGATCCCCCGAGAATGTCGTACGTGTTATAATAGTCGTTACAGAGTTTTGTACAGTTTTCTCATGACAATTATTGATATATTTTTATACGTTCGTTTGTTTAACTCTAACCTCCAAGTATTCAAGATATCTTGAAATTCACAAATTGACTTTAGTTCCTCGTACAACAAAACGAATTGTCATTAATCAAAATATTGGTCGATTCTTATTATAGATTAGTCAGTAATTATTTATGGAATACATACGGGAAGTTACACATTAATTATAAAATTGCAAAGAATTAAAAATAGAGAGGTTTAGAATGACTTGATACAGAGTTAAAGAAATAGAATAACTATTAAATATTAAATAGATATTAAATTAATACAATAAATTTTACAATAAATTTTAAATAAACACCTTACACGAATTTAAGGATATTAAATTGATTTCAAATCACTACAGTTATACATATAACAGCGGACGATGTTTTCATGAAACTTACGTTTCTCACAATTAACGCAGACAATTTTTATTTTAGATATCTTAAATGTAATTGTTCTCCGCGTTGAAAATGATCGAGCTAAAGGCATAATACGAGAGCAAGTGGGCGTTTTCTGTGCAACATTGCCGATCGGAGATATTCGGATAGAGAGAAGATCGTGCAGCATAGAGGCGGTGGCATAATTTCTGAACAGGTATTACGGCGGACGAAGAAAGTTCGCCGAGGAGAAATATGCTCGGCGAAATTGAGCGGCGCGGCGAACGAGAGTAGCAATCGGAGGCGTGTACAGGGACGGATCGCCATTTACTACTCGGTATTTATCCTGGCGAGTGTGCGATCTCGATCGCATTCGCAAGGAGCCGAAGCAGGCGATCCATGATCCATGAAATCGTTGCTGGAAGAATGCCGCGTCTCTCGCGCCACTATCGAGAAAGACGAGCGGACGGACGGATTCCGCTCAGCCAGGGTGGGCTCTCACGCGTTTTCTGATCGCGTCTGACATTTAATCGAGCTCGGCTGCATTCGCGGGCCGATCGGTGCGGTTGCAGCGGGGCTCTCGCCTTTCTAGAACGCCTCTGAAACTCCTCTCGTCATCGGCCGTGACGCTCCATCGCATTACACTTTACGCGATAGCGGAGCAAAATGTCAGCTCGCGGAGAGAGATCCGCGTCGGAGGTCCATTACCAGCGAGGATGTGCAACGAGAAATCGATTACCGGCCGACGACGCATGCCCCGTGGAATGCAATTTACTTTTCTGCCGGTCGCGCGTCGAGATAGCTGCGTCGCCGTCGCGACCTTATCGGAAGCATCTACCTCGCGCGGCAATCGAACGAGTACCGCTCGGGGCCTGGGCGAGAAATTTTCGGAGCGCCTCGTGGCCGGGGCCGTGAACCCTGCCGCAGGTCCAAGGTCGTTCGGCGGAAGGTCGCCGCGGAGAACGGTACCAGGATCTTCGGTCGAAACGATCGTTTTGTGTTCCATATTCCACGAAGGCCGGCCGAGGCCCGCTCGGAGCTCTCGCTTTCCACCATTTCGATTTTTCCTGCCGGCCTTGCGACCGGCCTCGGCCGATGGCTGCCCAATGTCAACGGGAAGAACGACTCCATGTCGGCCGCCCGTTTCGTTCGAGAGCCAGGGAAAAGGTCCCCGATCTCGGCTGATGCAACGGCCGCCAAATTAAATTCTTATCGAATTGGTCGATGGGCATCGATCTTGTCGGGACTCTAGTAATCCGGCTGGCCGACGGGTTAAACGATTGAAACGCGTCGAGCGTGCAGAGCACGCGAGTCGCGTACAAATGAAAAATGACGAACGATGATACCGATATCGGTCGGATAGCTCCAGCTCGATGTTTCTCCGTGACCAAAGCGGCAATCTCTCGCTCGATCCGCACACGTAACAGGGATAATCGACCGGGCCCCCGGTGTAACAAGGTATCCGTGATTTAAGCGAGCCGCTCGCTCCATCAATCAACGTCCATTGTTTCCGCTGGCTCGCGATCGAGATTCCGCGATCGAGACGTGCCCACGGCCGGGCAGCGCGACTCGCGAATCGCTTTATCCGTAATAGGACAGCGGAAAAGGGTGAGCTGGTCGGCGGACTCAGCCGCCGTACGATTAATCGATCGATCGCTGCGGCATGGACGACTCGCGTGGATCGAGACTTTGGCGGCAGGAAGTCTGTCGACGACGACGTGGGAACCGAAGCGATGTTCGCGAAATTGCCTGCTCGAAACGAAACCGTTGCTATTAACGCGCTTAATGAGGACACGTGATTCAGCGCCGTACGGCCAAATACAAATACCTAATTGGATAATTTCAACAGGTTCAACTTCGTTACACAGCAGGTAATTAATATTACCATATCACATGTTCTTGTTCCGTATCGTAAATATGTGTATCTATCCGTATATATATAAATTAATTTCATTAAAGTTAAGGTAAATATGAAACAGAACCACTAATACCTCGTACCGATCACGATTGCTACATATTTTTTTGAAGATCTCTTTTTTACCGATTCTTCCGAATAAATGAATCTATGAATAAATTATTTGTTATTATTATCAATGTGAACAGCCTCAAGCATAGACGTACTATTTCTGATCTTAGCTTTCTATTGTAAAAATCATCAATGATTCACAAACTAAATCAGTTTTAACATTTCAGTATGTAATTCATGCATAGCAAATATTTCATGAGAAAATGACATTTTCTTCTTTTTATTTTCCAGCATTGTATTAAAAAAAATGTTCGTTCGATTCCTGCATATGCTTCTGTATGTTCAAGACTTTGCATATAATGGCTCGTCACAAAAGCAATGGCTCACAATGAATATAAAGTAATAGGTGGAATATAAAGTAATATGTTGAATTTAAAAAATAAGGTTTTTGTAATTTTGATAAATTACGTTAAAGACTAGGATTAGATACCCTATTATGATAATGAAAAATTTGAGTTAATAATTAAATGTGAAACATTAAAATTAAATAATTTGGCTGCTTGATACTCTTATTAGAGGAACCTGTAGTTAATTGATGGTCCACGATTGGAGAGACTTAAGATGATGTTTATGTGTTGTCGTTTATAAAAATTATGAACATTTAATTTTTGGGATATTATGTTATTTTTAATATGATATAAATTCAGATCAAAATGTGATATACTTAAGAACTGTAATATACTATCGGGTACTACATAGATAAATAAATAAAGAAATAAATAAGCGCGGCTAATCGTGCCCAAGTGTACTCGTAAAATCAGGTCCCGTTCGACGGAATTCCTGGTGGCGCGATATTCGGACGATTGTTTCCCGGTAGGTCTTGTTAACGATCAACGCCTCGAGTAACCGGCTCGCTCGGCCGTAAATCACGGGATTGTTGAGGCTCGAAACGACTGATTAGTAGTTTAACGCGTGGAAAATCGAGGCGACCGGCGTGTAATGAGAACAGGGGACTCGCGAGGGGAAACGCGTAAAGGTGACAGGACAAAATGTCCGCGGGAGCGAGTTAATGCTGCCTTTTTTTTTCTATCGCGAAGCACGCAACTGCTGGGAAACAGCACGCCGCGGCGCGGTGTCGAGACCGCGCTTGCGAAAACGTTCGCTCGCAGTCGATCGGCGAATCTGCGTTTAGATTCGCGAGAGCTTTCGTTGAACGGGAAACCCGATCCACCGGGGCGGCGGAGGGGAGGGGGTGAGGGGGTGAGGGGCGAAAGTGCCGCGAAATTTTCGCGGTCGCGGAGCCGACGGAAGCAGGAAGTTGCGGGTCTCTCGTTGGCCGGGGAGCGTGGATCTTCCAAGCTTCCGAACCAACGAGCCCGGTACGCAGCTCGTACATCATGGGACTGCGGTTTTCTAAGGCGTACACCTCGGTGGAAGGTTTCGGAGGAAGGACGCGCGGGGCGAGAAACCAACGACTCGCGAAACTGAGAGAAGTGAAAGTCATGCGAATGGCAAAGAGGGAACCACACTCGGAGAAAGAGAGGCGAGAACAGGCGGAGGCAAAACGAGAGGGACGGAGAACGAGCCAGAGAACGAACTGAGAACGGGCGAGCGAGAGAGAGAGAGAGAGAGAGAGAGGGACAGAGAGACAGAGAGAGAGAGGAGAGCCATGATAAAAGAGCTGGCGAGTGAATGAGTGAAAGTGAGCTGGAATACCGAAGCGGGACTTTAAAACTGGAACACGGCTTGCATAATATCGGCCAGCTTGAACGGTTTAAGGCGCGTGTCCACCCTGTACGACCGATTTCTAGGCGAACGTGTCGCCCAGGAATTTGTTCGACGTTTGAGGTCAGGAAATTGGGCGGGGAACCGGAGCGTTTCCGGTCGAAAGCGTTCGATACGGGACCTTTCATTTCCTCGAAAACGCCAGCCTCGAGAAACGAACTTTTTCTATTGCGAGGATGAGAATTTGCGCAAGGGTTCGTAGTCTATTCGTAGAACAATGCCGAGCTTTGGTCTACCGGTCGAAATTTAGCGCGTTTAACACTAGATTTACGGAATCCGTCAAAATGACGGGTCACTGATTTGTTAACGTGCTATAACTCAGATTTTAAAGATACATTTATTGCTTATTTATCGATTATATTTAATATAATTATTTATATTTATTTATTTATCGATTACATTAACGATTAGAATAAATCGTTACTTTCATAAACAAATATAAAACGGCTGCTTTTATTACTCCGTATAAACCTAGTGTTAAGCTGTTTCACAGGATATTTTAACTTGTTTGCAACAACGACAGCAATATTTTCAGCCAATGTCACGAAACTTAAAACGAGTTTACGTAATCGGTTCACCTAATCTGTTGATTCGCTGATTTCCTTTCAATCTTAACCCTTTGCGTACTTTAATGAATCGAATTCGTAACGAAGATTTCTAATAGGAGTTTGTTAAGTATGAATGTTTTAAGTTGGAATAACATTCTGTTCTTTTCTCCGCAACATTTAATCCAATACGCCATAGAATTCTTCAGCAAATGTTTCTTCAACAAAAAAACATTTCCGGACAATTTTTCGTCGTTTATTGGGCAAGAGTACAAAAAAAAAGTACTCGGGTAAATAATAAATAAATAATAAAATAAAATATAATAAATAATAAAAAAAAGTACTGCTAAGGGTAAAGTATTCAACTAAATGTAGGCGTATAATAAATATAAATTTTCTTTGCCTTCTCCTTCCTCTATGAAATTATTATAGTCGAATAATTTCTAGCCGTCGTAACTGTGAAGAAAAAGTTACTGCAATCGGTCAATATGACGTGTTTTTGTTCTGTATCGCGGAAATTACGTAAGGAAACAACGTGAAGAATAATGAGCATAAAATGCAAAGTGTAAGAAATAACAGAAGAGAACGAAAAAGAAAGTGAAAAAGATAATACGAAAGTTTAATCCTTTTCACTCGAAGCCATTTGATCCTTGAATCTAAAATAATTCTCCTGTCTACTAGTATTTCCGTTTTATATAACTAAATTCATTCTATGCATATAACATTGAGTCCCGCGACTCATATAACAGTTACACTTTCAACAATTTTTTAACATCTAAGCTCCGACGATATCAGCTAAACTGCCATCCGAACGAAAATTATTAGAATTATGAATTTGTTATGGGAATAATTAATTATTAAACGCTATTAGAACTATAAATTGAACTTTAATCAGAACTTTAATTATTTAAAGAAAGATATAAAATACGTCCTTTTCATTTAAGATATTTCAGGTAACTAACACGAATCAATTCAACAAAAAAAACAATAACGATCAGAAGAGATTCAATAAACCATCGCATGCCTTCACATCTAAAACATATTCGGTGGTATATAATAATTTGATTGATTTTTGCATTTCAACTTATTTGTTGAAATTCAACAAAAACAAATCGAATCCAGTCTAATGTTGACATATTTAAAGAAACCTGAACGACTCGCAAAGATGAGAATTTGCGTAAGGATCCGCGGCCTGTTCATAAAACAACACGTTCAAGACGATCACCGTGTTCCCGCTGGTTCCCCGCAGTTAACAGCGCGCAGTCGTAGGTCGTGCAAATGAAATAGCTCCAGCCGCGGCGCGGTTAATTCGTCGGCGGGCGAAACTGCTCTCAACGATCCCGAATCACGTCCGCGTGCGCCGGAGAATGCGGTAATGCAACAAGCCGATGCAACGTGCCGTGCCTCGGGGGGAGCGGAGTCACGTCGGGCCGCAAAATCAACTGCGGACCGCGTGGATTACGCGAGAAACGATATCCGCGGCTGGTATGCCGAGTCGGTCTCGTCTCCGCGTCCGCGTCCGCGTTCGCGTTTGCGCCCGCGATTGCGGTCCGTGGCCTAAAAGTTGCCAAAACGATGTTAAAGTGTCGCAACTTGGGCCGCAACCCGGGACGCAATCGCGGGATAATTTGATTGCCCGTTACCGGCCCCAGGGAGCTTAGACGCGGACAAAATGAGCCGCGCAGCCGATTACCAGCGCGAGCCGGTTCCGTTTCGGAGTGGTTGGGACTGTGGCTCAGACTGGCGAACAAGCGCACGCGCGTCCAATTACGCAAAGGCAACGGGCGTAATTATTATAGATCTCGAGGCAAGGTAATCTCGTTGGTTTTTCTGGTCGGGTTGTGCGGCGTAGGATTCTTTTGTTTCGGACCTTGAAACCGTGCAACAACCGAGAAGCTAGCTCTACCGGCGTGTGCTCGTCTCGCGGCCGATTCCGAAGTTCGGTGAAAGCGTATCGTTGACCGGCGGACGACGGGAAACGAAGACACTGCCGCGCATGTGGAAGGAAGAGAACTTCGACGTGAACGGGAGGGAATCGGCAACGGGAGAAATACATACAGCGCGCTAACAGAGCGGCGGCGCTCGTAAATCAGCCTGGAAACCTTCGGTCCTATTAATAAACTGAACCGCGCGCACACCAGTCGGATATAATTAACGAAACGGAGCTCGGCCCGCGTCGATTTCTACGCGGAAGCTCGCACGCGATTCAATTTTCATCCGATTCGAATCCGCCGATCCCGGCCAGCACGCACCAATTTCTCTCCGACTGATACAGTTTTCTCGGATCAATCGCGCAACGAGGCAGCGTTTCGCAATTCCGAGCGTGTATCCGAGCAAAAAATCGGCGAGCCGGACCGCAGCCCGGAGAATGCCGATCGCGCGAATACTTGACTGGCTGGCTCGGTCGATCGGCGGGGCCGTTTGAACACTGGGAACGCGGCCGGTCCGATTTGTTTGCAGTTTCATTGCCAGACTTTCCCGTTGCGCAACGAGCGGCGCACGGATTCGATAGGCGGCTGCAGATTGATTTCCTGGCGGCCTCGCAGTTTCTCGGGAAGGATCGGCAGCGGGCGTGCGATTGCGATCGCGATCGGCCATCTAACGCTCGAATCGGGCCGAGAGCCGCCGCCGCCGCCGATCTTGCCAAACGGACCGCTTGTGTTTCGGAGCCCGCTTTCCACGCGATCCCGTAAATCTCGATGATTTATACGGCTCATTCGATTCGTTTCTGATCGCGGAAAAAGTGGCCGGCACGCGGAAAAAACCTCCGAAAACGGTCGCGGAGAGACGCGAGAGGTGTCCCGCAACGGGCTATAAAACAGCCATTTCGCCGGCCGCCGGCTCTGATAAATTAAGAGGAAAATCGTTTCCGCGTCGACCGGATCGACACCGCGGGCATTTCTGGGCAATCGCCGGCAATGTCGGCCAATCGCGGCAGCCGACGGGCTGGGAAGCCCGACGAACGTCCGTTCCCGGTAACGCTTTGTAACTTTCTTCGCGTGACTTCGGGAATCGATTGCGACTCCAACAATAAGTGGAACATCGACTCGTAACCGTACCGGTTACCGTAATCCGCCCCACGGTCGTTGCGTCGACCATTATGCCAAACTTTTTTCTTTTCTGTATCCCTCACAACTTAGAATATTCGAGAACTTCCTAAGATTCGGATTAGACCAAGTCTCAGACAATTAACCCTGGGCCAGCGAGGTAGTTTATTACCTGCACGGCTGTTAATCCGAGTCTTTTATTTATTTACTACAATACTGTAACGGGACGAACTTTTCTATTACATAATTAGAGTCAATTCCTTGGCTACCTTGCGGATTACCAACGGTCTTCCTTCCTTTGTTTTTGGACCATATTTTATGTAATAGAATAATATAAATGGAATAAATGAAGAGAAAGTGAAATAGGATAGTAATTAAAGGGTGACCTATTTGAACTGAATTTATCAAGTGTCTTCGAAACCATCGACGATGAAAAAGAATGTTTCAACCGAAATTTCAATTGTTTTCGAGTGCACGCGATCTAGAATTGAAGCCTTGCACCATAAAACGCGCCAGACGCGTGTTAAAGATTTCATGCATAACCTACTAAATATGAACTTTATGTAATTCTTCTAGATTGAAATCAAATTTGATTTACCTGTTATCGAAATCAAGGAATAAATGTAGATAAAAACACGCGATAAACAAAAATTGTATTGATCTTTTACTTACTTTAATAGGAGTCAATTAAATTTTTTTAAACGAAATCATTTTTGCATTCTGTTAAAAAAAAATTGCTAAGGCAATTATTGCGAACAAACAGTTGTTGTTGTGAAATTATAAGTTGACATTATATATCCTCGCCGTGTACATCTAGAAAAATCTTATTAAATCAGAGAACGATTTAATATCCTAAAATCATTCAAATTTCGTTGGAAATATTTGTTGGCATCGTCGACAGTTTCGAGGATATTTAACCGGGTGAATTTAAATGGATCACCTGTTCAATTACTTTTACGCTTTCACTTGATTATTGTTCTAGACTTTAAAGAAGCTGAACAAATTTCTTACCCTTCATAAAGGGTCCCACACTAAACATAAAGGTAGTAAGTAGTTACATAGAGGACCAGGGTTGCCGACGGAGGGTAAATCTAAGATCATTTTGTTTCAAAGATCCACGGATTCGCGTATCTAGAAAGGAAGGTAGATTGAGATCGAGGGGATTGGGCAAGAAGCGTGGAAGGACCTTTCCCGTTATTAAGCGACGAAGAACGTCCTCGCCGGGTCAGGGAGAATCCTCGGTAAGGTGCGAACAGAACAGAGAGATGAGCATCGAGCTGTATCTCCTTGCTTACGATCGACGTTGCATATGCTAAATAATCGGAGGATGCGTAATAATTTGCGCAACAACGGCTGTTCCGTCTGGCGCGCGCGTTCGGTTTAGGCGAGAATCGAAGCTCGAAGGCGAAGGCGAAGGCGCTGCTGCGCACCGCTACTCGAGAGTGAAAGGTGCAAACTACTGCAAGCGGTCCCCGACACCCGCGCGCGCGCGCGCGCGTACTCGCGCTACACTCGCGGGTTGGCGAAAACGCTCGCGAGAAACACGGGACTGACTACACTGTCCGACAATTACGACGAGGAGGAGGACGACGACGACGACGACGACGACGACGACGCCTGGAACCGGCTGGCAATTTCGCGAATCGTATCGCCTGCCAGGCAATTAAAACCGAGTAATCCGAGTTTCGCAATGAGCACCGCGGAGCGCGGAGGATACGTGACAGCCGCGAGTAACGCGCGACCCAGTTCCCGACTCGCGTGGACCGATTAATTACGCTCGCCGTGGAAAACTTTCTTTAGGGGATTTCTCTCGAAAGCGATACACGCGCGCAACCGTCGAGCAACCGCCGTTTGAACCCGCGCGACCGATCGAGGTCTCGTAACGGCTTACGTCTGCGTTTTCGTCCTAAAACTCGACCGAGAAGCTCGCTTGTCCGTCACACGTCGACGTTCCTCTCGCTCATAAGCGACGCGGATCGGCGACAAGGCGGCGAAAGGGAATCTCTCGCCGAGTCCTCGCTCGCAGGATATCGCGCGATCGATGCACCGTTGACTTTCTTTCGGATCCTTGTCCCGTCGTTGAGTCACGGCTCGGCGATCCCGAATTAGAAACTGACACGATCCAGCGGCTGCTTACCGAGACGCGAACACGGCGAAGCAGAGGCGTTCGTCGATCGCAGCGGCAGAAGATCTTGGATACGCAGGCAAACGCGACCTCGACGCGATGTGCCGCTGCTTTTATGGAAACCGTTTTCTAACTCGATCCAGGGGATTCCCTGCGACCATCCTCGGGTGAAAGAGGCTCGGCAAGGCCGCCGCGTTCAGATTCTCGGTCGAACGAGTCAGCCTCTGCGAGCCGAACACACAGATCGCATGGACGGATAACTCGCATTCCATGGAGCTTTTTCCTCGCAGAAGTTCGTCGCTTCTTTTCCATCGATCGTCAACCGACGAATCGATCACGATAACGTGAGCCAATCATTTCTTCGGGTAACCGACTCACCAACCGATTTAGCAAACTGCTTGGGTTAGGCGTGGCCTCTGTACTTCGTAACAATAATAATAGCAGCCTGAGGAGTATATGCAACCAGAAGAAGGTTTATGTAGCTCCGATACTAATGTAGGCCACTGGAACGACTACATTCGTGCATCACGAACCCGAAGAAACTGCATCTGAATCAATAGACGCGTCGGACAATGGGGAAAGCGATGAAACCTTGCAACACAGCTCGAACCTTCTAAATCACCGGCGAAATTAAATAAACAGATCGACATTTGATAGCCTGTACGATCCACATGCCTGGAGCGGGACGGATCGTAACGATCTCCGCTGATTCCGTCGAATCGAATTTCGCATTAACGCTTATTCTGCGTTGGATATTAGGGTAGCGATATACGTCTGATGAGGATTAATTCCATTCGCTTGGAATCCGAGTGGAGACTGCGCATAACGGGTAAACTGGCGAACAGGTATACGTGCAGCCTGGCTACGGCGCGTTGTCCGTCAGCAGCTGGCACGTGGAACGTGTAACGGTGTCGAGAGTCTATCGTGCCGACCTTAAAAGCGAAGAGGCTCGTCCAGCGAAGGAGACACCGAGCGACGACTCGAGGTCGTTCTCGTTCTCGTTCTCGTCGGAGACCGCGCGTTTCCTCGAACGGGACAAACGGAGTTAATGCGGCCGATCGCGGCCATCGCGCTCCCTTCGGTTCGTATCGAACGCCGGAACATAAATCTATGGGGCATAGACACACGAGAGCACGGTTTCGTAACGCGCGGGCGGGGGCGACGCGATAAAGCTACGTGCACAGGCTCGATCATAATTTCGTGGCGAGCGGACTTTCGCTGGTCGTCCAGTCAACGGACGAAAGTGTTCCGATCGCGCAACAGCCGCGGCTCGAGCGGTCATTAATTGACCGACAATCCGAGGATGATAATTAGGATCGTTTAAAGACAGGGCCGAGACAGGGCCCCGACGGACCAACAATGCTGACCGAGAGCGAGAGTTCCGCCGGCAAGTAATTGACAAGCTGGCGTAGTTTTGATCGAGACAAGACTATCGTCTCGTGAAAGCTCGCGTTTCGGCGCTCCTCTATTAACTCGGAACGATCGACTGTCGATTCTCGGCTCTTTCAAGGAGCGCGTAATCGCTCGAGCGCCGAGGTTCCCACGTGCGAACCGAGCAATTAGAGCGCCGTGTTATCGAATAAGCCGGCCACGGCGCATATATTTGTAAATTAGATCCGGTCATTTCAGTGGCGAGTTCCGGCTGTCAGAAAAATTTGCTCGCAGCGTTGCCATCGGTTGGCGAACCCCGCTCTTATTTAACGACGATACCTAATAATCTTATTTTCTGCCAAACTCGTTGTTCGAGTTACAGCTCTTGATTACTTTGGCTCCAGAGTATTCGTAGACCATTTTCAAAATTGTAAATGATATGCTATATAATTTAAAGAACAATATAAAAACATCGAGTCCAGGCAAAAAGAATAATTATTTGGTTATTTCTCATGGTTCAGTGTCCATGAATTTTGCATCGTTCATTTTAGATGGTCTCAACGTGCAAATGTTGCAACGCGTGGCGGATTCTTCGCCTGCAATATTGTTGCATGCAGTGCAAACATCATTCTGCAATCTATTTGAAGACCGTCTATTATCCCTTTGACTACGGCGGAGTTTGAAACGCACCGACTGCACTATATGCTAGCAATTCATTTGCGACGTACATAAAAAACGGTGAAACTTTTAGTAAGGCGTGCATTTCTGAGAAAGTATAATACTAGTAACCGAAACAATTAATTCCATTACATTAAAGCAATATTATTTATTTTCTTTTTGCGTTCTGCATTGATTCGTTCGTAAACTAAAAATTTTACGTTAATGTTAAGCTTTTTCATAGCGAACATATTTCGGCCACTCGGATCAGTGAACAGAACTAGATTAACCCCTTGCACTATCGCTCTTTTCACGCTGTGACGATTAGCACGTATTTGTTTAATTTTTGTTTCTTTTATCGTCTTTATGCACTTTTCTTTCTAGACTTTGATAAGAGAAGAATTTATCTTTATTTCGATGTAGAAGGAATGAGTAATGTTCATATTTAGTAGTTCTTGCATGGAATCTGTACGACGAGTCTGACTCGTTATTATAGTGCAAGGGGTTAAGGACCCATAGGCGCTTACAGTATCTTAAACGACAGATTCCTAAGCGCCTTTAGGTACCTACAGCAATCAACGGATTAACAAAGTATATCTGGCGAAGTATTAAAACGAACGTGACTGTACGGTTGTTCCAAAAGTCACTCGGATCGAGAAACGAGGGGTTCCAAAAGTCATTTAAAGTATTTTTTCCCTTAGCGAAAAACAGTAACCAATGAGCAGCGAGTTCCGTTGACGCAAAACACTAAACTAACTAATGGACAGTGCCCAGTTTTTCGTTAATAACTCGTATACTAAACTGCGGATTACGTTTGGAGGTTAGGTCGGATCAGTTACTAACGTGCTGTGGACTGATTACGGTGCTGCTGCGGAAAGGCTACGACGTTGCTGTGGACCGATTACGATGCTGCTGCGGATAGGTTATTGGTTGTTGTCGCGAACGTAAAGGAAGAAGTACTTTAAATGACCAAATAATCTGATAATAGTATTATTTTAAGAATCACTTGATGTCATCGCGTTACGAGACATATACATATTTTATCCGCCCGCGGACCAACAAGCGGTTCGCTTGTTGTTCCGCCGATAGAAATTTTCCGAGCACGATCGACGTCAAGGGACGCGGCCGTGGGACTAGGCGAACCACCGTCTGCCGTCTGCGTACCCTTTTAACCGTGATTAATCGCCGGTTTACGAGAAAGACGGATCCGGGTGATCGCGGTCGGTTCGCGAGGCTATTCTCATCGCTCGCATCGTTCGCCGACACACGCCGCCAAAGACCAGAAAAGACGAAGAAAGGCGAGGAGAGGCCAGGCGAACGGTCCCTGCGCAACCAGTGAACGCCCCTCGCGATCGCTCTGCACCCTGCGGATCACCTGGGAACACCCACTCACGATCCACCGGGTCCCTGAATATTACTAAAGCCACCTCGACCTCCTCGGCATCCGCGCCCCGATCCCACGATCCGCTCTATCTCTCCTCCCCACCCCACCCACCCCACCCACCCCACCCCCCTGCCGCAGGTCTCGAGAAATGTCCTAGAAGATTCGCGGAGACGTGTCCGCGGATCCTGTAACCCCGTCGACTCGCGAAATCCAGCGATCTTGCGTTCGCGATTGCACCGGTAATCATAAAGTCTCCGTTCGTTTTAAACCCCGCGTTCCTGTTTTTATTTGAAACGCGTCGCTCCGCTTTCTTTCTTGTTGAGAGCCTGAACTTATGTTCGTCCAAAAACGGTTTTCGATGGCGAACGATTCTTCGAGTACATTACTTTCGATTCAGATGTGACTTTCAAATTGTAGAGACGTTTCAAATAGGCCCGTCATCGATTGCATCATGAGAAGTTTTCTATATCACCGGATTGCAACCGCGTAGTGGTTTATTTTATGATACCGTGTCCCTGTTATTGTTCATTGCGAAAGATCTTTATCACTTTATTAGATCTTTCAATGAAATCGCTTTGTAGCATTTTGTTAGCTATAAAATCATTTTTACAGCTAACCTTTATTAAATTAATATATGTAGATACATATGTATACATATGACATTTTTATACCACGCGATAAATATATTTTGCGATTAATATTGTAATTATTTGATATTATATGGTAATTTTTAAACGGGATGAAAATGATATTAAAATATAATAAAAAGGTCTTCAAATTTTACATTATATAGTAAACTTTTCTCGTGACTAAGGTTATTATTATTTATTAGAATAGACAATAGTTTCTTAACAAATATAAGACCAAATATAAATTAAAATATTAAGGATTATGCGGTTGTTATTATTATTATTTGCCGAAAACGTGGAATAAATTCACATCCAAAAAAAATAAGATTCTCTACATTTTTGCCATTCCTTCGTAACTTGAAAAGATCATATTATATCGACTTTCTTAATATACACCGACTCAGAAGTTTCTTCGCTAAGTTACTGGGCCCACAACCGGTTATAATTTTAAATGAAACGAACTCGCTTCCTGCTTCGACAGCCATATAGTAAACACGTGTTGTATCAAAAGTGAAATTATCGCTAGACAGGGGAATTCGATTCGATATAAAAATTGTCTCATTAATTGCAACGCGCAAGAGCTACGTATTTCTTTCTTTCTTTAATCGTTTGAATATAATATTGTATATAACGCAATAATATAGAATACATCTGCAGTCCAATTATAATATACAGTGGAGACTCTCTTATTCGGACATTTATTTCTACAATATCCCAGTATCTAAATATTCTACTATCTAATCATTGCATTATTTAGATACAGTATAGCTTGCTGCAGAACTCTAATAAAATTTTAAAATAATAAAACGTTTTTGGTATCAGGATATTACATAAAATGACCGTTCAGATAAGAGAGTCTCTACTGTATCTTAAAATAGAAAGTGAGTTGGTTTCATTTCAAATCACAACACAGTGTCTGTAAAAAAATTCAGTCTGGCCGTCCCTCGAGCGCGGTCTGGTCGTGGAAATCATTGTGCAGAGGTTCGGCAGCGGGCGCTACCGTACTCGCGACAGGTCCTTAACCTTCCGATCGGCTGAGACCTCGCCGTGAAAGTGGTCTCCGATCGCGTCGCGGCCAAGAGGAAAGCTCGATGATGTATGCAAATGTGTGACTAAGGTTTTCGAGATAGAACGTTAACGAGATAGGCGTGTCGGCGGATTAAGACTGCGGGCCGAATTCGGGACGAGTCGAATCGAGGAGTCGAGTCGGGTAGGTGGAATCGAAGAAATATCGGCGAAATGCTCCCAGACGTGATTTTATGCGAATACTTTGACGATTGAGTAAGATCCAGACGTTCGCGGAGAACTTTACACGCGAAAGACGCGTTCTCTCGTACATCGATGATCGTGCGACGGCTTCCGTTTAATTAGACGCCTGTAACAAGGAGTGACGATCCGAGACCGTTCTTTCATCGAGATAATTCTCTTCGTTTTTGCGTCTACGAGGTTAACACGATTAATCATTTTATCAACACACTTACGAGATCCATTTGTCGTGCAACTGTTCTCAGAATAAAATTGTTCATAAGATTTCAATATTATTATTTTTTAATAGATTGATATTATAAAATTTATTATTCAAGATGAAATATATAATATAAATTGTAAGAGCAGTAATTATAGATAAGGAAATTATAGTGAAGTTATAAAAATAGATTAAGTTATCAGCAAAAGGGAAATTAGGGTCTTGGTAGGATACTATTTTTCAAGTTGCAATAATATTGACGATAAGACAATAATAAGACTTCTTTGGCAATTCATTGAGCCAATTTACAAAGGCAGCAACTCTAGCCATTAAAACACACGCTCTGTAATTAATTCATGACACACTCTTATATTATGATTTATAATTTATATTATTCAAATGTATTCCGGACTATGTATATATATACAACCTCTATGTAACACAAAAGGGTCTTACTAGCCCGTTAATAAAGAATAATAATAATAATAGTGTGCGACACCTGAACTGTTTCGATGACAACAACGAGGAGAACCGTTTACCAATTAATACGGAATCAACTCGGCGGGAGAACTCGGAAAGCAGAAACTCGGTCGCCGTCTGTATTAAACACGATTCTGCTTCGTTCCGAACGAGCACGCGGTTAATTACTGTGCCAGGAGATCGGTATCGGTTTTCGTTGCATCAGACGAAACAATTCGGAGAGAGTCCACGAAGAAAGCGCGGGTACAAAGGAACAGTGGGTGCTGGAGACTTCCGTTAAACGCGAATACATCGGCGCTGAAAGATCACTGGCTCCTTAATGTTACGACTGCTAGAAACTATTCTTTCGTCAACTCGAAAATCAAACGCATTCAAATTATACGTGCCCGCATACACAGGACTTCCAGTTTACCAATAAGTATTAATAATAAGTATGATTTAATATAATATTAAATATAATTATTTATTATACTTAAGTAATAATAATAAGAAGAAGAAGAAGAAAAATAATAGTAATATAAAAACAAAATATATAACAAAAAAGAAAAATAAACTACCCTAACAGAAGAAATAAAAAGAATGTGGTACCAGGAAAAAGTGACAACAGCGCCATTTATAACATCGTAAACGGACATTGCTCCGAAATTGTTCATACATCACCACTTACGGATGAACATGCATTCACAGATGCAACAAGCAATCGTTTGAAATTAAAGGGCAATGGTAAGAAAAATTTCTACAATAGAGACAACTATACGAACTTGGCAATAACCCGTTCGCAAGAAGCAAAAACCAGAGAATAATAATAATGATAATGATAAAAACAACGGTCTCGCAAGCATGCAGAGTTCTCCTGGAACAAACAAGTCTAAATCGCCGAACCGCGGTGTACCTATCGATCCCGATTCCGACAAGCGTGGAAACGCTGCCGACGAAGGCGGTGAAGGTTACGCAGAGTCGCAAGGGGTGTGCGCTCGGCGTGGCTAACCTTTGCTATTTCGTTTGGCGTGCAGGCCGCGAGTTAGAAAGGCAGAGCTGTTCGAGGGCCACACGGGACACGTCGACCGTTTCAAAATTTCCCGAAGCGGCCCATTATTCCCAGAGCGTGTTCCCGCGCCGCGGTGGCGCTCCAATTTTCAATTCGAGACAAAGCGGATCGCGCAAGAGCCGCGGCGGCAGTCGCAACTTCTCGCGAAACAATTTGCATAAATTCGCCCGGGTACCTCGGCCTCGGCTCTCGATGATCCTCGCGGCTCCGCGGCTCGGCTGCTCTCGGTGCTACGGCCCGCGAGAGATCTCTGTGTGAATATCGATCGGGGATCCCGATACCGGGTTCTACACCTTCCATCTGGCGAACAATATGCTGAACAAAGAGAGGTATCGGTGTAAATCTTCCAGGAAATTGCTCGTAAATTCGAGAGGCTCGTTTGCTCGGGTTGGGAACGGAGGTGGCGAGGAAGGGCGGGTGTCAAATCGCGTGTAACCTTTGCCGGCGTTTCCACGCGAGCCTCGGGTTTCGTCGTCTCTCGGTTGTTACGCCGAGGCCGCGTGCGTCCCGCGCGCGTCACACGGCTCTTGTTGAGTGGAACGAGAAACGGCTGGGAAAGACGCGGCCGCCTAAGTGGAATAGAACGGTGCCGATCAGACGCCGGTACTCGATAACGCGATCCGCGAACGAATCGCAAACGGACCCCGGTTTAAAGTTTCTTGCGACAGGAGTTTACTCGTCGCGGCGTCGGATTTACACGCGCGACGTTTCACCTCCTCCCACAAGCCCCATGAAACCGAAATTGGAACGCGTGCCGTTCCAGTTTTCGGACGAGGATCTAGGCGAGCTGCGACAGCCGATTAGCGATTCTACGAGCGGCACGTTAGAGCCGCTTTAGAACCGCGTTAGCCTAAGTGACCGGGGAGTATTTTCCATGGGAATATTCCCGCGTTCGTCGTTTCGAAAGCGCGCTCTTTCTTTCTCTCTCTCTCTCTCTCTTTCTCTCTCTCTCTCTCTGTTTTACTCTGCCTCTCTTTCTTTCGCTATCACGATCCCGGCATACCGTCGTCTTTTTCGCGCTCAATGTCCGACACGCTACGCTGCACGCCCACGTAAACGTTCAACGGATTGGAACACACGGGTGTGGGGTACGTAATGAAGTGAACGGTTGCGTGAGAGCTATCGAAATCGCGAGTGTCGTTTTGTGTTCGACTCTTACCAACATTGGGAGGACGATTAGCGCTCGATCATTGTCCTAGTAACCTCCGGTTGACAGTGCATCAGCGAAGCTGAGCCCTTTCGGACCCATATCACTGTTCTAATTCAGTAATTTTTTAAAAGAATGTAATTTTGGAGATGCTCTACTATTTCGTATTAAATATCTGTACAATGCAATAAATGAATAAATCAAAATCATTAATCACCATATCTCACAGTTCAATCTTTACGTTTCATGTTTGTGTCTCGAGTAATACTGAGATATTAAAATATCTATATTTTTGTTTTTTCAATATACATTAGTACGACATTTAGTGAAAATAATATACCATTATTTTTGGAAAAAGTGTTATTATTGGAAAAATAACATTATGAATACTTTTCTCCTGAAATTTCATTATTTAGACATAATCTTATTATTGAATTGTAGCACCGATACGTATACAATGTATTATTGTCAACATCATAGCATTAAAATGGCACATTATATTGTGTAAAAATTGTGCATATATGTAAGTTATAATAAATGTTATTATAAATAAAAATAGATATTATTAGTTATGTCATTGTAACCATTTAGTATGTTCGTTACAAGCACCACTAGTGCTACAAGTTATATTTATTATATCTATCGCATTAATTCCATGCCGTGAAATACAAAATCATGACCAGCATAATGCTATCAACTAAGATAAGACCATCAACACATATTCGCCCGGTAATTTTTTGCATCGCAATTCACAAAATGCCGACATTTTTTTTATACTATTTGTAAAGATGATATAATCTATATAAAAAAACATAACTTGTTAAAAATCATATATTTTTCAGTGATGGTTATAATTATACCATTGTTGGTTAAAATTATCTCTGTTTTGTAAAAATTATAATTTAATTCACTTAAAATTAAAAGAACAAGACTAAATTATTTTTTGTAATATAAAAATGATGAATTATCGTCGTTTGGCTATTGGTGATTGTTTGCGATGATATCGCGTCGTCCTACGAGTAATCCGAAACGCGAGACAAACAATTCAAGTCTACTCCGTTTTCCTATATTAGCACCTGGTGACCAGCTGTGCCGTGAGTGGGTGTGGCGGATCGTTTGGGGGATTCAGCGAGGTTTGAATCCGTCGCGGGATTTGGTCCCGCGATGTCTCTCGGATGGATGCGTTCGATCCAGGGATCTAGAAGGCATCGTGTCGGTTACCTCACCAGCGCAACGGAGGACGGTTGTTGGCCAACGAGCGCTCAGCCGGCCTTCACAGCTTCTGAACACAATGAGCGTGTTGCGCGTGCCGAAAATTAATCGGGACGAGAGATAGATGTAGATCGATGGAATCGATTGGGCTACCCGTGAACGGCTGTTCGCCGGAGAACACGAGGAACACGAAGAACACGGAGAACAGAGAGACCGCGGGGGTAAAGAAAAACGCGATACGTCGATCGGCGGTCGCGATAGCCTCGTTCGCCGATTTCTACCAACTCGTTCGCAGAGCCGAACCGAACGAATCCGCTGACAACGGCGTACAATGTGTGGCCACTGCATGCAAAACGCGGTAATAAGTGATTTGAATAAAATATTTCTACAAGGAACAATTAATTCCCATACAGTTTGTTGACAATGTGGATTATGATTTGGCATAATTATTTTTACCACAAATTAATTTCGACGATTAGCAGAGGGTTATGTAGGTACCCATTTCGAAATCGTTCCCAAATAAAATCGTCGTTCATAATCGTGTTATCTTTTTAAATTAAATAATAAGTGACAGAATCAAGTCTAGTGTATACTTGAATTATAACAAATTTCGTTTTTTTTTTTGTACCTTCGCTACTTTCTTAGTTTAATATTTAAATTTTATTTCATTTTTCAATTATGAATTCGTTTTAATTTCAATTATCTTTCAAAAATAAAACACTAGTAAATGCAACATTTGCTTTTGTTTCTCGTAATTTTTGTCTGTAATGCTGTACTATGAAAAAAATCACGCAATTTCAGCATTTGTCTACTGCCTTTCGTGAGCGTTACGTATTATACGAGGTGTTTTACCGAAGCGTTTGGTTCAAAGAGTTGGTTACTCAAATACATATTTTTATATTGTACAAAATAAAAAAATTATATATATGATTTAACCCTTTGCTTTCGTACGTCTACTCTCAGCCACCAAAGCTATTTATTTATCTTTTTAATTTCTACACAGAATTGAAACATTATTATTGTGTTACATATATTCAAACGTAAAAAAAAGAATTAGTCTTGTTTTTCCTTCTCAATCTTCCAACTTATGTATTACCGTTCGTCCATCGAAACTTATTTCGACCAGAATAACACTTGCGTATGATTTAATACGATAGCAAAGGGTTAAGATATAAAATGTTTTTTACCGCCTTTGGCTCGCAATGGCCGCGGCTGAACGACGTGATACGGTCTCGTTGTTCAACCCACGATACCATTAATCTCAAGAACCGCCGTAATGCTTAGGATTCAGTCACTCTAATCACTGCCCCGACGCAACGGTTAATTTCCATTGGTAGGCAGCCGGGCCGGTGCGCGTGCTCTAGCAGACTTCTCAGCTAGAACCGCTTTCCATAGAAAGTGCCCTTTGTTTTCCACACGGGACGGTGACGACGACGACAACAACGACAGCGGCCGTGCCGCGCGCAGACACCGCAAGAATTCGAGATCATTCTGGTATTACGAGCGACAAAACCTGCCGCGCCACGTAAGCATTATCGCTACAGTTCCGTTACGTCCGGGTCGGGAACAAGCTCACCATAATCGTCCTTCTTCCTCCAGGTAGCTCCTCGACGTGTGCTACCTGTCAGCGATTCGTCTTGCACGAATACGTGTTTCGCAGCCGCCCTCTTTCTTCGAGGACCCCGGCCTCGGGCGCGTCCAGCGGGACCATTTTTTCGTGAAAGCCTCCTCGTCCGGTTTCACTCGAAATATGTGGGTGTTACCGGCGCCGCGGCTCCCTTCGATTTCGTAAACCTGGCACACCAGATGCAGAGTGCGCGATCGACTCGGCCGGCTCGTAGCTCGGCGTTTTCATTTCTTGCTAGCACCGCCGCACGCGAACGTGACAAAGTTTGCAGGGAAAAGGAGTGCAGGGTCGTATATATTTGACTAGAATCGGGGTCCGTGCTCGGGTCTCCTTTTGGAACCAGTCGGGGGCATTAGCGTTAACTTATTATTTTTACGTAACTCGAGAACCCCGCCGCGTCTCGCTCCGCGCTGCTCCGGCCGACTTAAAAACCGGGTTCCGACGAGGATCGGTGTGTGCGCACGCAGGTCTACGTACCGCGTACCTGCTGCCGTGTATCGTTTACCCGTAATCCGAGATTAACCGAGGCAGAACGTGCCCGGATAATCGCATTATCTCTCGCGAATGCAAAGCGACAGTTTTCTCTCCGACGCTCTCCGTGTCTCTATACAGCTCCCGGAAAGGCAGCGCGCGCAGAAACGGTGCGCGTATCACGTGATTGCGCAACGAACGCGCGTACACGGATCGGCTCGCTGAAACAATCGTCCCCCTCTGTTCCAGCTCGGACGACGAATATTGGACCTTTTTTTCTGCACCCCGGAAGCCCAGTCTCATTAGTAACTTTGTTGAGTTTTTCTGTCGTTCGATTTGGGTAATAGCTCAGTCTAGTGTGTAATAGATCACCGATAAAAGTCATTCGTCAAATTTGGATTGCAGCAGAGTTGGGGAGAAACTATATTTTTGAAATAGTAAATATAATATAAATTGATAATACGAACGAGACTATAAATACTTTTATCTTTTCATGTAATATAGATATAATGCCTATTTATTATTCTGAATATTTTTTCTTTAGGTGAATAAACAAAGCTGTGTTTTACTAAAACTAAAAATAGAGGTTTTTATTTATTAAACACTAATTAAATTACAAATATATTATTTACATTTTCCTTACCTAAAAATAGAGAAACGACATTTAAGCTTATTCTCCCTTATCCTCTTATTCTTCTGTTCTTTAACTTCCTTAGATTTCTAACTATTTAACCTTTCAAATACTTCTCGTCTCTAATTATATCTGTCGCCTATATCGCTATTCTTTTGTCTAAAAACTTTCTATATTACTATGTCTCTATGTATATACTCTATTTTACACTCTACGCGGCAATATTCAAAATGGGTTTTATGAAGTAGTGAAGATACTACTTTATATAGATTTCGACGAATAACTGTTGCATATGGATAATACACAGTTAACCTTTGTACTCGAACTGTGATTCTGAGGCGCCGCTAAAATTATTATATCATGTTCTGGGATAAATTTTTTATTTATAATTAATATAATAGAATCATTTATAATTGATTTATTAATTGTTAATGAGTTCTTCCCAGCAGGAACAGTTCGTCCCGTTGGAATATTGGAATTAAATAAATGATCTCCATCCAGAGTGTTTCACAAGTTCGCATTCCACGCAGCTCCGTAACATCTGTGAAATCAGCTTGAAATTGAATTTTCGTTGCTAAACACGGTTCGTTCAAGCCACGCGACACTCGGTGTCGCGGTTTTAATGTTAAGGACACCACTTGCCGGGAAAGGAAAGTCGTGCATCTCGCGATCGCCGAATGACAATTGCGCAAGCGTTATGTAAATTTTCAGCGAAGAGGATGCGGCCGGGTCTGCATTCCTCTCGCGCGAGTTCCCGTTCTCGATGGGCGCGAATCGTCGCGCGGCATCGGACGCCATCCGATTTTCACCGTCGAGCAGAAAGCATTTCGCCGACGCAGCCTATTTCTTCGTTATCACCGGCGGAGGTCGACGGGGCAAACGTTCGCAGTTTTCATACCACGCTTTTTTCCAGATCGGTCCGATATCTGCATAAGCAATGAAAAGCAACGCGCGGCGAGCGTCCGCGGTCGGCCGTTGCACAATCTCGCTCTCAGCGCGAAGCACGGAATCGTTTCCAGGAGAGCCCCGCTCGCCTCGTCGAGCGATTAAGCAGAGCGTGCAGGCGACGACGACACAAAAGGCCCCGTCGGTGACGCAATTCGCGAGCGAGCCAGCGAACGAGCGATCGTGCACCGCGAAATAGATCAAAGTCATGCGAGCGGCGGCGGCGGCGGCGATCGCGCTCATGCTCGCGTTTCCAAATCGGCGGACGACCTTCGGGGCCATTCGTCGCGTACCGGCTCGCCGATTCAGCGATTCGGCTGCGATTTAGCCGCGACTCAACGGCGACGAGAAGTGCGCGTCCGTCCCGGCTCGAACAAAAGCGGACACGATCGACCGCTCGCTTTCGTTCGAGCAACGCAACTTTCCAGCGTAGCCGGCAAGGCGAGAGAGTTCATTATCATATCGTTATTGACACGCGTCACCGGCGTTACTGCTTCTTAATTGGATCGGGCGAACCTGTTACGCGCGATCTTATGAAACCGACACAATGCCTGGCAAACAAATTTCAGAGCCGCCGCGGGAACCGGCCTCGTGGTTCCTCGAAAGCATCGCGAATCTCGCCGTGAGAATCCTTCCTAAATTGGGGGGCTACATCAAACCGTATCGTATCATAATTAATGTCATAATTCCGTTAATCGTGTGATTGGAATTCAATTGAATTTAACACAATTTAATTTAATTTAATTTAACTTAATTCAATCTAACTTAATTTAATTCAATCTAATTTAATTTAATTCAATCTAATTCAATTTAATCCAATCTTATGCAACTTAATTTAATATAATCTAATCTAATTAAATTTATTTGTGTATCGGTATACGTCGATTTTTATAATATCAATCTCTTGTATATGTATATTGAAATTTTCGACCAATCAGTTGCGTGTTTAAAGCAACAGTTTCAACGATTGCTCAGTTAGTCGGTTACCTGTTGCGAATGATGTATATTCTTTGATATTCTTTCCCTTTTGTAACAAACGGTCGATCCCATAAAAATATTTATTAGTACCGTTATTATTATGTATCTTATTCCAGGACCGTAAATCAACGGTTCAACTTGTTTTCGCACGATTGTCAAGAGAAAATTGACGTCATTCGACGCTGTCGTGGCAGAAACTCTTGCGTACATATAGTAAATGATACAGGGTTGTTGCACATGAAATAGGTAATAGGTTGTTGCACATAAAATGGCAAACTTCTAAGTAAGTAAGTATCAACTTGTAAAACTGGCACTCCACGTACACCAATCTAATACATAGTTCCGTGTTTTGTAAATGGTCCCCGGTTTCAGAAATTTATGACAACAATTAGAATTTGTAATGTCAAGGAAGATTACGAATACATTTAGTAACAGCAACTTTCGATCTACTAAAATAGATAAGGAGAGAATGCAAAACTTAAGTTACTTCTATTTTTTTGTTTGCAACGGTTGCAGACAGCTTGTACGTTACACAAAGATCGGCGGTCTATTCATAAAGTTGAAACTTTTCCAGGCATTTCTATTTCGAATCAATCATGTGTGTCATCGGAAATAAACCGGTTGACTAATGAACCACCCACGAAACGATGTCGACCGATGTACAGCTAAAGCGGAGCTTGGGAAAGATCACGATGGAATTGGAGCGGTGTATGAAACGAGCAGGGACAGATTATCGAACAACGAGAGACTGTTGTCCCTGAAAATAGGGCGATTGGGTTGCGTGGAGGGTCCGAGCGGACTCGATCCGATCCAGCGCGGCGCAACGATTTCACTTTCACGAGAGCGCGACGGCTGCCGGGGTCAGAGGAGGCAGAATTCGGCGACGATCGCCAATTGGAATCGGCGGTTGGATCCAGGGAAAGGCTGGAAACGCGTGTCTCAAGGCTGCCGAGATACCTGCGCAGGCGTTGCCCGACTTCTTATCGCGGTAACAACGCTATGCGCACGTTCACTCGCGGAACCGAGGAGACCCGTTGCCATTGCCGCGTTGCGAGAGCTGTCTGCGCTCGGGTGATCGATTGGGTAACCACGTCGTCCCTGCAGCCTATCGCTTCCAATTTCTTTTGACGTCAGTCGATCTTTCCAACGCGATCGCTGGAGAACTAACGATTTGAAGATCCGCTTCCGTTTGCGCGGCCTGTCCTTGCGCCCGTTCCGAGCAACCATATGGTCGCTGACGTCCATCGGGTGTTGATCGGTTCAGAATAGAATCGTCTCGGATCACGTTGAAGGACGAAATCCGAGACTCGATTGCAACTTCTAACTTTCGTAGAACCACACGGCGCACTATTCGTCATTTTCACTTTCCAGGGGAATTGAGGATCGAATATTTCGAAATTATATGTTTACGGCTTGTTTCATTAAGTATCAGTCTTTCATTGAGATGCCGTCTCATCTGGAATTACCATGCCAGTACTGCGTGTCTAGTTTATAAAGATAGCAATGTAAATTTACTGGCATATTTTTCAAATACATTTCTTTATAGTAAAATCCATTGTAATTAATACAATGTTGTACTAAAAATGCGTACCTTGTGCCAAATTGACCAAAACCTATGTTTATGTGTTGTGTATTTAGTCATCATGTATAACCACAAAACCTTTCCCTTTATTAATTGATGTATCAAGTTCTATATCTAATATACTGTTTCAATATACTATTGATATAATATCTATATTATTTCTTTCATAAAATGTATAATTTAGTACTATATATGCTGTTATTATAAAAATGCCTGTTTACCAGAAAATATATATATATAAGTGAATTAAATTGATGTAAATTGAAATAAATTAAAAATCGACCGCTGAGCGACTGTCCGAAACAGTGGAAAGAGATCCGCAATTAGATGTTGGGGCGGATAGCTTGTTGCAGCTCGTAGATTTCGATCCTCGACTCGTGGGCCGATCAGGTGGTGCAATATGCCACACGGTGCTTTCTGCTTCTTAATGGGGGCCCGGCCTCGAGCGCAATTTGCGTCGTTGCATCTATTCTCAACGCTCGGCAATAAAGAAACCGCGGCCGACAGAGGAGTTCGAGAAATCGAATCGATTAATTGAATTAATTGGTGTATCGTGTTTCACGGGTGTCGCCGCAAAGTTACGGCGCGAGATGACAATGCCGATTTTCGTTCCACAGGGTTCACGGTTTGTCGATTGTTTCACGGCTGACTAACCACCTACGAAATTTCGTTTGCGCGAACCGCGCGAGAGCTTTGTTGGCTCCGCGAGCACCGTGTATCCGGAGTAACGCACAGCGAGGTTGAATATACCGGTTGGAAAAGGTTGCACCGGCTTGGAAACGAGTCTCAAGGCTGCACAGATGCGAGAGGCGTTACCATACGGCTGCTTGTTCTCCGATACCCTGCACTCTCTACACTCTACACTATGCGGCTCTACACCCATGCGGATCCAGGGGAGATCAAGCGCCTAGATACGCTAGCTTGCCCGGGATATATCGGCTCCGATCTCCGCAAGCTTATCCGCGATAGTCCGGCTGAATTATCACGCGGAAACCTGTTGCGTGCTCGCGGGCGATCATCGCCGAAGCGAACGCGAAACACCAATACCGCGAGTCGAGCGCACCCGAAAGCGGTAAAAAAACCTTTTTCTGATTGATATCGCATATTCATACCATTCTGATTTTTTACGACGAGGTTGCGCGTATGTGGTCTTATTAACGTAAAACGAATAATGAGATCCATCGTTGAACAACATCTATCAGCGAACTCTGAACAATTTCATTTCTAGTACTGTGAGACAGTCCTGTACGTACTGTGTCGTCAGCAATTATAACTAGACTGTAAAATTATATTTGTAATTTATATAATTTTATAATTTTTCTAATTATAATTCCATACAATTTATGTAATTATAATTTCATATAATTGTAACTATAATTAAAAAATAATTATAACAGTAATTAAAAAATAATTATAACATAAATAAAAGAATAATTATAACATAAATAAAAGAATAATTATAACAGTATTTAAAAAATAATTATAACAGTAATAAAAGAATAATTATAACAGTATTTAAAAAATAATTATAACAGTAATTAGAACTGCTTGTATTTATTACAAGATACAGAAAAACAATTTTAATGTGTTAAATATAACAGTGTTTTGAAATTCTTGACATGTTTCTACTGTTCCGCATTTAAGCCACCTATTTTTCTCGTAAATACATAAAATTCGTATTCTAATTAGTACAATGCCTTGCATTCCGATTACTACTATTGCCTACTTCATTAGCACCTAATAGCAGCTAATGTTTTTTGCATATCAAAATTAAAATATAAAAATGAAAATAACACTTTGTAGAATAAGATTGATAAAATAAAATTTTGCAGAATAAGATTGATAAAATAAAATTTTGCAGAATTCGTTCTCCAATTCGATAAATAAAGAAAATGACAGCGCCGTAAATAACACTTTAATATTTCAGTGAACTTGAAATTCTGATTATTTGATTATCAATCTGATTGTCTTGATTAATTAAAATGATGAGGTATTACACCACATTGTGACTAAAATGTTCAGCTCTCTTTAATTTTCTTTCAATTTTCAAGATATTTATGAAACAGCACCTATGCCTGTGATCCACTGATCGCAGTTCAGAATTATAATTCTCACGCGATGCACACGCCGCGTCGGAATTCCCGACACATGCGTCTCTTCTTCGCTCTTCGTGTGACTTATTTTCCTGTGAACAGTGCTCTTGGCCCATAGTGCGACGCGCGGCGATGAAAATCGGGGTTTCCGGGCACGGGGAACGATCCGGCAAATTTCTCGAGCATCGACAGGGACGCGTACCAGGAAAGGAACACGATATCCTTGCTTCTCCGCGATCAAGGAACAAAAAAGGAACACGATATAATTGCGGTTTACGAGTTCGACTGGAAAGGACGCGGTCCCGAGGTGCCGCGGGAACTTTCCTCTCGCGCGGACCGGCCAACGCGCTCTGTCGCCCCGCGTATCAGCTTACAAATTATCTTACGGCCGCATTAACGCGCGATCCGGCGGCGCAAAGGAAAAACAGGATCCTCGTGCGTTTTTTCTCTTCGAGACTAGTTGATTGCCGTCGAGGGTAAGTTATCTCGCTGGCCCGTGAGGGCCGACCTTCGGCGATCAGTGCCGATCGGACGGGACCCCAGCTGACCGCGCGGCGGCCATTATTCCTCCGCTTTTTATAATAGGCATCTATAAAGCATAGCGCTCGCAGCTAGAAGAGCGTTCCAGGCGGGCGATAAGTTAGGATGCCGACGCATAAATAATGTTGGCGATCCGAGTTTCGCGCAATCGTATATCTGCCGGGCGATCCGCGATTCTCGATCCGCGAGTCTCGAATCGCGGATCGAGACTCGCGGGGCGGCAGCCGAAGGGAATGAGTTACGGCTAGCTCTCGGTGGATCGGATGATGCGAGGCAAGACAAGTTGTGGCGAGGCGTGCATCAACTGGCTCTCTTCGATCTACAGGGTGTTACTGAATTGCTGATACATGCAACAAGGGGGTGAATCTACACGAAAACGATCGGAAACGTAAAGTGACATGTTTTCATTCGGAGCTACTTTTTCTTTTGAAAATGTTTGTCGTTTTATTACCAACATATTTGTATCCTGCGTATTACATTTCTGTGAATGTATCTTGAGATTGTTTCCGTTTTTAAACGCCGAATAGAAAATATAATTTCTGTTTAAGGTGTTCTTCACTTGTGGACAATTAATTAATAACCATAACATTAGTATCATTTATAAATCCAAATGCAGTGGAGACTAGCCTATGGCACAGTCACTCTACATTTTTTACTTATTTTTATGACGTTACCACCAGTTTAGTAACAACCTGTATTTCGCCCGAGTTACGGAGTCCCTTTCGATGATGTGACGAGTATCGGGACGCTCATCAGTGGGGGGTTCTCGGGCTTTCTAGACGTGAAAAATATGCTCGCGAGATACGTATCGTCGACGTGACCGGCACCGCGTACTCCCTTTATACGTCCGCTCGCTCGAGATCTGCACGATTTTTACCCGGTTGCGACATGTTTCCTGCGAAAGTTGCCCTTCCAGCGCGCAGTGATATGCAAAAGCGGAATCATGACCTGTCACGTCGACGTTTTCTGTCCAAGGTTTAACCGGCTGTTATTAAACATCGACGCATGCCGAGCGGATCCACGCCGCGTGCCAGCCTCTCCGCGAAGGGTAAATCGCGGAAACGAGGAAATTCAATGAGCATATTCAATCCAGCGTTATCATTTAAGGCACAGCATTTATCCTTAGAAATAGAAGAGAATTAACCCTTAAATGCATGAATTAATGAATTTTATTTAAAAATTAGGGTTATAATATTTCGAATGAGTGGAAATCGGGAAAAATATTAAAAAAAATTATAAGTCATATCTTATAGGGTTTTTATTGAAAAATATTAATGATTCATTTTTGGTACACTATGCAAAATAGACATAAAAATTCTTTAGTTAGTATGAAAGAGATTGAAGCAGTCGTTTCCTTAAAAAAGAAACCTTACCTTTAGAAAATATTTTTTGTTTAACGAATACACCAAAATATTTCTAAGTAATCCCCTTCCAAAAGTACGTAAATGAACCCGCTATCAAAAATGCGCGCCAATTGGTATAACGTTAGAAAGATGCAAATATTGAAGTCAAATGTCATTATTTTAGTTAATTTTTGATAAGTCAATGGACAAAGGAATCACTGCCATTCAGCCAAATGTATCGATATCAAAACTGTTGTCGGGTAGCCGCGCAAAAAGTTATTGATTCATTTTTGGGACTCTACGCATTTAAGGGTTAAAAGATCACAATTTGACTTTCTTAATGAAGCTATTCGTGGTCAAAATATAGACTGCCTGCGACGATGCACGCTGTTTTTGAATTGTCGCGTTCTTTACATACAATTACTTACAAAAATATTCGGTCACTAGTATAACTCTGACTTCTGTGCTATGTATTTAAATAAATTTACATTGGAAGGAAAAAGTCCTTTATGTTATAATAAAAATGAAAAAAAAAATTGATTTTTATAACTTTCGAACCTAATAGTTGAAATATTTCAGGAACGGTAAGTTTTAGAACAAATAGTAATTTTTATACTCAATATGCGACAATTTATTGAGGTCGAACATAACGAAATGGACATTCTATGTAAAACAACAAAGATGACCTTTTATTATTTATTATTATATATTTACTGTACGGTATTATTATTACTAGCGGTCAAAATACTCTTCAAATTATAAAATGTAACATATATACTAATTTAATTAAAGAAACGCACAGTGTATATTGCATCGGAGGGTTTGGGAGTTACAGACAAAAATCTATATTGTTGTCATAGTATAATAGTTCACGTATCTGATAATACTATCAAGATAATTTTGATGAGTAAACTACCGAGTTCACACTTTTATAACAGAAACGAGCAGATGTTATATCCAACAGGAAATAGGTTAATAGAAACTAAGATTGCCGATGCAGTAATTTGAATTCATTAAAATTATTTGAGAAGAAGAAATCGTTGTGCTTGGTTTCTATGTTTGGAAATTGAAACAGGCAATTTTTATTTTGCATAAAAATCCCCATTTTAGCGACGGCCATGAAGGGCAGTGCCATTCCTTTTTTTAAGGAAATGGCGATTGTCTAAGGGGCGGATATGAAATCACAAAGTGAAGGTTATACATCTACAATTCTTTCACAAGCCCAATGAACCTTGAACAGAATCATGTAGTGGGCGTCTGTCAAAAGATATTTTATTGTTGGCAGTGAAAGGTTTATGTTTCTCCTATCCGGTAAGGAAGGATCCTAATCGAGTTGTTTGTCCAGCCAATTACCTGACCGGACGGTTGTATCCTTGGACTTTGCAACGAAAAGTTATTTCATTGGATTGCAACGGCGGCGAAGTTTCGTGTCCCGACCGATTTGACACCTACTATACAATGGCAGCAGCCGCGGCTCCCGGTGCGATTCGGTAGCAGCGGTACAGGCTTGCGTGCCGTCTCGTCGGCTCGTTACCTCCGCGAAACCAATCGTTACATCGATGTACAGCAGCTGCTGCTCTGTCGACAAGTCACGGGATACGGTTGAGAACGAGAGCGCGCGAATTAAGAAAAGAAGAAAAACGAATGACGGAGGTAACCGGTAACGATCACGACGCGCGTGTTCCCTCGGGGATAGAACTTTCTCCGGTGGCTCGCACACCAGCTCGCTCGCTCGCTCGCTCGCTCGCTCCCGGACAACCTGCGTTCTGGCAATTTGGTGGACCCGATTACCGGACTCCGGCATGCCGTTTCAAGGCTCCGCGCGCAGGCCATTTTCTTTGAGATCTCATTTCGCCTACGAAGGTTATATCATGAGCCGCGAGGAGACGCACGGCAGGCGGAATCGTCGTTCCCGTTGGACAGTGCCTCGATGTGGAAATTAGCTATTACGCTTTAACTGCCACGAGTACTCTTGCGACAAGGCGCATCCGATTCTGCTGAAACTTCTGCTAACGAGTCTTAACTCTTCCCGTTCGAGTTTTTTTCAGGTGAATTTAGCAGAACCGGTTCAATGAATTTATTCGTCCACTTATCTATTTGTTCGACGATTTCAACGGTAATACGCATCGTTACATAAGACGAAGAAGTAAAACTTTAAATGAATTAGTAAATATTAATATTAATTAATTTCAGGATTTGCGGATATCTTTTTTATGCCATTGTTGCATCTTTTTCCCGTTTGTAATTTTATAACAAATGGATATTTAAATAGATAACTAAACAAGAATAGGAGACAACGGTTAAGACTATAACGAGACTATTATTCTATATTTCTTTATATCTGTCACCATTTCTACTATTACTTTCGTTTTGTATTTTATTTTATCGCAACTATATTGACACCTCTTAAACCTAACAAACGACGACGATCACGCACAAGATATTATACTATAACATACCACGAGTTAATGCGACCGCATAAGTAGTACGTACTCGTCCATTCCGCAAGAGAATTGATTGTACACGTTCTATAAATTATTTGGTAAGGCTAGGACGGTTGAAATGTTAACGATAAGAAATGATATAATTAAATGTGTTAAGATTAAGCAAAACGCGGGCACAATAGAAAGCAAATGTCAAGGATGAGAAAATCTGCAGTATGCGACCCGACGCGAGCAAACGGAATATCCCTCGCACGGAACGACCGACGAGGAGAACTCGCGTCCCACAGATGCGGGAGCCGATAACGCGCACGCGTTACCGCGTAAACGTAATTACTTTCCCCTCGAGATCTCCCGCAGAAACACGCGCCGACTCGAAGCCGGAAGGATCTCGGGGCGTTCAAAGTCTGCGCTGGTCGCGCGCTCGGAAATTGCTCGTTCCGCCTCAATTTCCTCGTTTTCCTCGTTCTCTCTCTCTAGCCGCGTGTACGCCTGTTCCTACAAGCGACTGTGATCTAACGCGCGCGACTCGTAATCGAAATTGCCGGCTGCCGTTAAAGCTTAACGCTTTGGCGAAAGACGTCGCGCATCGTTTCGTTCCGTTCGGTAACCTCGTTACGTAAACAGCACCGCGGTGCTTTAAAATGCAACTATGGCCGGGCTGAATTCTCGTTATTTATTTATTTATTTATTTATTATGCATATACGGGTGAACGCCCGTGTTTACGACGACGAAAACGAAAGCGTAGCTTTTGATGAATGACGATCACTCGGGAGATTAGTTGATCAATTTATACAGACGTGTTTTCAAGTTTGTAATATTGCAAATATTTATTTATGCGATGATTTTAATAGGGAAACCATTTGTTATATGAGACAGGGAACTGGAATTATTGATCGAATTCGTCGACTTGGACTTGGTGCCTGTACTGAAAACTAGGACTAAGACGGTCAAAATGTTAATTACAGTTTGTATAGACTTTTGAAGTAAATTAATTAATTAATATATATATTAATATATATATATTAATATATTATATTATATTATATCATAAGATTTAATTTAATTATATAGATTTAAAGATGCAAATTTAAGAGATTTAAAGATTTAATTATATTATTACAAGATCTAAAAAAATATGAACAAGATTATTTCTTTCATTTCTAGTCACCGTGATTTTTTTAATTGGCGACGAAATCTTGTCGTATACTTTAATTTTTGCAAAATAGCGGCTGAAAACGAAAATTTGCAGTCTGCTTATGAATATAACCTTTCGAATAACGAAAAAAAAACTACAATTAAGTCTCGATCATCCCAGTTGATGTAGATCGAGGCTGGTTCGAATAGTATGGAAGGATGGATGAATATTCATAAATCGTGTGTCAAAATCGTGAAACACATTTCTATGATGTAATAATATAGATGCATTCAAGTTTAATTACATAATTATACAATCAGGTGACTGTTTATCGAAGTTTTGAACGAAATGACGTAATAGATTTTTATTTAATTATATACGTTTTTTTATTGCCGTTTCGTTTGCGTTGGTCTTTATGTATCACGTGCAAAGAAATATAATAAATTCATTGTAAATAGAAATATAATAAACTTATGATTAACAGAAAAAGAAATAAATGTTTTATTGCCCATTGGTTTTTACTAAGGCAATATTAGCAACAACCAAGAAACAAAGGAATCGACGGAAGT
Source organism: Augochlora pura (assembly GCF_028453695.1). Lineage (NCBI taxonomy): Eukaryota > Metazoa > Arthropoda > Insecta > Hymenoptera > Halictidae > Augochlora > Augochlora pura. Next base: position 11,017,482 of record NC_135777.1, on the reverse strand, counting down.
GGAACGAAACTTCTACATGCACTGGTTCCAGCAAAACGTTGAATAATTGTATACAATAAATGCTAGTATGGGTCACGCGAGACCCGGCTGTTGGTTAACACGGACCGTCACGCGAGAGTTAAAGAAACTTAAATGTATCGAAAAATGCAAATACAGAGCGGGCAAGTTCGACTCGTGTCGTGTTTCCAATTTTGTAAATAATTTGTTATCTTCTACCAATTCGCCTGTACACTTTGAATTGTCTCCTCTTAGGCATTACACTCTCGGAAAGTTTATTCATTCGGCTAGCAGCGAGCCGAAGCATTGCGGCGCTCCTCCTGCCTCGCGATACTTTTCGCGTGCAGAACGGAAGTGAGAACCGGAGCAAGCCGAAGTGGATCGCCGCTGTCGGAAAATCCGTGGCTCGACTCGTTTGTACGCGGTGCGTGTTAACACGGGACGGTTACGTGCCACGCGTGTTTCTTAATACTGTATACGGTTACCGTCGGATTTCCGTGGGAGTGCGCGGGATCGGTCCCACGGATCGATCAAGGTTTTACGTTACCGATCGCAGCCACTCGAGAAAGGAACAGCCCCCTCCGTGGCTCTCGCTATCCCTTCCCCCCCTGCCGTTCTCGCCACCTCTTTCGCTGGTTCGCACCTTTTTTTTCCGTCCGCCGGTATCGCGCCTATTGTCGAGAGATCGCGCGGTTTGATAAGATCTCGCCGGGTCGCCACGTCTTTGAACGTCGTTGCTTTGTTTTTCGTAATTGGCTTGCGCAAGCATCGTGGGCAGCTAATCGAAGGACTTTCCCGCGGAGCGACGGGGTGGTTTCTCGCTTCCGCCGTCTGTTCCAGTTTCCATCGAGTCACCTTCGATCGTCGATCGTCGATCGCGATCGCGATCGTGATAGCGATACCGTATCGGTGGCAAGGGGCTATCCGGATTATTACTCGTCCAAACCATTTACTTGTTCTCTCAAACCGGTACTGCGATCAACTAGATTTCTTTTCCGATTCGCATACTTCCATTCTGTCGCTAACGCTATTCGCCGCCGTTCGTTTCCATCCCCGTACATTGAATAATTTAAACGAATTTCTTGTATTGTTCTTTGTTGATCTTTGCGTTTGAAATCTGTAGCTTTATGTTCTTCTGTTTTATCCGTTGTTGTGTAACTATTTGATTTTGGAGAAGTATCGACTGAATTCTTCAATATGTCATTGTCTAAAATCCAGAGAGCTTCTCCATGATTAGAGATATAGGATAACTCATGGACTCAATTGTGCATCCTTCAACACTAAAACTGCTTTTTGAATTGTTTCTATGACAAATTGCTTAAATAATCGTCCACATTGAAGCATATGAGCCGTTCAGTGCACACATCGACTAACTCCATAAAACAAAAAGTCGAGAAACACGATGAAATGATGTACATTGTTTTTTAAAATTCCTGTTATAACATAGACTCACATATATAATGTAGAATGCATAAATATAGATATAGCTTTCATTTAACGATGTATAAAATTAACAAGAAAGAATAGCCAAAAAATAATCGTCGGTAATGTTACAGTTTTTATGTGACTGGTGGAGTTAATCAATTTGGCAACTGAAAAAAAGCAGTAAAGTTAAATTCGATCTTTAAATTTTTAAGTTTTTCATTACAGAAAAAGTTAATTATATATTTTTATTACAGCATTTCCATAAAAATGAATGTTGACAGTTCTGTTATAATATATTATTTGTGATTAATTCATCAGGAATATTACTGTGGCGACCCTGATTTTAACGGGAAAATTTTTTTTATCTGAAAAAATTCTATAACATCCGGCTTGATGTCCAAAATAAGCCATATTTTTTCAAAATTTTAGAAAGCCGCTAAAAGGTGGAAAAATGCCGGAATACCGCGAAATCTAATTTACTCTGTAACTACCCTCACGGGCAAGTTACAGGGTTAAAATTTTGCGCAGATGTGTTTTTATTGGTCAGCTATCGAACGGTGTATGACTCATTGAAAAACCTCTAAGGGCAGTTTTGACCATCTTAATCGGCTATGCCCTTTCTTGAGACCCACGAGATCCTTCAGTTTCTGGCCAAACAAACATTTTTTTTATCTGTTTGCCAATGCGATATTATTACCAGTATTATTGAGAGGGGGAAACATCTTCGGCTGTTTAAAAAAAGAAAAGCATTGATGCATGGCAACAAATCAACGATTACATTAGAGTATGGAGTTAATCAGAATGGCTTCTGAAATAAATTACTTATTTTTCAATGGCCAAAAAAATTTTGCCGTTTAATGGTGTTAATCTTTATTATTCAGGAAAGTTATTATAAATATAAAAAGTTACGACTATACCAAGTGCTTTGACATTTAAATGTAAGATTTTTCAAAAAGTGGAGTTAATCGATGTGTGCACTGGACGGCTCATATATTACAACAGAAATAATACGAAAATCTTTTACTTAACCTATCTAAACTTTCTTTGATTTTAAAACTAATGTATAATTTCCCATACATATTCGATACCAAAAACTATTATTATTTTTTCTTCCCGACTCACCGCCGCGGTCGACATCCGTGACAAAATCCGTTTTCTGACCCTCGGACGCGGATCCGATCGCTTAGCAAGTGAACAGATCGCGGGATCGATCGTCGAATTCGACAACGCCCAGTGATCGAGGTCACTGTGTCCGATCGTGGCGGGGGTCGAAAGCGGCTCATAGACACCGAGGAGCCCGAGAGATCCTATAGGGTCCAACTCGTTGCGCGATCGAAAAATTGCTGGTAGCCACGGGCTGTCCGGAAACAAGACCGGTTCCTTCTGTTTCGTAAACGAAGGTCGAATTCTCGAGCAACACTTCTTTCTCTCTATGGTATTGCCGGTTCGAGAGACGTATCGATCACGTCCCGAAACAACTCGCGACACCAGCGAGGAATTCGGTGGAACGCTTTTCATCGAAGCTAAAAGGAAAAGGTGAACGAAGATGATCGTTTCGAGAAACCTTCTTCGGAGAAAAAACGCCGATAAGTTGGCTCCACGGTATCGACAAAGGGGCTCCTTGTGCGCCCGGCTCCGGGTTCTCCCTAATAAACTACGGATTATTCAAATAACTTTCGCTACCGAATGAAATTCGTGACCAGCCCCGTCACGGACCGCCGACGAAGCGGTGCACGGTAGTCGGTGGAACTCGGCAGACTATGCCTATACAATATCCTTGCAACTTCAATAAACCTTAAGTGGACTTCGTGACTTCGCGTAGATTCGGTTTCGTAAGTATAACATGTCGGAGAGAGACCGGGGAAAATTTGAATCCGTGCAGGGGAAAGGGCGTTCCGTTCTCAGCGCGACAAGGATTCGAGTGACCGATGGCCATCCGCGAATTTATCGGAACTCGGACCGTGTACGTATTACAATTTCGTAGATTTCTGGACACTGTGCAAGGTGGCGAGAGAGAGAGAGAGAACTCCGAACGCGCAGAGGACCGCGCGCGAAGGCGGGCAATTTATAAAATTAATCGAGACCGAGGCGCGACGACGAGACATTCGCTCGCGTTATCAGGGCGGAACATTCGCCGGAACGACAAAGGAAGCCGGCAAGGACGAGGCGATCTCCGGGTTCAAGATATTTTTAGGTGACTTGGAAGTCCTCGCGATCACGAGCTCGAGCACGAGCTCGGCAACGGGCACGTACGCCGTGGCGACGCGGAGCGGCGGCCACCCTTTCTCTCTCAGCTGTTTACGAGGACTTCGAGGGAGCGGGCAACAAGACGTCGACCTTGGGAGACGCCGCAGACTCCGGCGCGGTTTTTTTCATCCGCAGAAAATAGCGCGAAAGAAAGGAAAAGGTGTTGGCCGACGCTAGGGAGCAGCGTAAATCCTGGCAACGCCGACGGCGCGGCGACCCGCGAGAGAGCTCCTAGGATCTCTTTATGGAGTCCGGCTCGAAAGGAACCGGATCCTTTAATAGCGGACCTCGCGCGCGTGCTTCACCGAAATGCAAAGGAATGCCGAGAGAAGGGAAACGTGTCGCGTGACGATACGCATACTGTCACATATCCTCGCATACCCCGGATTCCATCGGATGCCCGCGATGCCTGACGAAGCATTCTGCAATATTTATAGCGGCGCCAAACCTACCAACGCTAGGAATGCCTCCAGCGAGACCGCGGGCGCGGCGATCCATGGATCGCCAAGCGGGACCAAGGCGGAACCCGGCCGCGCTAACGATCGTCCGCGGGGCCTTCTTGCTCTTTTAGCCGATCGTCGCGAAAAACAGGGCTAGAGGCTCGCCAGTTTCTACGGGAAATAAAACTGAGTCAAAATTTATGGGCTTTCTCGTTGCTTTTGGATCTTTACGTTCCGACTCCAACTCGTGAGCCAAAAACAAAATGTCTCATTTTTGTATGATCGTTGTACAGTTTATAGTACTTTTGCTACATGAGATCATTCAGAACGTGTGTAAATACAATATATATATAACTAAAGACATTTCTACATCATTTAATAAATACTATTATTATTATTATTATTATTATTATTATTATTATTATTATTATTATTATTGCTACTATTATTGTGACACAAGACATCTTGACTAGTTAAATACGTCATGACGGTCGTGTGTAGGTTTAGCGTAGGCTCTGTTCTGTATTTTATTTCGAACGATTCAAGCTGGACTGATGACGATGGGCTCGATTGCGATGTAGAAAACGATACATTTCAGACAGAAATAATGCGCGCGTAACGTCAGTAGCATATTTCGTTCGAGCGATGAGCGTAAAAGTTTCATTCATTGTGTTCTTGCAATTTTCTTCCAGTCAGATATCGTACTATTATTTTCTTAAAAGCTATAATCCTACATTATTATTGTCATCATCATGATTATTATCATCATCGTTACGCAATAAACATTGCATTCCAATAAAAGACCATTATTAGCGAAAGCATGAAATCTCGATCTCGCAGCGGAAAACACAATTACACTTTTATTCGTGCCAGCCAACATCGAACGAGAAGCAATTAGAGAACATTATCGTACACGTGAAAGTGTATAAAGGTCCGTTCACGTTTGACGTTGATGAGTTAACAAGCTTCAACCTCTGATATCTCTGAAACAAATCGTCACTTAATTCGAAAAATTACATCTTAACGTTTGGCTTGAACAACAGTTTTAAAAGACGTGGTGTCCGAATATGGGGCGAATTTTTGGGTTACTCCTTCGCGTTGGAAGAGTAAAGTGAGAAATGGCGTGTACGTTAACGGTTGGTGCGCAACCGCGCCGGGTCGGCAAACTCGGCTGGGAAACGCGTTCAGTTCTTTTTCACGGATTCTGTAATTAATTAGACCATGCAACGCGAGAGCGCGCCCGATGATCACACGCTGTCTGCTCCGCGAGATGACGAGACTTTTGTTTACGAGACGAAAGCGATCCCACAACCGTCCGGAACGATTGCGTCCGCTCGGATCGGCGAGCATGCTCTCCTTGGTCTTTTTGCGGCGGATCTCGGAATCGTCGGTCAAACCGGGCTCTGTAATTTTCCACGACCTTTCTCCTGTTCGCGGTTCACGTGCTCTTCGCGTTTTATTTTCTGCCGGGGCAGCGCACGAGCCGGATTATCCGTTTCCACCCCGGCGGAACGCTTCGAACGGGTGACTCTCGATTCTCTCGGTAACGATTTGACGACGCGGCGCACAGTGACTCGATATCGCCCGGGTGTTCGGGAAAAAAATTATATCTTCTAAACTAATTAATTTTCCACCTAAGTACTTTAATAACTGTTTAAAGAGAATGCAAAGATGAATCGATTTGTACATAAATAATACACAGTTATCTTACAAGAATTGTTGATTTGTTGAGCAAAGAAATCTTTTATCGACATTTAGCATAGTAATCTGTTAGAAATTGTGTACAGAGTAATTTTTATTCGAAACTTTTTATTATGAATTACCGGATAGTCGGTACGTTAAGTATACATCTAGATATGCACAGATATTGTATTTCTCAACGATATGGCATTGAACACACTTCTAAAAAGTATAATTACAATTATATCGGGTAGCTTCGTCAAGAAAATTTGTTATGGTAATGTAGAAGAAGGTGTAAGAAATAGTTTTCTATTGAGATTCCAAGACACGTTTTATTATTATTGAAAAAAGTTGGTTTAAAGATATTCAACGTATACATCAGGTTCTTAATAGATACGTTTGATACCTTCAATTAAATAATCCATTTACATGGCAGCATAACAGGCAAATGTTTGAGAACGTGTTTCCTGGATGTTAAGGGTTACTTTTTTGTTTCTTTTTTAATTTTTTTTTTTTATTTTGTATATGGAAGATTCTGGATTGCGATTATGTTTTAAAGAAAGAATAAAAAAGGTATTGATTTTCGATTTCTGTTCCATTGTTCGAATCACCGTACGACACGGCGTCTCTCGCCTCACCGGCCGAAGATTACCGGCTTATGTAATAGGGCATCCGCGGCGGCCTGTGATTATTGGTAAGTTTACGTGTAACGCGAATCGACTTCTCGCCGCGGCACGGCGCGGTGTGCCGGTAATTACGGTGCCCAGCTCGAGGAAGAGTTCGAAACCGCAAGATCGCGACTGGATTTCCTACGTACAGTTCGATCCCCAGGCAGTCGTAGCCGGCGACCGGTTCGTACGATGGAGCCGCGAAACGATTATCCGGTTGCACAATTTTATTAATACGCCACGGAGCGGCGGCGTAACGGCGCTGAGTAACTGGCTATTACTACCGAATTAAAATCTCCATTAGCCGCGGGAGCCGCGAGGAACGCGATAGAATAGGTACCCCGAAAACGGCGAAAACCAATGATCTCCGCCGATTGAACGGTCGATCGCGAATTCTTCTCCCGCCGTTATTAAATCTCTCCTAACTGCTCGTAGAATTGTACTATCATTCAACTTCTCGCGTTCCAACTCGCTCGCGATCAAATAACTCGCTTACAAATGAACAATTTCAATTTTCTTGAGCGGTTAGAAAATTTACAACAATACCAAATGATTTTCCCGCCATTTCACGATCGTACCGTGTCGATCGGGAGCTATGAAGACGACATTTATTTGACGATAGGCCATATACGATCTCGAACAGATACAGGATGTCCGGTGGCACGTGCGACCCACTTCAGAAATAGATTCTACACGTGAAGACAATAAAAGCAGTTCATATAAACATATGCTTTATTTGACATCGTTTTTCCGTTGTGATGAGTTTCTCTTTTAACGCACTGCTTTTGCTTACATTAACGAAAACTCGACTTAAGCCGAAAACAATGTCGGATAAAACGTATGTTCGTGTGAACCTTTTTTATTGTTTTCATGCGTAGAATCGATTCCTGAAAGGACTCCACATGCTACAGGACACGCTGTATATGTGTACGCACTCTAAAATATCATAACTTTTTTTCAAAACCAGACTAAATGACTTGTATTCTTTTTAGATGGCTAAAATGCTTTTTTTTTTTAATTTTGCTACTATATATATGCTATCATACGCATATGTATATAATACAAAAAAAAAAATAAAAACTCTTGAGTTTTAACTTCTTCATATGAATTTACAACGATAACTTATAAAATGTATTTTGCGATTTCTAATAACCTATATGCATGCTGAAAACTTCATCGAAGCTATTCGAATTGTACAGCTAACGTTTCTCAAAAGTGTGATGCGCGAACGATCAGTAGTAACTTCTGGCGGATCAACGCCAAGGTAAACGAGAGGAACGCAGCAGGTGGCTCACCGGGGCCGTTCAATTAGACGAATCGATTTCAACGCGCGCGGCAAGTGAACTAGGTGGATAACACGGGGATAATGAACGGGAACCGTGCTTGCGTGCTGAAAAAGTTTCTCACAGCGCTGCGTAATCGAGCATCATCGCGGTGTTCTTGCTATCGTTGAGAACGGAGCGCGCACGTGCGCGTGCGAAAGTGCCGCGACTCGGATTTCGCTGGCTCTCTAGATCTCGTTGAGGATCGTCGGATCCTCTCCTCGGACACTGACGCAGCCGTCGAGAGAAACGCCGAGAAACTGTTATTTTCAGGTCGCGCCTGCGCGACACTGTTCGGAACCGTTTTTTACGTGTCGAATACAATAGGCCTCGCGAGAAGTGTCACGACCGCTCGGGAGTGGAGTAGACGGAACGCTTTTCCGACCACATTTCTTCCGAAACGTTGCAACGCTGACCGCAGGTTTCCGACATCGACGACCCACGTCATCGCAACGATTTACACGGTCAGTCGCGTGACCCATTGTTCTCGATCCACTGTCGTTTTCATGCAGGTCCTTAAAGTCCAACCTCACTTCCTCGCATTTGAGCTTCAAACTCTGGTGGAGACTGGGCAACATTCCTTTCGACAAGGAGCGGCTAACGATGCCTTGACAAACCCTCCGTTGGCAGAGGTTATGCTGTATTGTAGCATTATGACTCCTCGAAATTATTTCTGACACGTAGCGTTTACGTAGTGTTGTTTGTGTTTATAAAGACCAGATTGCTGATGTCTTTCTTTCATCACTGCTTTAACATCGCCGAAGGAGCTCCGTCGAACAGAAATACAATAACTATCGCTTTTATTCTGTTAGAATAGCTGTTTTAGCTTATAACTGTAAACACGATATGTGTCGATATGGTAGGACACGATAGGTATTTAATTACGTTAACGACGTCGACACCTATGTAGAGATACAATTACTATATTAAGAATTCCAGAATGTTCTCTTCTGGGAACCACCGACTCTGTTTAGCTATGTAAGATCATTCTTGTATAGAGAACGTGTACGTAACGGTCACATTGTTAATATATATATATACCAAAATCCACTGCCTGGTTATTTAACTAATTATAACATATTCTATATCCCGGGGCAAACAGGTTGCCATCCACGACACACGTATTTGGTAATCCAGAATAGATCTATTTAGGGTAATGGAGCCAGTTACCATGGGGTGACCAATTACTGTACTTTTTGTTTATTTACAAGTATAATTTACTTTATATCTGTTATATAGGACGCATCGATTTATTTTAATTTAAATTCGATTAATTATTTATTCGTTAAGGTCTAATATGTAAAAGAAAGTAAAGTGTATTAAGATTACACAGAAACAAAACAGTAATTATGTACTTGAATTGTCGTCTTTAGTGTCAATCTCAATAGTTTATTCACTGTGCTCAGTCACTGAACCTATTTTCTATTCAATACTATTTTTACCAAGAGTTAAAGAACATCTTTGAATAATTTCCAACAAAAATTGTTCTCTGTATTCTACGTTTTCTACGTAATCGTTTCTCGACTTTTATCGAATTCGAAAATATCGAATTTTTACAAACAAAATTTGTCTAACTTTATCAAATCGAAAAGACGAAAAAATACAAATAGTACCCTTTCCAAAACAAAAAAAAAGTAAACCATTATATTGATAAAACTCGTTCAAATGACACAGAAACAATAGTATGATCGACATTATGGATAACTGCATCTTGTAGAAGGATGCGGCTTCTCAATTTGGTCACCGGTGAAACGAAAAAACGCAGGTCGGCCGTAGAAAAGGTGAAACCTCGTTGCGTTCCATTTTTCGCGGGAGGGCCGCGCCAATTCCGGCAGACGTGGGCGAAAAGGAAACGAAATCGTAGGCGAGGTGGTTAATTGGAATCGAACTGGAGTACCGTCCGGGTTTCGTAAGACACGTGTCCCACGGACCCGGCGAACAATATCCGCTGTTGCAAAAGAGCAAATCGTTCTCCGCCGCTGCGGAATCCCCCGATAGCGAAGGGATAGCGGGGAACGTAGCTTGGAACGATTTCATCGGGGCGTGTTTCGCGCGGCGTTCACGGGCGAGAAGGTTGGACAACGCCCGACGGAAAAACAATGGCGGCTAACGGTGTATGAAACCGAGCGACAATATCTCCGCGACTAATGGAGCGGTCGCATTACGCCACGCGAACTGATTTCGAGATAACGCAGGCCACGCAGGTCGGTTTCGCGGCTGCGGGATCTGTCTGGCGACGTAGGCAGAGACAATCGGCCGGTATCGTAAATCATATCGCGCGTTCGTTCGACGTCGCGACGACGCCAGACGCGCGAACTCGGAGGCGTAGGCGTTCCATCCGCCGCGAAAAATCGGTGACCCGCGAGACCAAGACCACCCCGGGAACCCTTGCCGCGTTCCTCGAGATTCAGATTTAACGAGGTACACGCACGGGCTCTAACTCATCGCGCCAAGGATCCTCGTCTCTTCGTTTATTTATGGATAATGCGCGATGTGTCTAGGGTTTCGTCTGCTCTCGCGAGGAGATGAAGAGGGAAAGGGAGAGAGAGAGAGAGGCTCTCGATATCGCAGGGAACGGTTAATCGCAAGCGTGTACGTATTATTATAAACGAACATGCGTGACTCGAGGCAACACGGGCAGTGATGCCTCGTTTGGTCGCCAAGCCGTACGAAAAAGGAAACGACTGACGCGATTGCGACGCGATCCCAACAAGCCTGACATTTGATAATGACGATGGTGGATGGCTATCCGCCATGTCACGGATAATCGTGTTTAAATAATGAAAACACCGCCCCCTGTGTCACCAAATATGGAAAGGGCGTTTGGAGCCTCGAGCATACCTTCGTTACGGATCTCTGCACGGTCTCCGTCCCTACTCTATTATCGGGTGTCACGGAGAACGATAACATACGGATAACATAGCTTTAATGGAAACAAACTTTAATATCTCACTGCGGTTTCTTAGAAATGTATATACATATCTATATCATTATCCCTTTGCTCCTCAGTGGTGATATTAAGGCACCGCAAAAACATTGCTGTATCACGTTCCAAAATAATTTTTACATGATCAAATTCGCGTAGGGTGTTTGAGACATTTTTTTTAAACTTTCATTACAGGCTCAGATAAAAAAGTCAAAAAACGAGAAGTTCTTGTTTTCTTTTGGTCGTTCCAGATAATAACAAAATTAAATAAAATCATTTTCATTTTCTAGTCGACCAGTCTCTCTATGATCCAAATAAAATTCAAGTTATTTAGTCCAGTTTTAACAAAATTATTGCGTTTTAACACTTTGCACTGTAACAACGAGCCAGCCTGGTAATAAAAATTTTATGCCAGATCTACTAAATATGAATACTATTAGTTTCTTCTAACTCGAAATAAAATTTAATTCAAAGACAACACAAGAAACAAAAATTGTCTAGTCATATTAAGGAAAGTATTATAGATGAATAAGTGTTAAACAACACAGAGTTAAAGAAATCATCAAGGGGTTAAAAGACGTTCAAGGGGTTAAAAGACGTACGACAACTTTATTCTGAACCGGTGTATAAAACTCGTTAATACAGTTTAACAAGAATATTTTTAAACAATTTTGGAGTTATCGAAATCTCAACTCGATACTTGTTTTACTTTGTTACTTTCGTTATCGAAAGGACCGTAAGTAGAAAGCTCGACAGAATTTCATACCGCGCTGATTTATGTTCGATTCGCGAATACCATTACCAGCGTAAAAAGGTTTTATTCTTGTCGCGCTGGAAATGCACCCAGCACAAAGAGGCGAGAGAGACCACTAAAATGTTTGCAGCGGCCTCTGTGTTCGTCGCGGGCAGATTATAGGTCGTTCCAAGAGTCCCTTGAAGGTTCGGGACACCGCGTCTCCGGAGAGATAAGCAGGTATCTTTCAGGGGTAATAAACAACCAGGCTAGAATCACCCTCGGAGAGGAGACATCCAACGAGCGGAGAGCGTTGCTCGTGGATATTGAATAACACGCGGCTGTAATTCCGTTTCGTGTAGCCGGTGCGCGGTGGAAGGTGGAACGCTTGTTCTCCGCGGCGGCCTCGTCGCTTTGTGTCGCCGGCCATTATCCTTCCCGCGGGATTCCATCAGCACCCACACTCTCCGGCGCTCGTTCGCAATTACCGCGGCGTACATAGGTTATGCCACGAGCGAGCGTAGCGGCGTGTTGCCGCCTATTACGTTCCCTGTGCCGCGTTATCCATCGATGTCCAAGCGGTGTGGAGCGGTACGGAGCGGAGCGGCGCGGAGCAGCGCAGCGTGCTGTGCCTTCTGCCTTGTACCACGCAGAATACTCTGCCGTGCTTTCCTCTGCTTTCCTGTGCCGTGCCGCGCGCCAATTATCCGGAGAATTTACCGTGGCCAATGCACCGGATATCAGTTCCCCGACTCCGGCGTCCATTATCCTTGGACCTCCAACTGGTTCCACGGTCATCCGCGCAATAACAACAACGGCCAACGACAACAACTGCCGAAGCAACGGCGAAAAATGAAAATCATTCGGGACCAGGAAAAATCGCGACCAAATTGTTCGCCTTTTCCGTTTCCGGGATACTCGATCGAACCGAGTTAAATGTAGTACGACCAACGCGATATCTGCGTTAACGCTTCGTGTACCGCGTTGGTAGTTTATTTATTAATGTATTCTCTACGTGAATAATCCATTGGTATAAGAGGAATTAATGAGTATATATATATATATCGTACATTTTACGACAAACAGCATTGTATAAATCGCTTCTTCATCAATAGAGTATTTAATGTTAAGCGTTTGATATTTCCTCCGACCATTGATTTCCGATCACGAGATATCTCGTGGTAGACACCCGCGACGACATGTCAGTTAAAGGTGAGAAGAAAAGTTGGAGGTTAGAACGGATTTCTTGAAAATAAGCTTGGCAGAGAATTAAGGGTTTTGTCATTTTTTCCAGAATGTTGGGAGATCGTTAGGCACTCGATTATGGTATAACGTTGTTTGTTTAGGCGAGCTAACCATAAAATTTGCGGGAGCATTTCGCCCGAGACCACCGGATGGGATTAACGCGCACCGTTGCTTATTACGAGCGGCGCGGTGCGGCGCGGTAATGCGCGTCCGAGTCTGCGTTCGTCTCGTAAAACGGTCGACACAATGCGCGAACAGAACCAGACCGATCTTTCTTCCTGCGAAAGAACGGTAATAATACGCACGGCAACCGACTATCATTTTTAAATGGCTCGAGGGCTCGATCGGCCAACGTCCGTCCGTATTTGGCTCGGTAAATAACAGTGATCGACGCGCTAAGCCGTCCGCAATGACCGTTCTTCGCGGCGCATTTGTGTACATATCGCGAGCATTAACACGATTTTAGCTCCGAGGGCGAGGCATCCTTCGTTCCCTCCAATAAGTGCATCCCGGCCGGGAGGATAATGGCCAGCCGAAGCGAGTATTGCGTGCGCGGACTTTACGTATTGGCTTTTAGCGCACGGTGCGAGCACAATTTCATTGTCTTGTTAGCCCCGTTCAGGAGATTCACAAGTTCAACGACTGTAATATCAGCCGGATGATTTAGAGGAAGGCGCATGATATGTGCATTTAAGTAGAACGACCTATTTACGAGGAGCTTGCCTGGAATCGTAGTAAATCATATTCAAGCATTGCGCAAAATGCACTCATGTATTCTCCTACACGCCGAATAATGTTATTTCCTATTTCGTTACTCTATTTCGTCTACCGACGAGATACGTGATTTACGTTCTCATCTAGTTTAATTTACTCCAACACTATGCCGTCCGTTGAAATTAATTCACTTGAATTGACTCTAACGTATTTAGCATAAACGGGTTGAATGCCGTACCGTTAATTTCTAATCATTTTGTATACTTTCCAAAAGAATTCACTCTCCCGTTAATGGGACATAAATAAATAAACAAAAGTTGCCGTCCAGCCTGGAGAGCCGAATCGGACTTCGTCGAGGGGACTCCTTTTATTCCGATTAATTAGACCGATCGACCGCTTGATTTCTCTTTTACCCGAAATCTGCTCAAAGCCGAAAGCGAGACGAATCTTTGCGAAATCTTTGCTTCCCGCAACAGAAGGAAATCTCGCGAAGCGTCGCCGTCTTAATCGGCGACGCCACCCAAACTATATCTTTTCCATTACCTAAATCGATCGGATGCTATGAAATTTCAGGTCCACCGTCGAAAGCCACGAACACGCTTTCGCCACAGCCAGTACTAAACGCGGAAGACGATAAGTCGCGAAACCGACGGAGGAGATTGTACCAGTGAGGAAGGTTTCGATCTACGAGTCGGATCGAGCTCCAACACCGGAGATGCGGACAAAGAAGAAGGGGGAATGTAAACAGCATTGTCGTACATTTGGGTAACAAGGCCGACTCGACGGCACGGCGCACCGTCCTTTTACGAAATCGTTCGCCGGGAGTGGAGGCCCTCACGGTTCGCGGATAGCATCGGAGATCCCTTCCCATCGGGTCACGGGGAACGCGCGCGTCCGCTCGCCGACGTTTCGCCGCGACGAGCCTTCGACAAGCAGAACGATATTAAATTATACGAGACTGTTGAGAAATAAACGGTTGCGTTTAGAAACGATCGAGCGAGTCACGAACCGCGAGGGCTCGCCGCGAACGCAGAAACCTTTCCGCGAAGATCCAGCCGGCAGACACACTTCCTGCGACCGCCCAGAGGCGAGATTACACCTCATAACGCTTATACACCGTTTAATCGAGTCTTGTTATTGCAAACGGGACGAGAGATTACGTGTTGCGCGGACAGCTCCGCGGACGTGCATTCTCTTCGCCTTCGAGGGACGAGACGGCGCGGTAGAATGCGCGGGTGCGAGTGGAATCCGACCTTCGACGGTGGTCTCAGGATTTTTCCTCCAAAGGTGGAAGCTCGTATGACGAAGAAGTTATCCGTGAGAACAGCTGAGCGTTGCCACGTGGCCGGGTGCCGCGCAACGGGTATTCAAATCGATCGGAATGCCATCCACGCGACAACCATTCGCGACGCGAGTCCTCGAGAAATTAGAATATCCGAGGCCCGGCACTCGGTGCAAGCTGGCGCCACCGGTATCGGAGATGCCGGCAGTTAACGGGCCAAGATTTCGTTAGCGACTCGATCCGAGGTCACGGCTTGTAATTCACGAGGAGGAGGATCGCGATCGTTCGCTTGCTCGGTAGATCTCTCTCGCGTTCTTTGGATCCTAGGCGAATCGGCGCGTAGGCGCCGCGCTCCTCCGTATCGTCGTCCGCCGCTATCGAGTTAATTTACAGCCGAGACCCGGTTTACGCCCCGTAATTTATCCGCCCCCGATCCGGGCCACGATCCGCAAGTCGCGTCAAAAACTCTCGCTTGGAAATATTGCCGAGATTACGTTCGGCCGGTGTTGGGTGCGGCTTGAGAAAATCTCTCGGAACCGGTCTTATTTTTCATCGGTATGAACGGTCGGTGGCTCGCTCGGTTTTCCGCTATCGTCGCGCCGGGAATCCGCGTCGGAATTGCTTGTTCGTCGGATTGTTCATCGGACGATCAACGGGACAGCCCTTTAGCGGCCGGCTCGATCGTCCTTCGCGTCGCAATCTTGCCAAACGAGGATCCCACGTTCGTTTTATCCTCTCGTTATTCTCGGCGCGTACCGTTCTATCGTGGTCCGCTTCTCGTAACAATGTTGGATATATCGTCCGCGTTCCCTCGACCGAAACAGCCCGTCCACTTCTATCCGTTCGATCTTTTGCTCGTGCTAATCTTTCGCCTCGTTCCGCGGGCTAACTTATCTGTCTTTACGCATCTAGCGACCAATCCTGCTCTTCGCGTAACGTTCCTCGCATTTTACGCGCGACGAATAGGTTGTACGCTCCACCCATGGCAAAAACCATGTAATGCTAAGTAACCCTGTGTCCTCGGTGATGCAGAATTCAAAGCAACGGAGATATGCGTTATCAATTTCTCAGCAGTTCGGTTATTTAAAAATCGCGTCGAAAACGAAGTAGTTGGATACTTAAAAAATATCCTGACATTGTACATCGCTGACAGGGCTACTTCAAAGTACTGTAACTTTGCGCAAAAAGAACGGAGCCAAGTTTCTCTTTTAATTATATTAAACAATTTTTACATGGTCCGTGCATTCGTCCGGACAATTTTTAATACGACTAACATAGCTTCGAGATTACGGCAGCAAAGGTCCAGAAAGACCATCTTAAAAGAGTCGTTCCGAGCTTTTATTTAAAAAGAAAGTCACCGTCCTACCATTACGTTCGCGAAGTTATCTTCAATTAAAGTTGGCCGATTTTTTATTCATAAATGTTCAATGTTATTATCTTTTTGAACAGCGTATATTTATTTTGACGTTAAAGGGAAACAAACCCTGTACATAAAAGATATTATTACCATCATTGTAAGGTAACTGCATTCCCCCGCGTAATGAAGACCAATGCCATTCGAAACCGCCTTCGAGATCGTCTCCGATCGCCGATCTAACCGCGTCCCATCAAGGTTCCAGTTCCAAGACCTTCGACGCGCGTTCAATTAGCCGGTGAGTAACTTTTGAAAATGTTCTCGTCAATTTGCTCGGCAGATTGCCACCGGTTTCCATCAACCGTTCGTTTCAAGGATTGGCTGGATGCACGACGGGGAGGAACTGTCGCAATCCAGCAACACGGTGGGTGGTTTCCGCATGCGAAACGAGCAGATTTGCGAAATCCTGCCACGGTAGCTGAGATAGTCGAACCGAAGCACCTCGAAGAATCGGCAGGCCACACCGGAGAATTAACAACCACGAAATTGGACAGAAGTCAGTCCCGAGTTATTGGTAACTGAAAATTGCACCGAACAGCTGTTGCAATCGTCGAGCGGTATCCCTACTTTAACGCGGCATTTTATCCTATTTTACTCTATTATATTTGAACGCGATCGCCTGTGATCGAATATATTCTTAGCATACAATGTCGGTCGATCTGTTACTTGCCCAGTTGAGCAGCTTTCTCCGTGGCAAAAATAAAGTACACATAAGTAATGTCACTTTTTGGTGGCTGTACAACATTCTATTTTATCTAACATTCAGTCCAGGTTAACACTCGAACTACTGAGCCCGAAACGTGACCAATGTATATTGTATTGTAAAAACGATAAGATTGAATTTATTTGAGCTTACTACAATCTTTGCTATAGCATGTGTTTCGATCAACAAGTTCGTTTTAAAATTTCTGACATTATTATGGTATCTGAAATTGTAAAGAGAAAGATCAGAAATCAATCGTTTCAATTGGTTTGGTAATTCTAGCGTTAATATCAAACTGAACACACTGAATTCGAAATTTATGGGATAATTGATCACATGCACAAACAAGGCGACATTACTTATGGCTATCCGTGATATTTAGATCGAATCGAGAAGTATCTTGAACTTTAGTGCTCCGCCTCATTTTACCAGGTCAGCCCTGCTCTTTAGAACCTCACAGTAAATGTACTGTTAGAGATTCATAAGCAATTATAGTGATAAGATTGACATATTTGCAGGCGATGTTACTAGCTTTTAAACAAGTCATTATAAACTGTTCACCTTATTCCCTGACTATCCGCCATTCGACACGAGTTATGTAAAAATGGGTGTTTGTTCGTCCACGGAACGTGATCAACTTAATTTATTCTGTGATTCGACTGAACATTTTTTGAGGTAAAATAACACGATCCAAGGAGAGCTTTAAGATGATTGTAGCAAATTCTTTGTCAGCCCCTTTTTCCGGAGTCTTCATAGGTACGTACAAGAAAGAACTATACGTTATAATACCTGATGGGGTACGAAAAAAATATAAGTCAACCTATAAAAAGCTGTAGGATCTTGATAACTGAAGAAAAGGAGTTGGCCAAAAAATTTGGCACAATCATCTTAAAATTCTCATTAAACTATGTTCGAACCACTACGCAAAATAAATTAAGTTGATCACGTTCCGTGATTCAGCTTATATAAATAAAATTAATTACACGAAAATTAGAGAAGACTTCGAGAATTGATACGAACCCACGAAATATATGGGCTATCAACCCTCGGCGACGGATATAGACTCGGAGACGGAATTAACAAAGAATGCAGTGAAATAAATGAAAATTTGTGGCAGGCATTAACTTAACGTAAATTTCCTTAAACGGCCCTATTCAAAGCGATATCAAGTATTCCCGACGCCTCTCGATAAGAGCCGCTAACGAGCAGCAGATTTTTCCGAAAGCGGTTCCAAGCGAATTAAGCCAATCCGGCCGTTCGAGGAAGCGTTTTAGAGCGTGTCACCGTATTTGGGGCCCGCCGAGAAGAGAACCGGCGCACTGTGCCGAGAGAGAAAAAACGAGGGCCCCGCGCGCACCCTTGGGGCACACCCTCCGGGCACCGTTCGGGCACCTCGCGGGCACCGCTCGGGCACCACTCGGGGACCGCTCGGGAACCACAGGCGATTTGCTCAGTTTCCGCGTGTACCAGTTATCCAACGACCCGACGCGTTACGTAAACTGACATTTCAGCAGCTAATGTGAACTAGCGGACCAGCGAATTAACCGGCGAGTCACCGACTCGATCCGAGTTCAGTGACAAAATCACTGTTTCAACGACTTCTGCTTGCGCAATCCGCGCAATTCTCGTCCGCATAACGAGCATCGTTTTGTGCGAACACTGTGGAATTCTCTACTAATCGTTTATGCTAATCCGTGCGACTGCCGTTCGTTAGCAATTTTACAGTTTACCGACCGCGAACGGCTTCTTCGAACAGATTTTTCGACGATCTCGCGTCCCGCCGGCAATGGTCGCGTTCGGTCGATTTTCTCAAGGTTTAGACGGAGGTGTGTAAAATACCACCTACAGGTTACACAACACGCAAACTGTTTGAAGCATTTCAATGCGAGTCTGACCGCTATTCTCTTGGTATAGAACCTCGGCGACCCGAACTGACGTATAGATGACAACGGCCGGATAGTTCCGCGCGAAACCGAACCGTTTTCGAGCGGAACGCATTCGGATAATCGAGATCGCGGAGACTGTAAAGAGGGATAAAAAACGAGTCGGTGAAAATGTCACGCTTATGCATTCGGTGACGCAACCGGCCTCTGTGTCGAGGTATTCAAGCGATTTTGAGAACTCGTTTCGCGTACGCGAGCCGCGCTCGCTCGCGGTGCAATCGAAAGTTACAGGTACGAAAGAACGCGCGAACAGGTGGGGAAAGAAAAAAAGTATCGAACACTCACCCACTCTGGATGTGACCGCCAGCAGGAGCAACACGCAGTTCACGATGATCATCTTGATTCTTGGTCTGTGGTGGTCAATCGATCGTACACCGCCTCGACTGGTCTTGTACCGATGCGAAGATGAAAATGTTCCGATCGAAGTACCGGCTCTAGTCGGCGGCTGAAGGGCAGGAGGGCGAAGGGCGCGCGGCGCACATACGCGTAAACCAGCGCAGCTGCGTGCAAACGAATGATCCCTCTCGGTTCTTCTCTACCAATTTTATGCTTGCCGACGAGCCCGATCCCGGCTCAGTGAAGAACACCTCGACGAAAACCTCGAGCAGGACGATATCTTGTTGCCGGCGAATTCGGAAAAAATCCAGCGGGGCCAGCGGAACCAGCAGAACCAGCGGGACCAACGGTCGGAACGGGGAGGAAAGGATGAACGGAGCAGCAGCTTCGGATGTTAGCGCCGTTCAAAGCCGCGAGAGCTCCATCGACGTCGCAAAACATATGCTACGGTCACGAAGAGAGAAAGGTGACTGGGTATACGCAAGGCGTGCTCAATACCTCCTGTCTTCTTGGCATAGTCACCTTTCTAGCAAACCAGCAACAAAGAAGAAGGGAGTGTTGGCTCCGTATACCTCGCGGCCACCACCATTCTCGCGTCCGCCGATCACCGAACGATGGTGGTGGCCGCATCGCCGACGGTGGTGGTGGTCCAGGTGCCTACTGGTGGTGGTGGTTCTTGTTACCAGGTGGTGGTGGTATCACGGTATACCGATCCCCGGTCGCCTTCCACCGACGAAATCCGCCTTCCTTCGATCAAACTTTTTCCAGTTTCCCGTTTCTCGTATCGGTAACCCTGAAACCGTTCTCGGCTTACGCCGCGACCAGAGAAAACTCACTCCTTCCTCTACAAACGAGACGCATCCCGAAGGGTTAAGTTGTCGTTGTCTACGAAAGGTGGCTCGTAAAATCCGCTGAATTATTCCCACCTTGTCTTCTACTGCGACTCCCCCAGGAGTACGGTTCCTGTTCCCAGGGTACTTTGAACGAGCCACTCCGCGATGCCGGCGTTTCGTAAAGTGGACGTCCTACGCGCGTTTGCAATGCCTGTCTACGGTGAATCGGAAAATATGGTTGAATGTCTTCGTTGCACAAACGGATTATCTCCCAGGTTTATATAAAAACTTTATTTTTTTGTTTCTTCGGCCATATAAAATCATCAATATTTGTTCAAATACACGTTAGTCTGACGCAACATGATTATACATCGACGATCAGCTTCGAACGAATGAAAAACCATAGATTCGTTAAGTAACATCCAACTGTCTATGCTTAACGTTAAAATACCATTATGGCTCGAACCGGGAGGCTGAACCGCCCCGAGCGTGCTAAATTCACGTCGATCCTTCGCCGTTCTTTCTTTTTTTTACGAGAGAACCGAGTCTCAGGAAAACTGTCGTTAAGATTCCAGTCGCGGAGAAACAAAACTGCAACAGATTGCCACGTATCGAACACGCTCGAGGTTGTCCAGCCCCTCGAAGCGTAACGTTTTGGTACCCTTCTCTTACTCTTTCTCTTCTTTCGCGAGTGTAATACCTTTGTTCGGAGGTGAAGCGTTCTTCGGTTTTGCACAGTCCCGCACCTAATTAAATTCGTGGTTGGCGAAGAATACGCAGGAAAAAAGAGGGCAAGCGCTTTGTGTGTTTCCGTGGCGATGTTCGCCGGTCGTGAAAAAGTCGCGACTGCGTGCACGGTTGCCGCACGGTGAACAGTGAAAAAATAATTATATGTATACATACATGATTCCTCGCGTTCCAGCGAGGGAAAAACATTCGATTGGAAAAGATTCTTCGTTCCTGCTGACCCTTCGGGCATGATACGAAATTAGGGGTACGATAAAAAATAGAAGATTTCACGTAACATCGATTATCGGGTGTACAGAAAGAAAGTCGTTGCGAGTACTGTAATGAACCCATTTTTCAGTCGTTTGCGGGTATTCGTGCAGTGTGCATCAATATTGCCAAATGTGTGTGAACGTGCATCGTTTATGGCACATTACCTTTAAAGAATATTCCGTAAGGTATCCGCGTGATATAGCGGAATACGGGGGACGATAACGGCAACGTTTAGGAAGATCAAAGATGCTGGAACTTTCTTTTTGTACAGTCGATAGATCGCGGCTTCGCGGTCGCCGAAAATGCCGTTTACGGAATTACGAAATCTTTTTTGAATTCTTTCTCCGATGATTACGAATATATCACATGATAATTACGAACGTATCACATACACGCGTATATAATATGTACATCATCGTTCTGTTTGCTTGCGTCGCGTAGCGCCGCGATAAACACAAACGTACGATGCATCGAGTTTACCTAGGCGAATCATTTGCTTTCCCTTCGGTCGTACCAATGTAAATGAACGTGAACGACTAGACGTACTTGCGATATTGTCACAAGTAATTTCTTATTTCCTCTTAAAGGTCTCCCGAGAGCTCGTTAAAATGTGTAACGGAACCGACGAAATCTACAAGATCGATCGCGCTGCACACGCGTCCCGACAGAACGCGAGCGAACAGAACAAAATCAACGCGAACGTTCCCGCGTAGAGAGTAGCAATACGTAAAACCTTGGAATACCTTCTACACGTACATGATTACAACTTACGAATAGCCTGTGCCCCGAATACATAGCGAAATCTACGAACGACGCGCACGCGGTGCGTGGTGCGCGTCGAGAAACAAACGAGACGTCTGCGATCGGTAGACCCGTCCACCAATTTCCACCCGTGATAACTGATACCGCAAACCAGACGAACCTGTACCTTTTCCAAAACTCGCAAGACCAATAATACCGCTTTACCTACCGGCAAACTGATCGTCCAACTTCTCAACGACCGTGCCCCGCGTTAACACGTCCCGATCGTTTTCTTTTAAATCATACCCCGAACGACTCGTTGCTTCATAGCCTGCAATTGCCACAGAAAAATTCCTTCGGATATCCTTGGCACTCGATCGTTGATATTTTAAAGACCACTGGCCACTTCACTAGCCACCGATAGATAAAACGATACCACCCCTTGCAAAAAGCATTCGATCCGGTACACCGACCGTCATTCGTCAGTACTAATCGTATATCCGACGCGGAAAATATTTTCATTAACGCTAACGATAAAGATAAATATAAATACAATGATAAAACTTGCTATATATAAAAAAATCTGAATATAAAAATAATTTCATAAGGTACAGGACGAGAACTAGTCGAAATGGTTCGAACGCTTTGTCATGCCACTTAAAACTTTTTCTAACTTTCACTATACAACACTATTTTGCGCATACAATACCTTAGCTACCGGATGAAAACAGGCTCTCGATTCCGAATGGCGTGATTACCGGTAAGTAAGGTGTTGTCATACGGGAAAATAAATCCTTCAACGATAACAATTCACGATTCCGATCGAATAGTTTCTGTCAGGGGTAGTACTAGTAACCGTCTATGCGTATCTTATCCTAAGAAATATTTAAAACTGTACAATCAGCGTAATCAAGAGAGTGTAAAAGTCGACGTGGAAAGTATAAAGAAACGATTCCCAAAAGCTCTCAGACAGTCCAGGATAGCGAGCCGCGCTTTCTCAGTTATTCTTTAGTTTCATGCGCGAACGAATCCCTGTCCCTGAGATACGTATAAAATCATCGTTTCAATGACAGAGACAAAGTAAGCGTCCGATAGAATTTCTGCTTTGCAGTTCGTGTAGCTCGCGTAGCTACGGAAAACCGGTTTTTTCCAAAAAAAATCTTGAACAACTCGGACAAATTTCTGTTTGTTCGTTCGTTTTTATACTTTGCTCGTTTTGTTCTTTTCTTGCTTTTTTTCATTTATTTAATAACTATGGAACGATTCGTATGTACATCAATTGAACACGGCGATCGCGCGACCAGACGTCGCGGCCCGATTTCGAATTTGAACAATATTATAAGGTATCCTATCAATATTTTGTACAAAATTCATTTGCGAATACGTAAAAGCGCCGGGCCTCGCCATTCCTCGCGAATGAAAGACCATCTTGATTCGCTGCCCGACAAATCTCTAACCTTACAACGTTGCCAAAGTGTTCCCTATACATTTGGAATTAGCCGCCCGCATCGGCGCGCGGGTGCGCGTAGGTAGAGCACTCTGCTCTAACAGCAGTTTCTGAGCCGCTATCGCGTCAAGACTATATATAGGATGCTCGTTCTCGAGGGTGGATAACTGCGTAACTGATAAAATATCTCGTATAATTCTAATTACTAACTAATTCAATTTGCCTATACTTCTTGCGCAAGTTGCTTACAGAGTCTTTAAACAGAACAGGGTCAAGCCTCATATTGGATCGTAACAACGGCATGTAGCCGAAAACGGCCACGAACGTATTCATGCACGTCTGCCGTTGTATAAAATGATCTGGATCGTTCCAGGGAGATCTGGAAATCATAACAACGCTCTGCTGTTACTTCGATATTGATTCGCCGCGTTTTCTGCCACAACTTAGTTAAATTATCCTCCTTATTATTTTATTCATGCGAATAAAAACGCTTTACCTACCGGACACCAATTAATACTATTTTCTTCAAACGTATGTACCACTGTACTGTATCAGAGGGTAGTTTATGAAACATTGATTCCGGCAGGTAATGCAATAAATAGTTTGCAAACGGTATAGACAAAAGACTTACCTAATTCCTGCCACTGTAGTATCTTTATACAATTTCCGTTGCGTCACTTTGATCGGTGGTCTCCGAGTAACGTGACTTACTAAAAAATTCATAAGTATGTCTTCGCAGTTCTGCGACTGCTCGACAGTCTTGTGAAGCGTCGAGCTCAGTAATTCGGTGTACAACGTATTGTAATAACGATGGTAAAAAGCGGCACCAGTCAATATTATACTATAGTCATTTGTCCACTTGCTTGTGTAACCCCATGACCGCTAATAAACAAAAATTAAGAAGAAACATACAGTATATGTACATAGGTGTTGTACAGCTGTACCAGTGCTCGTAGCAGATGTCTTTTAAAGTTTTCGTTACCTTCGAGTCGTCCCAGTAATGCGATCTAGCTGGATAGCCGACAATTCGATCAGGAAACGATTTCCAAACCGTAAATGCAAAATCAATTTCATCGGTGTTGAGTGTGGCATCTTCATCTAGCGATAATATGGCACTAGTTTTGATTAACGGATGAGGATAGAAACGTTGGGATATACCATCGACCGAGACGAAGTGTATCGTCGCTTTGATCCCTTGCCAACGCGGCCTTCTCGGTAGCGGAATATCCGAATTCCACATTAATATAATCTGAAGCAGACAAAACCGAATAATTATCTGACCTCCGAGACAAAGTATTCGAATATGTGCTTCCGTACTCACCCTATCTAGGTATTTGCTTTTCGCGACGCTTTTAAGCAGACGATAAAGTACGGCAGTAGACCCTAACTGCGAGTAAATTATGGCAGTAAAAGTGTTACCCGGATTGCTCTTCGAAAACGGAAGTTCCTGCTGACTGTCGGCAAATTGCGGTAATATCGCTAATGCGCCAGGACTAGTATTCCAAACGAGTTTCTCTCGAGTACCTTCCCATGGC
The DNA here is from genome assembly GCF_028453695.1 of Augochlora pura. NCBI lineage: Eukaryota > Metazoa > Arthropoda > Insecta > Hymenoptera > Halictidae > Augochlora > Augochlora pura. The sequence continues at coordinate 10,992,852 of NC_135777.1, read as the reverse complement.
AAACGCTCCCGTATGTTCTGAAAGTTATTGATTGATAAGACGACGACCTACATGCACGTATTGCTGATCACTTTATCACTTTAATTAAATACCTCAAATACGGTAAATACGATTTTTTCTATCGAAGAGAAATATCTCTCCCACAAGAATTGTGTCTGCTGCCGTAATTTAAGTATCTGTATATTGGACACAGATCGCACTATATCTGGAATCTGGAATACAGAATTTTTCACGTTAAACAAAGAATTTCTTTTATTCTATTTCCTACTTATTAGACAGACTGTAAGTACAATAGACTCTCTTTTATGTGATCAATTAATATTACTTGTAAAGAACTGACACGACTTTGCTTTAGCTAAAAAATTACACATAACTAATAAATACGTTGAACAAATATATTTCTTATTTCATTTAAAACTTCCATATATGTATATCAATCAGATTAATCAGTAATTCATTTATCCGGCTAGGGATTCCATAGCCATCAGTTAAGTAGTGTACTGTACAGAAAATTCCCTAAACATAAGAGAAAGACTTTATCTGGATTTTTTAGTAGTTCATCGTATAATATATCTCGCTTACTTGAAGTAACAGTCTTTCGTCTGAAAATATAGCGGCTTGCGTCCAATCAATACGTTCGTGAAAAGGAAGCGCCCAGCCATTACTTAGAATAACTGGAATGCACCCAGCCCTTAAAGCTTCTAAAAAACGAAAACTACCAAGTCTCCTTCCTCGTGGCACCAGGCAAAAGGTAGCATTCATCAACAAAATTTCATAATCGTACCTGATAAGGCAAATAATGCATTCAAGGTTTTGCCGACAAGCACAATAATCTTAATCCAAGAAAAATCATACTAACATATCGTATTCCTGATTATCCTGTTGACAATGTTCGTCTTGAAATTCTCTCCATGCTTTCCCGTGTCGACACGTTGTGACAAATACCAAGTCCTTGCCATTGTGTAAATGATAGAGAGCATTTCTAGTCTCGGAACCTATACCATGTACGTATCTTTTTCCCTTGAAAGCCGCCACGTATTTCTTGTTATTTGGAAAGTTGTTTTCTGGTGCTTGGCCCGGTTCTCCGCCGCGTTCCGGATGTTGTTTTCCAAACAGCGGTATCGACACATCGAAGTTTGGTCTGTGTCTGAAGATGGACATGCTAGCTTTCGCGAGCATAGCGAAACCTAGATCGAAGGTCAGAGAATCTTCTGCATAATCAGGCCATGTTCCAGAATATAAATTAAATATCAAATGATTCCTTCCATTGTTCCAATAAGGTAACCGCATTAATTTCGCGGGAAGATTGTGTACAAATTCCGTCGACAACGGATCTCTATCCAATGTGTCTAGAGCTAACACAAATATACATGCTCTGGTTGGATCCGATGTGTAGTATCTCGATTCCGTAATAACATTTAATATTTTTTGGTATAGCGGGCTTATCACATCCTCCACTGGATAGACATACACGGTGAAGCCGTTCTTGCATCTGGTGAAGTCAAAACAAGTCTCCATACGACATTGTCTCGCACGTTGCGATACTAGAGAGATTCCGTTTGATGTCCTTAAATCCTTGTCATAAAACTCTTCGTTTAGACTTAAATATGAAGGCAATCGCTCGTAAGGCAACTGAGATCTGCCTGCCAGCTTCTCGCTTTTTAACCGGTAACCACCAAAGTAACAGTAACCAAGAAACGCACATGTCACAAATAATAATAAATAGCGCTTCTTGGCTTGCATTTTCAATGCAATCAGGTTACACACAAATATATACGAATGCTACACATTATTTCTCATGCATATATAGTACGTGCATTTAATCATAAATGCATCCTTGAGAATTTCTTGGTTGTTTGTTCTTACAGACAGAGGAATGAAGACTTACTCCAAAATGGAATTGATTTCATTCCTAAAAATTGCTGAAACAAAATAAACATAAAATTTTAGTATTTCTAAAATTAATAAATAAGCACAACACATTTCACTGGTGGTAAGGCAAAGCAATTTGTCTTAAAACCATTCAATACGTTTGGGACTCCTGCTTTGTTGAGTATTCATTTTGAAAAGGAAAAATCCTTTTCATGCACTTACAGGGAAGACATGAATTGAACTATTTAAGAAAATGCCATACATATTGCTTCACCTTGTAATCACCGGGATTCACTTGAAAATTGCGTGTATATCCCGTTGAATCGCACGATACTACTGTAATATCTTTATTTATTTAATGACGTATCTATAAAAATATTAACGATAAGGGGCCATATAAGATGTGAGAGTAGTTAGTTACCTTCGAATTTGGCTGATTCAATATTGCCTATGAACAGGAACGTTTCGAGAGGTTCGATCATTATAAAATACATGGCAAAAGATGTGACACATCCACGGGGAACTGAACTTCTATAATTCTATTTATATAGTTACATTATGGTTTACAACATGTCAAAACCTAAATGACAGATTGTAAACGGTCGATGGACGCCTGTCGAGAAAAGTTAACCTATACGCGAATTATCTCGGACGTTGCACAAGAAAGCCAACAACGTCGAACATGTCGAAGTCGAAGTTAAAGTTCGATGAGACGACGATAAACGATAGCTCATACTTATTCAGGACAATGTGTTTTCCTGATCTGAACACCGCACAGCAAACGAACTATTTCCCTTTAGGTTAGTTCTGACGTACATCGGATTCGCAGAACTCGCCGGCGTTATTACGCCCATACGCATTTTCGGTCGGCGTGACCACACGCGCGTGACATCGATCGGTAAACGCCTCCAAGTGCAAAATCATTGCACGCAGCGCATTAAATAATTGGTTTAAAAAGCAACGCGAGTTATGCAATGACGTTGGAACGATTAGACTGGCAAATCGCTTATTGGTTACTTCATGCCAACCTCTCGAGTGCTCCCGAGCCTCGGGGGACGTTTCGTCCTCTTTGTATCTGTGCGACGTGCGTTCTGTGCATGAGACATCGTCGTTCAACACACTTATACAAATCTAAACAAAACTGCCGATCAAGGTTATCCTGCTACCTAGCGGTAGACCGATAAAGCTTTCGAGCCGTTTCAGCCGCTTCGATTAAATTTATTAAAAGCACACAATTTTTTTTTATTGCAAATCAATACTCTAAAAGGAAACCGCGTAGCTTAGCTCAAGTCTTACGCAATATTGGTTCTGCATTAAGAGCGATACCGCCTCCTTCAATGGAGTCTTTATCAAAATAAAGACATAAAATTCTAATCAGGACCGTTACGTTTAAACGCTTCTACGTATAAAACAAAATGTCTTTATAATTAAGAACTCACTTTGTATCCAATTCTTTCATGTATGCAATATTCTTTGCCCAACAACGTTTTTCTAGAAATAACCAATTTAGAACAGATGGAGTAAATACAGAGTTTCTCCTTTACTACAAAATCAAGAAAATTCGATGCCACTTTGCTTGATATTCCTTTGTTATTCGATGCACTTTTCTGTACGAGCACCTTCTTCACACTGGTTCACTCGTTAAGTTACAGTGATGAACTGTCTTCGCGGCAAGTAGATATTATCTTGCAGTTACAAAAACAAGGATACGACACCTTGATCGCTGATCTTATGACTGTTTTTCTAAGAATTTTTGCGCCATCTGCTCTCTCTGTATAAACGTTTTCCATGCAAATTTTCACTGCTAGGCATTGCGCAACCTTTTAGAAAAACAATTTCGAACGATGGCAACCCGTTAACCGGAAAAAGACTAGTTAACTTGCTAATTATACTAAATCCATTTCTTTTATTTAGCATTTTATGATTACACAAACATTTCTATCAAATTGCTTTATAATATTCAAAATATTTTAACTAATATTATGTTTATTAGTAACAGTTGAATTTTGTCACAGGTCTTGTCACACATCTTTAACCGACTCCGCTTAACTTTTTGTGATAGAAAGATCTTCTGGTTAGTGATTATTTATAGTAGAGTGTTATGACATTTTTTTAGTTTCTCATGAATCATGCATTGAAATGTTGTTTTCTCAATATGCTTCAGACTACGTGATTGACTACAAATGTGACAGAAATACTAGGTTACTACATGACCATTTTCATAGAAAGAGATAATAATATATTCTTTTGAAATATTATATCTCATTATGACATTGAATTTTTATTCATAGAGTCGATTATTATATACAGAATTTTATATCATCTATTTTACAACATTAAAAATTATGACTACAAAATCTACAATAACAATATTTATTATTTAATAAAACATTATTTAATCTTTGTTTTCAAGTACAATATGATCTAAAGCATTGTTGTTTATTCTTTTACTAAAAATAGGTGTTATTTCTTTCTCTCCATCATAAATCTTTAGAGGAGCATCAGGCTTTTTCATCCCGTTTAGTCGAGACCTATTCATCCTCTTTGATGTGTCTGAATATAATTTTAATTCCTGACCTGCCACAACTGGTGGTGGTCTAATTTTTTTCAAATATTCTGCTGCTATCTGTGCGCTTTCTAATTTAATCATTGCACTCCTAAAATAAATAGTTATAAAATCTTATAAACTGTTATTGCAAAGAAATTTGTATAATAATATAGAAATATAACAAAGAATACCTAAGATACGGTGAATATGCTTTCAACAATTTACCAGAAACAAAACCAGGGATAGATTCTTTTAAGTCTCGAAGTTTAGTGCCACACTTGATATTCGATGCGAACAGCCTGTAAGAAATGTAACATTTTAAGAAATCGTAGATAATAACAGAAACAAAAGAAAAACTTACGTTCTTGTTACTTTTTTTTCTGATTTTATTTTAGGATAAACAAGCTTTTTTCTCATCATTTTTGGTTTCAAACTTTTGATTTCTGTGATCGCAGATGCTATGATCACACGTCTACCATTTACTCGTGCATTCTTGGAGGCCTCCAAATTTTTCAATTTTTCTTCAATACTGGGAAATATTACGTAGCAATATCTACTGGCTTGTCGAAGAAGCTCTATTTTAAATTCACCGTTAAAAAATTTTGCCACATCTTGTTCTGATCGTATTCGGTGCGGCAGACGAATATAGAGAGCTCTCTCTTTCTGCTGTATTCTTCGCTTTACTTTCTTCGTTAAAGGCATTTTTCAAATTTGAAAGAAATTTTATCTTTCTGTAGTCGTATTTCAGTTTTCAAATGACAATGATTATGTTTACATTGCAGCAACCACGTTCAAACAGTTACGTTTTAGGTTATATTTATACTCGCGGTGCTAAAAAGCTACGTAAATACAACACGCGTGCAATTCTTCATGTGCGCAATCGAGTTTTCACAGTCACAGAGTACTACATCAGAGGTGAAACTTTCGCCATTCATATTTGATCTTTACGTTCTCAAATTGAGTGACCTTGAAAACTAGCATACAGAGAGCGTTGTCGCTGATGGAACGAAAGAGGTGGAAAATGAGAACTTTAAAAAACGCGGCAATATTTGAAATGTAATATTATATATGTATATTAAAACAAAATTTTCTCACATTTTTCCGTATTGTAAATCATTTGGTTATTACTTCAAACGGTACAAATTTCTATACATTGTTTCTATATGCATGTACACTTCTTGTCATGATTTTATAAAAATACATGTGTATACCTTTGTTAATTAAGTGTTTTAATTGCTTGTTCAAAAATTAGAGAAAATGGTTGGGTCAACTTACAGACACAGGCGCACTAGTATTGGTTCTCGTCTCTGCATAAATCATCCATGGTGGAAGTTCCTTCAACAAGTCGTCGTACGACGTCCGGTGATTGGTCGACAGCAACGTGTAAAGGTCAAAAAGGACAAGTTCTACGAACACTCACGATATCGAATCCGTGATAACGGTTTAACCAATTGTCGCTCGATTCTTTCGGTTCGAAAAATGCCGATTGGTTTGTGGCGCGTGCATCTGAACACTCGACGCGGACGGAAGCGACATCTGGTCGCTGTCGCGAACCAGCTAAAAACGTTTCTCCCGTAAGAAGTCACGGATAGCTGTCTGAAATCAACAACCGGTGCAGGGAGCGATTAAAGTGACGCGGTTATGTACGCAAAACAATCGCGTCGAACGCGGAAAACGTCTTGAAACATGTAAGGAGCTGTTACCGTCAGTGCCGCCGTCGCCTTCAAATTTTTCGTTCCTTTTTGTTCTGCCGTGAGCAACGAAAACTAAAAACGTTCGCTCGGCTTCTGGTTGCGAGACTTCACGAATCGATATTTATCTCATCGGTGACGTACAGTTGTTTCAAGCGCCGAGGCCAAACACGAATCGACGCACAACGATGAGCGCGAACAATGTACAAGCGATGTTCGCGTGCTCCAGATGCTTTTCGAGGCATCCGTTCGAGGAGCTATCCCCAGGGCAGCAATTGTGCAAGGTATCGTTCATCGTGTTTCCCCATGCTTTCTCCTTCAACAAATTCTGTTATACGATGCACCAACGATTCCCCACAAGCGTCGTTTTTCTTGTTCGCGAGACACTACGCTAAGAATAGAACTTTCAATTGAAACGCGCGTTTCACGTGTGTTTTTCCATTACATTCGAAATTCCGAGAAGGAAATTAGTCCTGGAATCCTTTATGAATTGCCAATTCAAGAACCTTTGTTACTGGGACTAATTTACTGGAGCCGGAAATTTGTTTATCTTATTATCGCGTTGAGGACCGCGCGAATTTTCTACATTTCATGTAAGCATCGTTTGTTCCATTTGCAGCAGAGACTGTATGTTACAAGCACATAAAATCTATAGTTTATTATTTGTTTACAAACACTCTATGTTGCAATCAACTTCTAGAAACTAGACTTTTTCTTTGAAAGTTTTACATTTTTTCTGAAACACGGTTTTGTTGATTTGTTTATGCATTATGCCATGCATTTTATATAGCAGTGCATACATACACACACATACACTGTACAAACACTGAAATTTCTATGTGTACATTTTCTGTAGAACTTTTTCTATATTGTGTTGCTTATTTAGGAGTGCAGAGGTGCATTTCCAGTGGTGAAATGTACGTATTGTAGGTCAGAATTCCAGCAGACGATGTAAGCACTCATAACTTTTGCTTTATATTATCACGATTGGCTCAGTATAGATGCATTAAATAATCTTGCTCTTTTTTTTACAGAAAGGGTAACACGAGCACTATATGTAAAAAATGTGAGCAAAATGTGAAATCCTATGGTAAGCCATCAGCCTGTGAATATTGCAATACGATAGCTGCATTTATAGGCAGCAAATGCCAACGATGTACCAATTCCGAGAAACGTTATGGACCACCAGTGACTTGCGAACAATGCAAACAGAAGTGTGCCTTTGATAGACAGGATGAAGATAAAAAGGTAATGAGAAGAAAACCATAATTTTCTTCAATAACCAAACTTTAATTGTTGATAACCTGAGAGTCCTGGTTTTGTTGAAGGTTGATGGAAAATTGTTATGTTGGTTGTGTACATTGTCTTATAAACGAGCACTGGCGAAAACAAAACAGTCGGACGCGGACAGGCGGGCGCATTTGAAATTGGCACAACAGCGAGCAGCAAAGCACAAAGAACAAAAGTAATTATTCAAATAGATACTATCACAAGGTAACTTTGTGCTTGGTAGTTTTAATTGTGTTTCTGCACGATTTCAGTATATCGCTTCGATGAAAAAACAAAACCGGTAACGTTTCCACGTGCGAACGATGACTCTCGAAATTCTAGCCCGCTCATTTAATTAATTTTGCTTCAGAATGAAAGGTCACAATAAGAGACCGCACAGAGTAGACGTAACGAAGCTGCCGCCGCCTCAGTCGGAAGGCGGCGACACGAACGGCCCCGCGCCGGTCAAAGCAGCGAGGATGGTCGGCGTGCACGATCCTCACGATCCAAACAGTTCGGATCACGTGGTCGCGGTTACGCAACTTAAAGAAAAGATAGCTCACCTACAGAAGCAAATCTCCATCAAGGATAGCCAATTACTCGCTAAGGATAGACAGGTAACTCCCATTAAGTTTTCGAATTCTCCTTGGTAATTCGGATTCTAAAAATCTCTGAGATGATCGGATGAATAGAGGAATAGGAAAAGGATCATTTCTGTCGATAGATCACCGAACTGAAGGCGAAAAACTTCACGTCGGAAACGGAGCTGCGCAACAAAATGAAGGCAACGGAGAAAGAGTACGAGACCAAAATCTCGACGATGCAGCTCAAGATCTCTAATCTATTGAAAGAAGTCGCTTCCTTATCGAAGAGTTCCAAGCGAGGCGACAGAGTGGCCGCAACGAAAACGGAAGCCGGGACCAACAGCGGAAGCGGAACAGACAGTCCTGTACCTTGATAAGGTAGGACATTATTTCACATCCTCATTTATTCGTTCGTCGATTTAATGTCCGAACGATATCTTATTCTACATTTATCATTTTTTAATTGGTCGGCGCAACATATCCTTTAACGATAATAAAATATTTTACAATCGACTGTACGAATATTTAGCGTTTGATTTGGTATTTTATTTGCAATTCGGTGTTCTTGGCTTACCGATCGTTTCGTTTCGTTTCGGAGTCGGAAAACGTAACGAGATGGATTCCGTGTAGTTTTGTTTTGCTATTAGTTGTAATCTAGCGTTTCCAAGTAAACGAACCTAACAGTATATATGATTTCGCTACCTTGATCCTAGGTTTTCTTAGAAAGGAACGAGTCCTTTCAAGATCTCCGATGAGATCAGGTCGTCGGATAAGCGGGTTTTCGTTTGAAAATTTGAAAATCTCGGGTACCAGCAAATTCTATTTGGCCTCTTTTTCTTGTTTATTACCGCGATCGGTGCTCCGCAATTATTCCTCGAGGAAATCACGAGCGTATTCTAAACGAACGTCGTTTCTACGAGAACAATTCGGAAACGTAAAAAGAACGTAGTTGAACGTATAAGATTTGTCCGCGAGATGAAAGACTTTTTCTTAAAATTGTTTTCAGGGACTTGGTTAGCTGTGACACCATACTCGAATGTCCATACCCGCATAAGTCATGTGGTACATTACGTATAGCTAATTGTTTCCATTAACAAGGCAAAATCTGTATTATTTTTCTAATTAATATAGGAATATGTATATTGTCTTCGACGCGTGTAGACGTGTGATCTTACGCATTTTTCTTACGTCCGGGGGATGATGGCGAGTGGCTGAGAAAACAGACAAAGAAAAAGTAAACGAACAAGATAAAGATAAAAAAAAAAACGAAACAACTGTTAACGCTCTCGTAAGTTAGGTAGCTTCTCCCAATATCCCCGCAGTTTCGTTTCGCCTCGCCCCGCGGTTCGATACGATTTCCACGGGTTCGAGCGACCGAGGAAATTCGATCCGAAGTGTTGGTTAGGAAAGGAAGCGGCGTGTAATCCTTTGAATTGTACAATAAGAAAGTAATCGGTGACATGCATTCGCTGCGACAAGTGATTAATCTCAATCATGAAAAGTGAATCAATTTTCATTAACCCACGGATGCGAAGGTTGATAACCCTCGATATCCTGGGGTAATAAACAAAACGAACAGACTTGTATATGTGCAGAGACATGTACACGAACAACGTACACACACCATGATAACTGAGCAATAGTGCTGCTGTAACATGTCATTCTTTTTTTTTCCTATTTATAAACGACGAAGATGTAAACGACGATGAACCAGGATATGGTGATTGTAGATCAATTTACAATAAAAGGTTGAAAACGACATGCCTCGCCTTCTAAGTTTGAAACATATCCTTGGACTCACATCCTGCCAGTGGGATTTCGTTTCCCCTATCCGCGTCATCGTCTCTATTTCTTTCACGGTAACGCGGATAGACGCGAGGACATTGTCGCGCTTAAGGGTGCATAGGACTATTGAAACTTATTATTCATTTTGGAAGTTTCATGTTCATGAACATTCGAAGGAACATTATCCATCGAAATATTCCAGTAATTACGGAATTTGTGGAACTAGACGCATTCGATTGCATTGGTACCATTGGTCAAATCCCACAGGAGATAAAAACTACAAAGATGGACAAATTCGTAAAGAAAACTCCGTTTACGTTGAGATACTCATAAAAATCGTATAAAAAGGAGAAGCATTGCTTCAAACCTTGGAGTTCTTTATTTGAAAACTGCACTTTCAAGCATAAATATCAGTCACAGAGTGGAGCTCGAATATCGATATTGAATCATTCTACAATTATTTATAAAATATTGACGATCCCTCGCCGCTCCAGACTCTTAACAATGTCCAAGATTCTGACCACTTCGTTCCTTTATGAACACTATATTTGCCATCCAATAGTCCCGTACCCCCTTAACAGACAGATAGGTGTCCGAACTGAAACGTATCGTATCCCTGGATCTCCCGTCCCAACGGTTCGCGGAATATTCAATGGAAGCCGTGTACATGTTCTACGAGGTGCGAATGATAGGTAGTGATATGTGCAATATAAATATCCAACAGCCATATATTTATTCTTTATTTTAAGAAACAAATGCTAATTGAGCATTACCTATTCAATAATTGTAATGATAATAAATGCGTAACAATTTTACTATATACGAAGTGTAAGGATAATTAACATTTAATTTATAGTCGTTTAAATACGTTTACGAGCGTTGTACACGCGTGTACAGTACAGAGTTTGGAGTTATCCTTTAATTATTACGAGATGGTAAGAACTAAATATTGCTTGTTGTTTGTTGTCGAGGCGGTTAGTCGCTTGCTTCCTCCGATCATTCTACTTTCAGCAGTATTTACACAATCTTCTCTCTCTCTCTCTCTCTCTCTCTCTCTCTCGCACGCACACATTCTCTTTCTCTACTGTTTTACTCTTCATCCGTCTTTTTCCATTTTTCTTTCTTCGTCTTTTTTTCTGTTCTCTTCCTCACAGTTTAATTCTTACTTGCTAGGTGTAATTCTCTCCCTCTCTTTCTCTCATCAAAAGAAACACTCTCCCTTGTCCACATACACTCGTCCATTCATTCGCAGTTTCTCTCTCTCTCTCTTTCTGTAATGCGATCCCTTCGTCTCTCTATTTATAATAGTGCGTTTAATACAGGCAAGATAGGGAATCGAAACAACGTACGAAATTGTCGATCGACGAAACGTCACTGGAAACTATCGCCCGCGATTCCAGATTGCAAATAGCGTTATAAAAAAATATGATATATTCGGCGTCGATCGATCCGGCCGTTCAACGCTTTCGCGGCGACTGACAACGTTTAACATTTGCACGACTATTTAATTGCGAGTCGCGAGTGTTCCGTGGACGTCTGTGTGGTTTCGGTTTCGGTTTCGGTTTCAGTCGCGGAAGTATTCAAGCTCGACCATCGGAAAATTCCCGTGTCTGTTTCTCTCTCTCTCTCTCTCTCTCTCTCCCCCTTTCTTGCTGCTATAAGTCGGTTCTCGACCGGTAGAAAAAACGAATGTGTTGCTGACAAGGCGATGCATCGAACGGACTGTTGAATTTCCTGTCGTTCCGCAGGTCCGCGTTTCCAGTGTCGTTTTCGCGGCGCAGAGCTCTCATGCAGACTCGCTACTGAAAGTAACACCGATCCTTCGAGTTTTCTGCTTCGCGAATGCTCAGGGTCGTCGAATCTTTCCTTTTCACAGTCGCTGTCGAAAATCTACGCGCATCTGTCAGGTCTCGAATATTGGAAATAAATGAACGAACGATGAACACATTAAGAACTGTCGTCGTATTTCAGACTACAAATTTGGTATTCAATAGACGCATGTGGATTCTACGACCGAGTGTGAGACGACCCCCATGGAAGTTACGAAGCCGCGGTTTGCATCATATTGCTTATGCCTCTCCTTCTCTCCCATTCTCTTTCCCTCTCTAGCGACAAATACAGATCAGTCAGGTGGAACCCTCCACCTTGTCTGTTGAACGTGCCGCGGAAAAATCAGCGTGAAGGCCTTGCGAATCGTACCGTCTTCGATTTCCTATCTCCCTTTTGCCCTTTCTCATCGGATCTTTTCTACCTGCTGTCGCGGCGTGCAAAGAAAAGAAAATGACTCTCTTACACCCTTTCACTCTCCCTCCCTCCCCCCCTCTCTCTTTCTCTCTATTGCTCTTTCTCTCACGCACATTCTTACTCTCAGTTTAAAGCTGCCTTAAACGTACGACGCCGGCGAAGTATCGTTTCCCGATAGGGGCGCGCGAAAGCGGTAAAGAGGGGCGCAGCGAAACGGAAGAGACCAACTAAACGCGATATTTCAGTTCCCCTGTCTGTTAGAAATCTTACGACGAGCACCATGAACATTTGCAGGAACCATTGGAGTTGTCGCGTTCCAAGCTAAACGGATAGACGATGGATGCGTGCACAGTATTGATTGCGATCGGCCGATGAAACGGGACCTTTTCAAATGTCAAGAAACTGAGGCTTTAACAAACGAATCAACTTCGAAAGTGTACGCGTGTGTTTCGAGATTTCTCTCCCTCCCTCTCTCTCTTTCTTTCTTTTCCTTTCTCTCTCTTTCCAGTTTATCGGGACCGTTCGCTCTTGGAATCGAAACGTGGTGCACGTATTTTTCGCTAAACACACTTTCCCCCTCTCGTTCTCTCTTGCTGTCGCACACACTTTATCTTTCATTCGTACAATCATTCTCTCTCTCTCTCTCTCTCTCTCTCTCTCTCTCTCTCTCTCTCTCACGTAGACAATCGATAACCGTGCGTATATCAGTCTGCGATACATCGTGATGTGCTGTCACGATCGGTCAGTGTTTCGATTCGATAAAAATCCCGCTTGGAAGGCGCGCGTGAATCACCGACCGACGACGACCATTATCGTTTTGCATTTAATGGTAGGCTGCGCTATCATGGCGCGTGAAAATCAGAAAGTGGAAGTACCAAAACAGTCGACGAAACATGCCCGCAAAATCCAATGGAAGATGAGAACGAACCTGGTAAATAGAGAAAAGAAAACGGCTAGTGGAGAGCGGCAACGATAACAACGCGTGTTATTATTCGCGGTTCTATCCGATCGACTGATTTTTCCGGTATTGCTTCTCTTTTGTCGACTCGATCGTTTGGAAATCACGTCGAACCGTGTCGCTAATCGCCGTTCGAGGGAAGGCTCGGCCCGATCTTGTTTAAATTACGTTACAAATAGTCCGCGGGACGCAACGGTGCGTTAGTTTCTTTTTGACTAGAATTTTTCCCTCCCGCCCCTAGTTACGCGGTTGTGTTTAAATTTATCTCTTGGCGCCGCGAGATGTGCTACCCGTGTTAGTGTGCGCTTTCGATTTGTTCCCGATTAGGAAGATCGCCGCCGAGTCTTCGCCCCGAACGAGAAATTTCGTTTGCTAAGCGCAGAGAGAAAGACGCACGATCCTTGATCGGCCGGGGATTGTTTGTGCGCGCGATCGCGATTAAAGATCACGAGACAGATAACGAACAGCGGAGAACGTCCGACCGTGAGCAGATTAGAATCGTCGATTCTCGGGGATAATCGTCTTCGCTTTATTGGTCTCCACGTTTTTTTACGACCACGGGAAAGATGGTGAAGACGAAAAATACGAGACAAACGTGTTTCTAAACGATCGATCGAAATTGAAAAATTTGGCGTGTAACCGAGAGACGACGCTTCCGTTGCGAAAATTTATGAGAATCCCACGGCAAAAGGACGCCTAAAAATATATATATATATATGTGCATGCGTGTATATATATATATACATGTATGGTTGTTTGTATGTATGTACGTATGCATGTGTGAATGTATGTATGTATGCGATGCGCGTATAAATATAGGTATAAGAGATACTCGATCACCGAAAGCTATTCTTTTTTCTTGTATATCTTGTTTCCGAAACGAATCTCTTGGTTTGGTACGCGCGCGAATGTACGATCGAACGTCCGAGAAAGGGGTTGTTTCGGATACGATGTTATAGAGCGCAGCCTACCGTTTCCCGCCAACCGACGACGATGTATACATATACATAATTATATAAAGGTATTCATAAATTAGAGCTCCTTATAATTTACCTTTTAAATTAGATCGAATAATTAATAGTAATGTTAGTATATACAGGTACAGGTCTCGTATAGTTTGCAGTCGTGTCGTCACTGGTTTGTTGTTCGTTCGATCGTCGCGTCGCTTTCGCTCGTTGTGGTTGTTGAGAATTTTCTTGGCGAGCGGACGCCGACCCAGTCCGCCGCCTCTGTTTTGTTAGCACGGGACGCGTAGAAAATGGTACCGTGACGCTCTCTCTGTGGACCGCGGGTCTCTCTCGTGTCCTGATAACGCGTGCGGACCAGACACCCTATTGGCAGCCGAGAAGTTGGCAGTCTGGACGTTTCGTTAACGACTTAACGACCGGGCAAGGGGAAACCCTGCCCCGCCTTCCAATCGTCGTTTCCCCAATAGGGGGAGTGCGTGCGCTTTTTCCATGTGTCCGTCTCGCGAAGGTCACCCTACTGAGCTTGAGCCAATCACAGCCGACCGCCGTCTTCTCTGCTCCCAATAATACGCGATCGTCGTGATTTCGCACCGGCGACATCGTGCTCACGATTAACGCTCCTGTATGCGTTAACGACAGAGCAGACAACCGGCGTTGTCGTCGACAGGTTTACAGAATCGAGACGTTCGCATCGGATCTCGGATCGATGGGAAAAAAAGGGGGTTACCGGCGTCCGTAACTTTGGAATCGCTCCGCGGATCAATAATTTGACCGATTTGCACGCGACAAGGACGAGAGAGTTTTAAAAAACACCGTTGTTGAGCCAGGAGAAAATTTGCTGTTCGTTCGAGAACACAACGATCGATTTCATCGCCGACGAGCGATTCCAAAAATCGAGTTTCGCCGGCTGGACGACGGAAGTATTTATGGAAGCGTAGCGATTTGTATACGAGTAGAAAAAGGGAACGGCACGGATTACCGCGCGATTACGGTACCTTTTTCTATGCGTCGCTGAAGCATGGACCGTGGAAGGATAATCGAGAAGCTCGAACGACTTTGGTGCATTCATTTCCCTTTCTCTCTACCTCTCTCTCTTTCTCTCTCTCTTTCTTTCTCTCTTTCTTTCTCGATTTCGTCCGATTTTGCGAATGGCAGCGTGCAACGACTCGAGAATATCGTGATTAACGATCAACGATTTCATCGGTTTCTGTGTCGACCCCCTATACCGCGTTCGTCCGGATTCGGATTTGTGTTCGTTGGTCGGGCGCTACCATAGAAAAAATATAGAAACGAGTATTTACAAGGAAGGAACTTTGTTACGCTCGTATGTAGATGGGAATCCCGTCGACTCGTCCCACTCGAATAAGACAACGCCGTCCCACCGACAAAGTATAATCAGCTTTCGGGAATGCAGTGTGTCTACTAAAAGCTTCGATTCAAGCAACAATGTATATTCAACAATCTCGGGTCGCTTCGGTACGCGTGAACACCGCTCGTTTTTACCCGATCTCTCTCGATCTCTCGAAGCGTTTCTCCCACGATTCTCCTCGTGTCTCCTCCTCTCTTTCTCTCTCTCTCTCTCTCTCTCTCCCTCTCCTTCTTTTTCTCCCTGTTTCTCACATCCCCCAACCCCGACCCCACCCGAAACCCCACCGTTCTTTATACACACAGTTTTCGTGATCATTACACACGCTGCTTACGACGAATCAAATTTCAGAAAATTACAGTTCCGGGAATAGCTTTCGAAAGGGAAGCAGGGGTACGAGTACGTATCATCTGTCGTGAGCAACTCGTTTACTATTCCACGGCTAGGTTCTGCGCTTGAGCGAAAGGGCTCATACCCCCGTTCTTAGGTGCACTCGATTATGTGAGGCTGGGAGGTCTCTATGACGCTCGGCCTGCCCACGGAGTTCTCCAGGTTGTGTAGGGACGTGGAGTGCGGCCCGTGCGTAGATCCGTGCGTCGATCCGTGCCTCTCGTAGTTCTCGATGTGCTCCAGTTCGCATTCTTTCGGAATGTTACCTGCAACCGAAAACCAACCAACGTTCCCCTATCAAACTAGCCGAGAGAGATCTTGCCAACCTGGGCTTCGTTCCAGAATTGCGTGTTAATCGTTTTTTTTTTCTTTTTATGACTACGAAAAGTAATCGTGGCAGTCACAATGATTAATCGGTTAACTGTAATATCGTGGACGAATAATTAATTTATCTTTTCACATCGCTTCCTATTGGGTCCAGATAAGGAGTCCCCATAAAATAAGTCTTCCACCGAATCATAAAATACATGCGGATTTTCTAAATACAATTCAGAATTATCATGAGGTACAAGAAATGTAGTGTCTCGTTCTGTCAAAGCAATCATTCTGGACAAAAAAGTGTTGATCAACGTAACCGTGAAAGTAGTCTTAGCGCAAGGTGTAAATCATGACCAGCGATTAAAATTACTTAGCAATTGTAATCATTAATCGTGACCATAATTTCACGTTAGTTGTAATCGTGAATCATTAATCAGGTTACTTTTGACTGGCTATGCTTCTTTATACAAATCGCGCTCGAGAGAGAGCCCTCGAATGTGGTAGAAACACTTGTTTCGTCCCCGCTAGTAAGTTGTTTTCATTCGATTGTATCCCGTGTTGTTTCCGACCAGTTTACTCACCGACATTCATGTCAGGCCCATACTCGTAGTAGGTCGGCGAGCCGACCGCCGCAGCTAAGGCGAGCTCGTCCTCGATGTTGTTCGGCCTGCAGCTGGTCGTCTTCCAGTGGGTCCTCAGACCGCTCGCGCTAATGTACTTCTTGTCACAACCCTGGCAGGTGTAGGGCCTCTCGTTCGTATGTAACCTTTTGTGAAGCTTCAGGTGAACGAACTGTGTGAACTTCGCGGGACATAGGTCGCAGGCGTACGGCTTTTGGCCCGAGTGCAGTCTCAAGTGCGTCTTTAGGTTCGAGGTCGAGCTGAACCTCTTCTTGCAGATCTCGCACTGGTGGGGCTTCTCACCTGCAACGATCGTGACTGATTAGCTTTCGTTTGGTCCTCTACACCAGGGTCTGGAATAAAGTGGACGCGAGGACCACGCCTCGCAGTCTCGAGGTCTCAATCTCCAAGAGGTCGCTTCTTTCGGCTCAAAGCGCACCAAACGCGCGTGCCTGTTGCTTTATGGACGGACACGCTTGGAACCGCGGCTAGAGTTCGACGACGGTTAGAAAGTTCGCATGAAAAGACTCACCGGTGTGCACGAGATGATGCTTCTGAAGGTGGGCCAGCTGGGTGAAGCTCTTGGTGCAGACGTTGCACTTGAACGGTCTTTCGCCGGAGTGCGTCCTCAGGTGCACCTTGAGGTTCGATAGCTGGCCGAAGGTCTTGCAGCAAACGTTGCACTCGTAGTGCATCTTGCCGTCCTTCTTCTTGAGCGGGTAGGGCAACGACCTGTAGCCTCTGGACCCCTGGGAGTTGGGGCTGAGGGATCCGCTCTGCGAGCAGCCGTGGTCGTCCGGTGAAAGTGAACTCGCGGGCGAGTATCGGTTCAAGGAGGAGTTCGCGTGGATGGTAAGCCCGGGATGGTGACCGAGGTGGAGGTTGTGCGTGCTGGCGATCAACGCCTGGTTGGTGTCGATCTGCATGGTGGAGGAGGTTGGCAGCTGGTGGCTACTGGACGCCGCTTCGAGCCTCCTGCCGTCCGGCCTCTCGTAGACGACGTTCCCGCTCGGGGTCGGCGAGTAGGCGGTGCAGTTGATCGACAAAGGAGCGACGTTGTGGTGCAATGAACCGTTCTGATGGTAGATGCCGTACGGGTACGAGGACGGCGACTGGATGGGCGAGATCGGCGACACGCTCTGGTTGCTGCTCGCGGCCGAGCTCGGGTAGACCGGGCTCGACTCGATCTGACAGCCACCGGAGCTCGAGTAGAGGATCGTTGAGGTGGTCGCGGCTCCTTGGGGCGTCCCACTCGGCGATGGCGACTTGGTCTTCCTCTTGGCCGGGCAGCTGCTGCTTGCCGCGGACGAGTGGATGCCGCTCGTCGACGTCAGGATCGTGCTCGACGACAGCACGTTCGCATTCGAGTGGCTCGAATGGTGATTGCTCGCGTTGCTGGACGAATGAATGTTTCCCGGATGCGACTGCAGCACCGCCGTTCCCGGGCCGGTGCTCGAATGCAGGTTCCCGGTGCTCGAGTGCAGGCTGCCGGTGCTCGAGTGCAAGTCGCTCGTCGGACTCTGCATCGGCAGGGCGCTGTTCCCGCTCGTGGTAGAGTTCACGCACGCGTCCGCTTGTATCGGCAAATTCGAACTCGAGTCCGGACTGCACGGGAGAATATTTCCGTAGCGATGGGACTTTTTGTACGAGTAGGCCATCTCCGTCGGACTAGACGGCGGCGGAGTCACCGAATCTACGTGAGTCTGATGGTGGATCTGATGGTGTTGCTGTTGCTGCTGCTGCTGTTGTTGTTGCTGCTGCTGTTGTTGCTGTTGTTGTTGTTGTTGCTGTTGCTGCTGTTGGTGGTGCTGCAGCGCGCCGTTGTGGTGATGGCTGTGGCTGTGGCTATTGTTGTTGTTGTCAGTGCTACTCCGCAGCAGGATGTTCTCGAGGATGGAACTGCTGGGGCTGGCCAGGTAGGCCGGTCTGCCGGAGCCGGGCATGTTGCCCTTCACAACCTCGGGCTCGTAGAATGGTTTCGCGTTCTTCTCGTGGATCTCGTCCTCGGCGACAGTCGATAGCACCGTGTTCTTCTGCAGCAGCATCGGCGAGACCGACTTCTGCAGTTCGGGAGTCACCGCTCTACTCGATAGTTCCTGGTCCTTATCCTTCGCAGCACCGTCCAGCCCCGTCTTCGCGGCCTGGAAGTTCCCGTAGGTCTTCGTGATCTTGATCTTGACCTTTCTGTACTCGTTCTTCGCGGCCGTGTTGTCTTGCTTATCGAGCACCTCGTTGCTGCACACCGACGTCTTCGAGTTCTTGCTGAAGTCCAGCACGTAGTTGTTCTCCGAGTCGGACTCGCTGCTCTCCTCCGGCGGCGTAAGCACCTCGTCGTGGTAGCCGTTCGAGTGGTAGCCCTCGTCGGACCTCACCGAACCGTCGGTCGGCGTCATCTGCGACCGTCTCTCGTAGATCGACGGGTCCTTCAACGGCGTGACTGCGTCCACTGTCGGCGGCAGCTCGTTCGGCAGCGCTGATTGTTGTACTTGTTGTCCTGAAACCGAGAGACCTCGCGGCGTTAGCAAACCCGAGCCAGCCCCGTCCGCGACTCGGTCGAGTCCTCGAGCGTACTTACGTATTCTTTGTAGCATCAGCTCGCCCGTTAACGGGTAATTAAGCCTCTCCGCGAACTCTCTGCAATACCAGACCAACAGCTCCTGGTTCGGTAGTATCGGCTTGATCGTGTAAAAATAAATGTTCATCTGAAACAAGAGAGCCTTTCAGTATATCGCCTCGAGAGCTGCGAACCACCGTGCCGGAAATACTGGCATCCGAGACTCACCTTATACTGGCATGCTATTAGGTTTTGCGATTCGGACGAATAAGCCGGGTTTACGTAACGCATCCAATTTGATTTCTGAACGTCATAACCGTCGATGTAGTAGAACAGCTCGTTGTTCTTGTACACCTGTAGACGGAAAGCTGCGATTTTAGACGTCTCCCTCTCGTTTTACGGACACACGGACGAAAGTCGGACACACGCCGACAAACAACGCGATGCCGTTGCTTCGGAATCCGGCGCGATCCGAGTCTATCAGCAGCTGGTTATACCCGGCTGGGTAACATCGGGCGATGTTTAGCAGCGAGGATCGAGAGGGAATCCAAGTTCTCTATCGTAACTCATCAATTCGTTACGAAGCATCAATGGCTTCGCGGGTTTCGTTTTAAGGCTCGCTAGATCGGTTCAAACCAGTTTCTGGTCTTTGCCGGCTTCTTCTTCTCTCTCTATCCTCCCGCTATCCTCCCCCAAGACTCCCTGTTTCCTTTTCCGTTCCCTCCGCACTTTTCTTCCGATTAGGATCTCGCGAGAGAGCGTCCCCCCCCCCCCCCCCCCTCGACCGCGATAGCCTCGGATCCGCGATCGTTTACGTCTGATCAGCTGGTTCTTACCCTCCAGAAGTACTTCCGGTTCGCGTCGGCCGGCACGGAGTCCTTGGTGTACACTTGGCCCACCAGCGGACCGAACCGGGTCCCTTTCGGTATGTAACTCGTGCTCCAAACGCCCAACACCTGTATACACAGCAAACAACCATCCGTTCAGTTTCCGAAGCTCGTTTCCCTCGGACGAAAACAGTCTACTCTGCGCATCGGTCTACTACCGACTAGGCTATTCAATTATCGAACCCTCCGTGGACGGAGCTGGTGTCAGTATCGACTTCTTATCTTCCGAATTCTCGCGTTAGGACGTCTACGTTCGATAATAAAATGTCGTCGGTAGCAAGTGTGCGGGGAGTGTAACCGGGAGGGATCGATGATGCATCCCCGACTAGCTCGAGAATAGACCCCTAAGAATTGATAAGCGAAGATCTGAATGGGCTTGGCCACCGCCGACCATAAAGTCGTCAAAAACGTCCGCCTTCGGAGGGTTAATAATAATCCGGACGGCAGGATAAAAACGGAATGCTTTCTCCCGAGTTTCCAGCAGACTCCCGAACCGAAATACCTCGCGAGAAACGATCGTCGATTCGGGTCGTCGCCGGAATAGACGTCATGTTCAACAGTTTTATCCGAGGAAATATTCTTGGTGCCGCGTGACAGTCTATTTCCGGGGTGAAAAGGATTCTTCGCGTCAGCAAGTAATACAAATGCGCGGCAAAAACTGCGAATAATTCCATCGTGTCGTTACACCTGTTTCCGGTTCCCAGAACTGCCGATCGACAGTCTGGAATCATCCGTCAAGCTTCGGCAGAACAATCTTCTGTTTCGATCGCGTCGGGTATTGGCTCCGTTATTATCGAGTAGCGTTTAGTTTGCTCTCCGACATAACCAACTGTATATTTATCGAAGGAAACATTTTTAGTCTTTTATTTTGTTTATTTTTGAGTGAGAAAATTCTTTCATTATTGCATCTATTTTCTTTATTTTATTTACTGTTAAGTTAAGAAATTCTTTCTCTATTACAGCTATTCCTGCATTTTGTTTATTTTTTGATATAGATATCCTTTCATTCCTGCGTTTATTCTGTGATTCTGTTCATCTTTTAATAAAAACATTTAATATGACTTATACGGTAAACATAAAGTTAATTAAGCTTGAAAGCAAAGCAAAGACAGCGATTGGTCGCTCAACAGTGACCGGCTCCGCTTCCTTATCTAATTTAAGAATGTTCGTAACGTCGATCTGACAATCGCGTTGCAGACTTCTAACCGAGTTCTAGCCGATAGCGCGTATCAATTGCGTAGGAATCGTGCAGCTATCTCTCCCTCTTTCTCGCTCGATTCCTGTCACCGAGGAAAGTGTGACGATTGACTTGGACTCTAGGTCACGACGCTGGCTAAGTTAATTAGCTTGGTAGCCGGATCGGCATCCTTGCCCGAGCCCGAAACGTTCAACTTGACCGACACGGCGCGATGCTAGATGCGCCGCGAGAAACGCGTTTCCGAAGGGTTTCGTTCGGTCTTGTTTCGTAATCGAGCCGGATCGAAGGAGAGATATTCGTGGATTCGTCGAGGGTCTCGCGACTCTCACCGAGGAGATCTCGAGAAATGATTCTTTGGCGGAAGAACGTACATCGTGCAGGGCCTGAGAAGGCTTGAGGACCAAATTTCTCGGCAGGGACGCTTCAGCGCGGTTCGCGTCGCCTGGCGACGCCCCCACGTCCGGTACCAAATACACGGCATGCTGCTCGAATTCCTCTTCCCTCAAGGTCGCGTGATCCCACTCGCTGGCCTCCATCCTTCACTGCACAGAAACACAGAAAGAAAAAGGTGACGTTAGTTTCGGGTTCGTCGAACTCCAGCCGCGCGCTGACCGAAAACAAAGGAAAACGGGAAGCGACTTGTATTCTTTGTGGATGAGCGGCGGTGTACCACCGAGCAAAGTTCGTGATCGACCAGTCGCGGTTGTTCGACCCGACCATGCCTCGGGAACCCGGCGATTCGATACGCATCTAGGTACCGTTATAACCGCGAGTTGTTTACTAAAAGTTTAGCACATATCCAGGCGCCGTTATGTTCTAGTCCCGGCGAGCGTCTTCGATCGACTTTCTCGCTTGTTCCGATAAATAACAAGGCTGGGGCCTATGCATGTCGCACACGCCGCGCGTGTAGCGTCGGTCGGTAAGAGGCACGCGTTTCGCGTACTCGCAAGCCGTATGCTTGCAACGATCTCGCCGACTTGTGTGCCGGTCAGTCCCGCGGTCCGCGTGTCCCCGTGTCCGCTTCAATTAACCCCGCCGAGAAAGAAACGCGGAAATTGCAACGTATTATTAGAAGGTACCGAGCATAATGACGACCGGCGTCCGAGCCACCCAGTTATAAATAGTTTCGACTCGTCGGTGAATCGATGCGGTCGATAATCCTCGAAATGTTTCGAAACTGTCTCTCCTGACTGATAACGCTTGTCCCCGATCTCGAACGCTGAAAAAAAAAATAACGTACCGAAAAACAATGCGCTAAACTGGAAAACAACCTTCGGTCTGTGTTCCATTGAGATTTAGTCACGTGCTGCGTGAAAATCGCATTTTTTTCTTCGCCTGAATCGGCGGCGGTGCAACACTTTAACACCGCGAAAGTGAAACCCGTCCACGCATTGATCGACTGCAGGGGTGAGGGGGTGGGGGCCGGGGACGGGGCATAAACTCCGAAGTCCGCCCCCTCCCCCGACAGCCTCGCCGTCCCCGACGCCCCGCGCGTCACCCGACGCCCCCGAACACCGTCGAACACCCCCGCTCAACCGTCGGGGTTTTCGCTACTCGTTGAATTTCCATTTCCGTGGAAATCGCGCACTATCAGCCCGTTCACTATTCGTTAACTTTCCGCGTAACTTTTTGCCCCCCTTCTCGCGCCTCCACCCCCCGGCGGCTGACTCGCCGTTTCAACCCTTTCGCACAACGGATCTTTTTCCCTTCGCTCTCCAGAGTCTCGACGTTCTTTTCCGCGAACGACGCTTCTCTCTCGCTCTCGCTCTCGCTCCCTTCCTCTCCCTTTCACTCCCTTTCTCTCTGCCGCGGATTCTTTTTGCCCTTAGCTCGCGCTCTCATTCGTTCCCTTCTTTCGCAAAACGCATCGACGGTGTTTCGTTCGCTGGACGGAAATTCGAAACAAGCTCGACATCGGCTCGGCAACGGTCCAGCCGTTCGGAATCCCTATAACGCGATGAACGTTGCACCAATGCCCTTTTTGGTGAACGACCCTAAGCGTTCCAGCCTCGAGAGAGAAATGCGGTGCTCGTGAACGGAGAAGCAACGCTCGGTCTTCGTTGCGCTGTTCGAGTCGTTCGAGTTCATAGGGTTTTCTATTTCTATAAGAGTGCGGTGCACCGGTAACGCACAGTACTCACGCCTTTTGACGCATCGGTTCGCGACCCGCGAGTCGTCGACTGCGATCTGCGATCTGCGATCCCTGCCCTATCCTGTCCTACACTCGGTCTCGTTTCTGTTCGCTTCGGGGTCGTGGCGAGGGGGAGGGACTCCTGGTACCCGGTATCTTTACGTGATCCTGTGATTCCTAAGGGAGATTGGCATCCCGACGACTCTGGGCAGACTCGGGAGCCTGGAACAGCGGCCTCGCGTCGAGGGACGAAACGCGCCGGTGTTGCTCAACATTTATTTGAAAATGTCCGAAGGCAAGGCGAAATCTCGACGTCGATAAGGCCGATCGCTGTCGACCTAGGCGGTCCTCTGCCACCTATACGACGCTTATCGATTATCAGGACATCGAGGAAAAGAAGTTGAGATCGGTGCAGCCGTTGCACCCGACTCGATCAACCACTCGCACTCTCCGTTCTCGTTGTTTGTCAACAACTATGCTCGGAAGGATTCGCGGCGATCGCACCGAGGGGTCCCCTCGGTCCTCCTCGCCCCTCCGCGTCCGATCGGCTCTCCTCGAATCGACTTCGATTCGATTTCGATTTCGATTTCGATTTCGGCTCGATTCCGGTTGTGACCGAGCAGGGAAGAAATCTTCTTCTGGGAAAGCACACGCTATTCTCCTCTTCTCACTTCCTTTCGAATGCGTACACACTCGCGTGTACACCCACAATCGCACGCACACACACACACACGCGCGCGCGCTCGCTCGCTCGCGCCCGCAGAACCAACAACTTGGATGTGCTTCACCTCTTTCCGTCTCGCACCCCCTCCTCCAGCCTTATTTTACTTTCCCAGGTGTAACAACCGGGACGCAAAACCGCTCCAACTCGGACGGGGGTGAGCCGGTCGATCGGTCGAAACAAGCGCACGAGTATCGCGAGCGAGATCGGTGGTTGTCTTTCAAACTATCGGCAACGCTTTCCACCCTTTTGTTGGACGAGGGATCGAGCCGATTCCGATTCCGCGAGCACGCCGTCAGTGGTCGGTAACGCCAACAAACTCGCGACGAGTTGTACGCGGTACGTGAACGCGAACGAGACGCAGATTTCCGTCGAGCACCACGGAAGAATTAACTCCGCGGCAAACCGGCGCGCACAATAACGAACAAATGCGAATCACGCGAACCACCTTCGACGAACGCGAATCAACGGGAATCGACGGGAAACCGGACACGCGTTTCCTGGGAGTACCGTGGCGTTTCAACCCTTTTTTCGAGGGTGGTCTCCGCCTTCGGGGTCTCTTTGGATGGCACACGCAGAGAGCAGTGTGTGGAACTCGGGTAGACCTGACCTAGCCCAACGCGAGTCGGCTTGGCTCGTCCTCCCCTTGCGTCGGTATTGGTCGCTGGCTATCCCTCTCTCTCTCTCTCGCCCTCTCCGCTCGGCCCTCTCTGTTTCTCTCTCGCTTCGTCTCTGTTAGACGAACGCGGACGCGGTGGTGTGCCAGCAAAGCTGCCAGACCAGAGGTGGTGCATTTCTCTGCGCTGCGCTTTCGATCGACCCGTTGCCAGAGGTTCCCTCTGTCCCTCTACCCCTCGACCCTCGCCACTCGCCCACCCTCCCTCACCCACCCTCCTGCTGCTGCTACTGCTGCTGCTGCTGCTGCTGCTACCGCTCTCGGTCTTTTCCTTCTGCCCGCTATTTCTCTCTCTCTCTCTCTCTCCCTCTCTCACGCTTTCCTTCTTTCTCCCTCACGCTCTTTTTCTTTCTCCGTTGTTCCCTTTCTCCGCTCCATCATTCCGCCCTCGTTCCCCTTCCAAGTCTGTCTTTGTTACTCTTGTTCCTCCCACCCTCGCATCACCATACACCTCTCTCGTGCATTTCCCTCTTCCGTCCTGCTTGCCGCGTCGCGCTTTTCTCCCTCTCTTCGTCGGACGCGCTCTCGTTACCCCTTTCAACCCCTCCAACTAGTCCAGCGCGTGCAAGCCGTATCTCTC
Organism: Augochlora pura; assembly: GCF_028453695.1. Lineage (NCBI taxonomy): Eukaryota > Metazoa > Arthropoda > Insecta > Hymenoptera > Halictidae > Augochlora > Augochlora pura. The sequence continues at coordinate 10,967,492 of NC_135777.1, read as the reverse complement.
GCCCTCTCTCTTTCCCCCTATTCGCCTCCCTCCTTTTCCCTCTTCTTATTTTCCCTCGGCTGCCGCTTTTCCCTATCTGTCTATCTCAACTTCCCTCCCCCCCCCCCCCCGTTCTCTCGCTTTTTCCCTCGTCCTCGGATTTTCCATTCTGTCGGCTCTGTGTCTCTGTCCGTCGATGCCGACAGGGTGCATGCGCCGATCGCGCTGCTAAGTTTAATTCTTCGGATAACTTCTCGCGACCGTAACCACTCGGCTCGATGCGTTTTAAATGAAACCCGAGACGAACGGGGATCGACGCGTGTACCTGCCGGATCCATCGGCCGACGACGTCTACGTCGGCGTCGACGTAGCCGTCGTCTCGCATCGACGACTCGTCTACGACGGAACTCGTCTCCGTTCCCCGAGATATCTCTATTCCGTGGAGAATTCGAACGGGTCTGTAAGGGGATTCGGTTTTGTAACGCGGGGGTGGTTTATGTAACGCTTGGAAATCGATAGGGCGAGCGAGAGTGGGCGAATGATCTAAGAACGGACGTAACTTCGTGCGCGATCGACCAGGAGGGTAGCGACGTCCTCGAGAAACAACGAAAAGAAAAGATGCCGTTTCTGTTCCGAGTCTGCTTCGATGTCCAATTGTATTGTCCGCGTTTTCGTGTTAGTTGTCTACGAGCGGAAAAAAAAACATTTTCGAAAACACCAAGATCGCAAGCTTCTCGGAGAAGCTCGATCTCGTCGACGAGGACGATCTTTGCGGGATCGAAGTACAATCTCTTCTGGTCTGGTAAATTTTCAAGCCAGACGACGGTCTACAAAAATCCTACGGTGTTTTTCTCCCGTCCTTGTTGGCTGTGTGCTCGAGCGTGTGGTTTTTCTATGGTGCGTCCCTCTCGCACGGTCTCTCCTCGTCCGTTGTCCTCCAGCAACCCCTTCACGGGGACGTGCATTTAACCCCAGCGCTCACCCTTTAGCCACCCTTTAGCCTCCCCCTGACCACCCCCAACGCTCTCTTCCCATTCACGGGTCGGTGCATACACCGATCACGTACGAGCCGCGTGAATGTAAATCGGCCGAAATCGATCCAGACTGGTCTGGAATCGAAAGCTTTAATGATTTTCTTTCCGAAACGGTTTCCCCACGGCGCGTAAACCGCCACGACAATAGCAGTCGATTCCCGAGCCGAGTCGAGCCGATAATCCGATAAGAATAGTCGGTATAATAAAAACTCTCTCGTTACGTGCTTCCGCGAATCCGTTTTCAACTGCTCGGCTCTACTCGCCCCAGGCCGAGTTAATCGTTCCTTTTGTTTGGCCGGGGCCAGTCTCAAAATCGACCGAATCTCCGGCCGCGCTCGATTCGAGAGATCGGCAACGTTCTTCTCGTCGAAACGAAACGGCGCGGCCGATCGATGCTCTCCCGACTCTTTTTATTTTTTCGTCCGGCCTAGACTCGTCCTCTCTCGGTTGAGCGACGAGGGTCGTCGAACCTACTCCGGATCCTAATCCCGAAGACCGGTCTCGATTCCATCTGCAAGGTTACGTGAACGAAATCTGTCTTCTTAGCGCATGCGCGCAACGCTCGCGAAACCACCGATTCTCACCTCGAGATAATACCGATGTTCGCTGGGAGACTCCTCCCGGTACTCACCGAGAGTACTTTCGAACTCATTCTGAGCAATCCAGCGATGCCGTTCGTGATGGACCTATTACAACAATTGAGCGGGCTAGGATCATAGTGGTATTTTCCTCGTTGTGAGAAACAAAGATGTTCGTCGTTCGCTATCGTGTCTCTTGTTTACTGGCTAAATTTATTGCTCGAGTACCGTTCATGTATAATAATAATAACGTCATTTATCGGTGAAATAAATTCATTGTTACAGCGAGAGAAATTAAGAACAATGTAGCAATCTCACGAGGACGGATAAAATATAAAAAGATAAATATTGAAAAGATAGGTATAGTACTTCATCAATAAATACGCTTTTCCTTTTAATATTGTGACATGTATAGAATACATATTAGGACATAAGTCAAAACTTTTGAAAGTTACGCCGCTATAATTCTAACCCACTCAATTGACGCTTGAGGCGTCCAGAGATCTTTGAAACCTCACAACGCATCGAGGAATCGATAGAATCGAACGAATTCGATAGCGTACTAGATAACGCGATTTCTTAGAATTGGTCTACAACTCTATACGACTTCTTGGGATTCCTCTGTTTTGAAGACCTCCGCTCGATAGTATAGGGTAGTGGAGCTGGGCTACAGTGGGACACCCGGTTTCTGTAGTTTGTATTCGAGGATAATTAATTTGATATTAATCGAATTAAATAAATGTCTTTATACTTTCATTTCGTTTATTTTTTTTAATGAAAAAATTTAATACAGGGGCGACTAGAACGGCAAACTGGTTTAACCCTTAAATGCATGATTTTTCCTTTTTAAATACAATAAATTGAAACAAGTAGTTACTTAAATATAGATTAAGGGAAAAATAAAGAAAAAAAAATTTTTTTCCAAAAAGTATATTTTAAAAAAAAAAAATTATGAAATTATGTACGGAAGAAAACACTGATGTAAATATACATCATCATGCATTTAAGGGTTAACAAAATATTTGATCTCTTTAGAAACAACCTGAACCATTTTAGAAACTCCACTGTAACCGTCGCAAAATATTCTTCTCGTGTATTTCACTTTTATAATTTAACTCGAAAAATAAATAATAATAATATTATAGATTTATTTACATAAACTGTTTACCTGAATATTCATCGATTCATGGTATGTATTAATATCAATTTTTGTTCGTTATTGTAAAAATGGGTTTATATCCGTATATTTAAACAAATAATATATCTCATTCCATGGACATAAAGTTAATTATACCCGAGGACAGATCGGAGACACAGCAATTGGTTGCCTCACAGTAATTGGATCCACTCCCCTATTTGGATCGCTGTGTATTCGAAAAAAAAAAACGATTATTTAGCCCGTGTAACAATAAAAAATAGAGATCATGGCAGGCCGACAGAACTTAAACAAGATGCGCAACATGGACATTTCCTAGAGTCCACTTTATTGTGACCCGTGACAAATATTTACTGGAAATGACGCGCTGCGCTGCGACGCAGCACACTGTGCGCTACAGCGTCGGAGCCATGGGTGTGTATCGACTCTCAATAATTCACTCGGCGGTGTTCCTGAAATTAATAGAATATCACGGGCCCGGTCGTGATTTATTCGTAATTCCATGGAAATGCCTGCGACGGTAGAATCAAATTTATAGTGGTAATTGCACTTTATCGGCGACCGGTCTCTGTTTGCCCCGGCCCGTTTCTGTTCACGCGTCCGTCCCGCGCCTCCTTCTCGTCGCGCCGGGAATAAAATAATTTCGTTTAATCCCGCGACGCGTGCGAAATTTCAACGGCGGGTCCCGCTTTTAATTCAGCCGGGCGACTGCCTTTCGCGGAAATTCGAAAATAATTCAATTTGAGCGCGCGCAGCCCTGTAAACGCGGCCGGTCCGGCCGACTCCGGAAAGGATCGAACCTTGCGTGCGCACGCTGCACCTTGCCAAATATTTTCATTTCAATCGGCGGAAAGCCTTCTCGACCATTGGTTGTCTGCGGCCACCGAAGAGAGTGGTGCCTGCTATGTGGGCGAGGTCGACGAACCCAGTCGAAACCGTGTGACGAAATTTCGTCGCAGGCACACGCGGCCCGGCCCGGCCCGGCCCAGCTCGGCCGAAATTTCACTTTTCGAGGGACACGCTCGGTTATACACACCAGCGATTCACCTCTCGCGGATTTCCACGCTGCCGAGGCCTCCTAGCAAGAGAAGTTTCCGCGTGAATCGCCAACGACTACTAACCCAGATACGTTCGCCGGGTCGTCGATCTTTTCCCTCCTCGGAGGAACGACTGTACCAGATATATTAATTTACTTCGGCTCGAGTGCTCCTCGCGGGAATCTTGCCGAGATTTTCGATGTGCCAACGTTCCCTTCTTATCGTTGGACGAATCGTTTATTCTGATCTCGCACCGCTACGGCATCGATGGTTCACAGCGGTGATGCGAAAACCTGAAATCTCTGCCCTTTTTCGAGCACTCGAGTCTCGTTCGACTGATAGAAGAAAGTCCGTACTTGCACAGAAATTCCATCGAACGTTACGTGATCAACACAGTTGCATGAACAGAATCATGATGAATGAAAATCATTTAGAGCAACAGCGTAGATTTCTCTGATGTCTTCGGCTTCTTTCGACACAACAGAAAATATTTACGTTGCGAATTATAATATCTACGTAGACTGCGCGAACTTTTATGCGAAATTATTATTATTATTAGTAATTGTTAGAAAATAAAATTTTTCTAACAATTACTTTTGTCTTTCAATAATAATTTCCATAAGCTAGCGACGATGCGACAAAGAGTATTCTTAAACTCTTTCAGTATCTTCGCAGTCTTTTATCGCGCCTATACGCTTTTGTCGTTAACGTAAAAAATCAAGCGTTTACCCATTATTCTTCGCATTATTCTTACGTATGCTAAGGGGTTATGCGTTTCGAAAACAACGGAACACGTGTAAACAGCGATCGGTCGAAATTCTCCTTCGGCCGAGGACATGATTTCGGGAGCGGAAGAAATCGAAAGGTAGAGAAAGGGGGTTGCAAACAGGGGCGGTGGAAGGTGGTGGAAAAATTCGACCCGATTCCTACTAAAAGGTTAATTGATTCCCAGAATCTACGAGAAACGAGTCGAGCCGAGGTTTCCCCCGATCGAAACAAGGTCCGAGGTAGCCGGGGCGACGGACGCTCTCCGTCGTTTTATCGATCGGCTGCGTCGAGTGGGTTTTTCGCCCCGACGAAAGGGAAATTAAAGCTCGGCGATCCTTGGTGAGCGCCGAACGATGGCTGCGGGCCATCGACACTGCAGGAACGCTGCGTAACACGGGAACGAGCGAGGCAAGGGCCGCCGCCGGTTTCTAATCAGACGCGGCCGCGTAACACCGCGCCGCGAATAGAGAACCGAATGTGAACCGGAAATACCGTTTCCATGGAACCCATTCGAATCGAACCGCTCCATGGTGTACGCAAGGTGCTTTACCTCTCCCGTGGCTCCACTCTCGTAACTGTTACTTTAGAGGATAACGGGCCAGGCGAACGTTCGCTCGCACGCTCGCCCGCTCGCTCGCGCGCGCCTGCATGCGATTGCGTGTACGTTTTACATTGTACGCGATACGGACGCCCCACACAAGATACACACGGTGCACACATGGCTCTCGATCGTAACGGGCAGAAATTTGTCTAGAACGGTGTCCGCCGCGAATGGACGGAACGTGCTATCCGGGGCTGTTCGCGAATTTCATCGTCACGCCTAGGAATTTTCGTTGGCGATGGTTCAACGAACTCTCCGGCCACACCTCCCACTCTGGCAAAGTGCTTGGAATCTCGCGGAATCTTTGCGAATTCGCGAATCTTCTCGCAGGGATTCTGCTCCTGCGGGGTGCGCGCGCGAGCCGGAAACCGTCGGCTCGCGGCACGGAGACGCAGCGGAGGGAAAGGCTGCGGAACTGCGAAGGTCGGAAGCCGTTGAATATTCGTTCGGTGTTTTCCGCGACGGTTAAGAAAGGTCTGGACAGTTATAAGAAGGTCGACGGTTCGCCGTGCCGGCGGGGTCGACGAACCTTAAGGCTTTGAACCGGGACATGTTGCGTTTCAAGCGTTTTTGTAGAAAGCGCTCCTGCACGCGCTAACGTCGGGCGACTACGATCATTGTTTCACCGATGGCAAAAAGAGCCGACCGGCATTTTCTTACGGCGCTCTCTGTTCGGCGAAAAAGAGAGAAACGAACGAGCACTCCGCGAGCCGGTCCGTTCCGTTAACCGATTTGAATTTTCATGAGCGACAACCACCCTGGCCGAAAATAATTTGCGCAGCGCACGTCGCTTCCGGGAACTTCGAAAACCAGTTCTCCGGCCGAGTATAGATCGATGACGATCTCCGAATATTTAAGCTCGCCCAGCCGGAGAGCGAAGATTTTTCGGTGGAGATTGATTCTTCGCCACCGTCGACTCGCCCTGAAACGAGAACACGCGTTTCGGAGGGTTGCAGTTAACGCCGCGATCGAGATCGGCACGGAGGCACCCGAGAGATCGTTCCGCACCGGACCCCCCTGAAAATCAAAGTACCGTTTGACGGCGTTTCACGAGGCAGAGGTCTAGAGCTACGGCTAGAGCTGGTCTTTAAAGGCCGACGTACTCTCGGCTGGTAGCAAAATGTAAACCGGAAAAGCAACGAGCAAGTGAATTAGCGAAGTGAGTTCGCGATCGCCCCTCCACTTCCCTCCGAGCGGTTTTCTGTGCCGCCGTCTCCTCCTCGGTCGGTCTCCCGCTCGCTCGCTCGCGTACTCGCTCGCATACTCGCTCGCTCGCTTGGGGCCGCTTCGTCCTTGTTTCTCCTTGTTCACCGGCCACCTTCCATTCTCTCTCGCCACGGATCTGAAAGAAGGTCTCTGCCGGTCATTGTCCCACTTGGAGGTCTACTTGGACTTGGACTTGGACCACACCATAGGCATGGTGCGCTGAGTAACGAGGTTCCGATACCCCCATAGGGGACCCCCTTTTGCGCCTATATATTCTATACGCAACATGTACAAGAACGTTCGCGAACCGAGAGACAGGGACGGACGGGGATAGTGTTCGTGAGCGGTGAACGAACTTTAAACGCATCGTACTCTTGCTCCCGCTCTTCCGGGCAAGGTTACTCGCAAAATTCCCTCCTAAACGAGCGATCCATCTTACCGATTTTTACTCCTTTTTATCGCAAAGTGTTCACAACTTTCAGGATTCTCTTAGAATCCTCGGGAAACTGCAGGAAAGCTGGCAAAAACTATCGAGACGCTTCTCGCACTACGTCAAGATTCGAAATTTTCCAAAATCGCAACAGCATAACAATTTCTTAAACATACTAAAAGTATTACATAACTGATTGATAACTGATTCTCCCAATTCACTGTTCCCTCATATTAGACCTTTTTAAACCAAAAGTAATTTCTATGTCATTGCGTAACAGCGAACTCTGTCTTACCGATAGAATCAGAACCTCGTCAACTTATCGAAACTGTACAACTATATTATTTGAGTTTACTAGTTCCCTTACTCTTTCATAGTTACCTGCAAGAGTCTTATTTTTCTTCCTTATTTACTTTTCTTTACTATCTGGTCGTATGTAATATTTATAATGAACTCGTAACGGAACAACTTTCTTCCGTTATTTAAATAAATTGAACAACAAGAACGAACTAATCGCAAGCGATCATTTCGATATCATCGCTTTATCTCTGCTGTCTCTTAAGACTCTTCGCGTGTCTCTCTCCCATCTGTGGTGTAAAAGGTCGTAAATAAATAATAATAATAATAAGGATAACAGCTTCGGCGAGTTATAAAGCTCGCGTCGCCTATTAACGTTCTTTCGTTGCGGATCTCGCAACTGTCGCAAATTCGTAATACCCGAGGCGTCATTCAACCCGTGACCGCAACACGATTCGTCTTGTGATCTTTTCTTCCGCCGGTGTCCTGTAACGTGCAATTAATTACGAGTCGGCGATCTCGTTTGGTTTTTCTGCAGTGTTTCGGAACGGTCGGTCGGAGCCGGGAAAAAAATTCCGTGACTCGGCGAGATGATCGCGGCGGACAGGAGGAAAATTGGCCGGATCCGAGAAGCAGGAGACGTTTTGCTATCCGCCGTCCCTGCGTATCGCCGCACGTAACCACGCGGTGCGCTGCGGAGAAGTGCGGAGCGGCGCGGCGCGGCGCGGCGCGGTGCTGTGCGACGTCGAAACCAAACCGCGTCACTCGCCTAACTGTACATACAGCTTGTGTATACCAAGGTACCGTACAGGTAGGACGCGACCAAACGGTCGTAAAACCATGAATACGTGAAGAGGTTTACACGTGGGCCACTATGCACGCGTGTTGACGTCGCTGCGCCGTCGTCTCTCCGTCGCTCTGTCGTTGTCGTTGTCGTCTATGCGTGTACTACAGGTGCGTAAAAGCACCGTTGCCCCGGCCCCGGCCCCGGCACGGTCCCGGTCGCGACCGAGCGGCGAAGGCGCGGCCAAAAGTAAAACCGAATTCGTTTTCGGTAGGAGTCCAGCAGGCCGTGCTTCTCCTTCATCTCTCTTTCCTTCACTTTTCCTCCCATGTAACGTTCTCCTTTGCATTTTCTCCTCTCCTCTTCCTCTCTCTCTTTCTCTCTCTCTCTCTCTCTCTCTCTCTCTCTTTCGGTTAATTTCTTTTACCCTTGCAACTTGTTCGCAATAGCACACTCAAACTGCGATACAGGAAACAACCAACCATAGAAATACCACAAAACCCAAGTAATTTGTTTAACGATAGAAAAACTAGCTGCAAAAATATGATCGTAACCGTCGGCCGTTTGCTGTACCGTTGGAACCAACCGGCACCGAGCAACTTAATTGCACGGTGCGCAAACAAACGATACATTATCATGTTCCTGGGAAAAGTAAGCCGTGCCACCTTGTTTGCTTAGAAGCATCGGTAAATAGTTCGCTGTCGCAGAGTTCAGCATCTCGGGACGTTATCCTGCGAATAGGTTGATCGGCAGGTTAATCGCGCCGCGAAGGAAAACGCGTCCTCGGAGGAAAACGGGTTGGTAAGTAGTCGTCGGCGTGGGGGAATCAAATTTTCAGCGAGCAACGGGAGAGAACGATCGATAATTCGGCTAATTGCGTGCATTAACGTTGCGGGAGAGTGCGATGAGCGTGGTCGTGCGAGCGCCGTCCGTAAAAGGCAACGCCGGCATCCTCCGACGGTTATGTAACCGTGTGGCGAGAGACGAATCGAACAGCCGCCGTCGGACGGGTCAGAGACATCGTCCTGGCCGCGCACTCGGGGTTCAGGACCTCGAACCGCGGGAGAGTCTTACCGACACACAGCCTTTCATCGACGACCAACGGCCGAAGCGTAAACGTTCCGCGGATCGTGATTAGCCGATCGAACCGGGCGGCCCTGAATTCCTGGTATCTTTACATCGATCTCGACAGGACAATGACAGTCGAGGGCGCCCGGGATTGTTCCTCATCGCCGGCGAAGTCACGAACCAACCGTGACCGAATCGTGGCTTTTCTCGCGGCCGGTTCATGGCATTCGAGATTCGCTGCTGCAAACTGCCAGTCAGGATACTTCGACGAAAACGGTAACCTACATACATCGTGCCGGAGAAATCTACGGGTTCTACGGATTTTTGGAGAATAGGCGAGAACCGTTGAGCGTCGTGATCATTTGCACCTGCAAATATGCTTAAGAACGAATCGCGAACGACATTTTCTGTTACTCGTAGAACCGCTTAAACAGTCAGCGTTTTTTTAATAAGTACACTGGCCACAACAGCAATGAAATAGACATATTTGCAGTCAATGTCACAAAATTGACATGGCGTTTTCACACCCCGTGGGTAGGTTTGTTGCAACAATTAAGTGCGGTGAGCGAGGTCACGTGTTTAATAATATATATATATATATATATTATGACTTCGCGTTTGCCCTGGTAAAATTACGAAACAACCCTGATTGGCTAACCCACCCGCTGGGTCTTTTCCAATCGGAGCCGTTTGTTTTTCCGATTCACCGCCTATTCTTTACGCCCTAAACGTGCTTGTTTTCAAAACGGCATATGTGACCGGAAGGGACGCATTTTGCCGCGAGAACGTGGGACTTTTCTTCAGGCCACCCGCGCCGGACGCACGTGGCAAAAGCCGATGAGTCCGACCCAAGTACCCTTCAGACAATCCCCTAATTTACGACCGTCTCTGTTTGCTATTAAGGACCATCGGAAAAAATATGCGTTGGCAAAATCTGGAAAATGTCAACTCAAAAATAGCTTCGTTGAACGAGAGTCGTAAATTACTTGGGACATGTGGACGAAAGAAAACTTTCTCTTGTGCGTACGATCGGATATGACACATATTTTTCCTATTATTGTAAAAAAGATCGTTTATCCCTACATATAAATGAATTAAATTAAATAACTGAAAATATTACCATTTCTTCACGACGTTGTAACTAATTTGGTTTTCTGAATGAAACCAAAGGTTTATAAGAATAAATAAAAATTTAAGGATATATTAAAATTTCACACCTTCAATTCTACAACATTTAATGTGCACACATTTCAAAGAAATTGCATCAACCAACTGAAAGAGGTCTCAAAGTATTAATATATTTAAAATTATCTTGAAATTCCATTAAGAAAAACTAGGACCTTGAGAGGAATGCTGTTTGTATTTATTATATACATTGCGAACCAGTTATAGGAATTGCCTCTTCTTTTCAGCAGTGCGAGTTCGATACCCATCGCATTTCGACTTTTAGGAGCTGATATTCAAAGTAGCATCATCGCGGACACGTATCGTTTCCGTGTGCGCGGCAAGGATTAAACGTTGACGAAAGGATGAGAGAGCGACAAAGTAAAGGGGTTGAAACGCAGGAGCCTGGTCTCGGAAAAGTAGAAGTGGAAACGGAGGGTGTCCGGTCGGCCGCGTTGGAACGCCGCTTCTCGCTTCTCGAGTGGTTCTGGTCGACGTCTGGCCGTACGTGGCCGGCCGCTTTCAATGGGGACACGTGATCGGCAGAGTACGGCAGTGGTGGAGGTCGACCGGCTGGTTCGCCGGTGTTCCCTCTCTCTTTCCGTTCCTTCTGTTCTCGGCCGAGGACCTCCTATACGCGGCGTTCCGCACCGCGCCGCTCCTCTCCGCACCTCGCCGCCCCATTCCGCGCCACTCCGCTCCGCTCCGCGCCTCCCCGCGCCACTCCGCAGAGTCACGGACGACCGCTATATCATTTTCGCTACCGGCCTGCGCGCCTCGGTTCACCGTTCCCCTCGGTTGTTGAACCCGACTCTCTTCGCGCGCTGCATAACCCATTTTGTAATAGCACACTTCGAACCGGCGCGGCACACCGGCGTACCGGTATCCGTCCCCGTCTCCTTCTTCATCTTCGTCCTCGTCTTCGCCCTCCAAAATCGACCATCGCCCTGCAATTCGCGCAGCTCGTTCGCCCGGAGCAGAAAAGCCTCGATTGCAATTGCCGATACTGTAGACGTAGCCGTAGCCGTAGCCGATTCGAATGAACCGCGCCGAAACTTGACCCCAATTCTGTTTCGAAAATCGATCGAAAACAATTTGGAACGCCGCCCAGGATTTCCTAGGACGTTCTCGATCTTCTTCGAGAGTCTTCCTCGAGTCGTCTCGATTTGTTCTCGTCTCGTTTCACGGTTGCCGGTTCGACGGGCTTCATGGCCAGGTAGAGAAGTTGCTAGAGCGTAGAACGAAATCGCGTCGATTTTTCCGGGCGCCAGTGAAATGAATTTGTGCTAGGTCGCAGATTTCCATTCTCGCCGGTTATTGAACTTGACTCTCTTCGCGCGCTGCATAACCCATTTTGTAACAGCACACTTCGAGTCCGCGGCCTCGGCTCCACGTTACAGACAGAGACACGGTTCGCTTTCCCAGGGATTCAATGAACGTTTCGACTCCCAGCGAGCCAGCCCGCGTTTTACTGTTACCTCGGCCGATTCTCTTTTCTTCTCGCCTGTTCTCTCCTCGTCGTAGTTCCCCTGTGTTCTGTTCCTTTTCCGAACTGGCTTCCTCGGGCCTTCATCGTGCAACCGCGTTTCGCCTGATCGAAAGAAACCCGCGCATTTCCATTTTATCCGGCGCGGCGGTCAATGAACTTGACATTCAGCGTAGCGGCGCAACCTATTTTGCAACGAGCGGGCAACCTGTCTCGAACACCGCGGGTTCCATTACAAAATGGGTTGCGCAGCATTGTCCTTGCTTGCCGGCCGGTCTTCGAACTGCGCAAATACCCGCATACCAATCGCCCATTATTCTCGAATTTTCGTATAGACGAGCAGGAAATGGCCGAATTGGCACACCGGCGTCTAGGTTCGCCATTTTTTCATGGATTCGCAAAACCAGCATCCGTCCTCAATGGGTTAGGTAAACGAATAGACAATCAGTTTGCGTTTCGCCGATTCGGGAAGTGCTCTCGTGCCGTTTCGAAAATTTCGCCTTTCTCCCTTCGGCGCGTAACCCCTTTCTCCATATTTTCATTTCTCCGTTTCATTCTACGTCGATCTGCCCCGCAAATCCTCGCCAATTCTTTCGCCGCGGACCTATTCGAACGAAAGAAACCAGATTGACAAAGCTGTAACCGAGAACTGGAAATCACAGCTGCAGTTTAATCCTTTTTAGAAAACATTCTCTCTTTCTCCATAAAATCCCGTGCACGCTACATACCATAACTTTTCATCGTAATTACTTTAATCGACTTCTCTTAATTTCCAATCAGTATCGCCACATACCGTGCTTTTTTTGCCGCTCGTACGGCTATTTTAATATCTCTGTAATCATCGCAATTCGATTTTCCTCTTTTTTAAAATTCCTTCTCTTCTCCTATCTTTTCTCCATTTTCTTGAACCTAGACTCTTTTCGTTTGTTCTAACGATCCCATAGCGTATCAGTCTCTTTCGTTTTCTTTGCTTCTTATAATTTAAATGTCCTAATCGTTTTTTCTTCTATTGCTGCATTTCTTAAATTATCTGTTCTCTTTTCCCTTTGCTTCTTTTTGCGAGCGTTGGTTTTGTATATGAGTCTATGTTGCATGGTCTATGACTGAGTGAATGGTTGGAATTTTTGTGCGATGGTCCTATCTAGAGTAAATGGTGTGATGTGTGCACGAGCAAGTACGAATAAGGCCCACTTTGTGCCCAGCAGTTGAGAGGACCGCAACTAGAATAGAGTGAGATAGCGTGAGTCGCAATTAGAGACAAAGAGTTATTATATAGATTAGATTTAGTTATATTAAAATAAATTATCTTAATGAGCAAAAGAGAAATAGAATCTAATATATCATCCCATTCTACCCACACTTTTTGGTATGCTACATGTACGACATATTTATCGTACCTATTGGTACTGATACAGGAACTTTCTCCCACTGATCAACTAAACACATACTATTATTAATCTTTTTAACTCGGACGTTGCAGATACGGCGACACTATGTGTATATTTCTAGGTCAATCAATCACACCTGCTACCTAACAATATTAAAAGTTTAATTTCTTCGCAATTATTATCTTTCGTCTAGGAATCTTTGTACAATTTTCACAGCGACGCAATGATTTTCATCTTGATTAGACTGTGTACAGCAAAATCGTAATTTTCACATTATCAAAAGAAAGCTAAGGTGGTTAAACGGCACGCTAATCGCATCATCACCGAAAGAGGAAAGAGGCGAATATCGAAAAAGTAGAAATCGATACGGAACGTTTGACAATGGTCACGCACTGTGCGTAAACGGGTGGTTGAATTGCGAGCGCACGGGTTATAGGCGCGAGGTCGATGATAATCCGGGAGCACGCGTACGGGGTCGTGCGCCGACCTGCGCCATGGAGAAGTAATTGTTGCGGCGAGATAAGAGCCACGGTAATTCGGGCATTGTGCTGCACGTTGCGTTGCGTCGCGTCGCGGTGCCGCGCGGTGGGGTGCTGAGCGGCGCAGTTCGGCGTAAGGCAGGTCAGGCACTCCAATATCTCGGACGGCCTCCTACATTTTAGAGGGTCAAAGGGAAATTTGGTGTTCCAGTTCGTCGAACGAAAGTGGCGCCGCATCGATCGCAGTCTACCGGGACCCTTCGACGGCTCGTAAAACCGTTTTTGCCCGGTCGGTCGTCCGTTTCCCCTTTTTCCTCACTGTTTCGTAAGCGATTTTCAACGGATCGAATCGCGAGGAAGAAACTACAGGATTTTCTACTAGTAATTATCGCCGGCTCGGAGCCGCCCGTAGAATCGCGAACAGGCCCTGCTCGTTCGATGGAACACGTAACGCGCATTTGCGCTTCCGGTCGATACCTTTAGCCGATAAAGCGTTCTCCCGTAATCGTTGTGAAAGAGATTAAATAACGGAGTTCGCCTGTTTCCGCGTTGAATAGCACGAACTTCAATGTCAATGTCAGTCGCCCTTTCACCTTATATAACGAACGAGCCAGCAGGCGAACGGGCAACCGAACAAGCGAGCGAGCGGGCGAGCGAACGTGCGCCGTGCTCTCGCTCGTAACGCTGCGCAAAGCGTATTGCCGGCGCGTATTGCCGGCTCGACGAACGCTCTCGACTCGCACCGATAAACAGAGCCGACTCCGAATATGCTCGATCTCCGTTCGGTCGCGTGAGTTTCGCGTTCGAACGGAAGAAGAGCGAGCCCAAGTTCCTCGGCCGGAGGACGATCGATTTCAGCTAGGAAAAGTTTCGAAGCGGAGCGCGAATCTGCTCGAACGCAGATCAAAACCGACACACCGTCCCGTCCATTGAAACTTTGGATCGCCGATCGAAGCTCGTTCGCTCCGTTGCGATCTCCTCGCTTGCTCTCCTCGATCGCTCGCTTGCTCGAACTCGTTCGCGGGTACTCGAGAAAATGGAAATTCCGCGTAGCATCTTTTCTAGGTAAGTGTACCTCTTCTCTGGCAGCGGGGGATAGTAAAACGCGTTTATTGCCGTGGAGAGAGTAAACGACAGTAGGCTCCGACACTAAATTTAGCCTCGATGCGTAATTGCAGCCTTGGCCAGGTGCCGCCGCTGGAAAAAGTGATCCAGGAAACGGGCAGAATCGTGTCGCAACGATCCCGTCCCCCTTTGCGACGTTGCTGCGACTTTACTGCGACGTTGGCCAAGAACGAGTGGTCAGCGGACTTTAGAATACCGACAGAGCATCCCTTCTTGTTCTGGTCAATGCGTGTGCCACTCCACCCGAAAGAGCCAACGTTATCACTGCTTCTTCAATGTTAAAGATTTACTTCTGGTATAGTCCATTAGGTATTCTATAAAACTTTCGTATTATTTGTGAGGCAATTATATTCTCTCAATTATTTCGTCTGTCTAGTTTATATTTATGAAAATTACTCATTTCATTTTTACTACATTTTCTTAATTATATACTCGCTGTTACCGTACTCGTTCTGCTCTGGTTTACTTTGTTTCACCTCATAATGGGTATTCGGTGGCAAATAAAATAACGTATATTAATAACGTTTACTGCTTAATGTTTATCGTCAACGCGGCGGAGCTTTTGTTACATAAAGCGTAACAATAGCGGGCATACGAGTAAGAGTGTACAATAAGTAGACTGTAGATTTTACGTAATACAAAAACCGCGAAGATGCTGGAAGAAATGTTGACTTGCAAAAATTGTGAAAGGAAAAATTAATTTCTTTTCGTTCTCCCCTTCTTACAATTGACTTAGGACATTTTTATTGTACATAAAGATCTGCGCTTCAATAGTAATAATGACAATAATAATAAGAAGAATGTTACGTGAAACGGCCATGGTTCGAATAGAGCAAACCTTATTGCAGAAGGAATCGAAAGAGAATGGTGATAACAATTGGCATTGATGGGTAACTGGTTTAAACAATTCTAATGGTTAAGTACAATAAAATCAATAATTGAGAAAAGCAAAATGCGGGAGAAACTTTAGCATCTCTCCTTCGAGCTCGTGGAAGTAAACTTTTAGCATATCAGACATTATGCGATGGGGAATAGTAGTTGGTCCGGCTCTTCTTGCACCGTGATTTGAACATTGAACATTCCATATTCCGAGGACTATAAGTCTCCTCCGAGGAACGATGCTCCGTTGACACGCATCGGAATCAGAGAGGAAAAGCTCGTTTGATCGAACTCTAGCGTCGCTCACGGCCGTCGACAGGTAGAGCAAGGCTACAACGAAGCGAAGTGAAGCGAAGGGAGGGAATCTCACGGCTGATGGCTGGCCGTGACTTTACTCGACTCAGCCGGCACTCGGGCCGGCGCAACGCGTCAATGTAGAACGGTCATTGACTCCCGGTGCTCGACTCGGCTCGGCTCGGCTTGCGGGCCTGCGAGCCTGCGAGCCGAGCCGAGCCTTCTATATACGTGCGAGCACGAGCTTCGAGGCTTCCTCCTTCTTCAGCAACTCGCCGCTTCCCTAGTTCCCCGGCTCCCGCGAGTCCCTGCTATCCGGACACCCGGTACGTGGCTCTACGTGCTTTGCCGTTCCTCGTGATACTTCGCCGTTCGATGTTCGCCGCCGCGATCATCGAATCCGCTTCCTTTTTGTCACGTTTATTTATTTCTCGGATGCGTCGCGCTTCCGAGCTTGCATCTCCTCGACGGATGCGATATCCTCTCTTTCTATTTCTTTCGACAACTCGACTCGTGGAAACGTCCTTCTCTTGTTTCAGCAGACTGCAATGCCATTTGACAACAAATGCATCCGACAAATTCGGAAGGTCGCGCTTTCGACTGGCGCGAGATGCGCACCTGCTTCTAGAATTACCTAGAACCAAACGAAGCGAAAGCACGACGCATAGTAAACTGCGGAGATATCCAATCAGAATTCTCGAAACTTTACCTGGCTGTGGAAACAAAATCGCACGAACGTTCGATTCGATTCGGGTCGAAACTGTTCGAGATGGTTCGAGGCTCGGTGCTCGTTGTTCGCTGGATAACAGAGCGCCGATGTAGGACGGTTATTGGCTCGTTGCGCTAGACTCGCGGCCCGTATCCTTGTACGTGTAGGCCCAGAAATTAGCCACCCGGTACGTGACACGAGGCTTCGTTGATGCCGTGATACTTCAGGCTCTTTCGGTGCACAATAATTTCTCTCTCTCTCTCTCTCTCTCTCTCTCTCTCTCTCTCTCTCCCCCTCTCTCTGTTCGTTTTCTCGGTTTTTCTCTGTTCTTCTTCCTCTCGTTTAGTTACTTCGACCGATATCAGGCTGCCTGGTGGACAGAATCTCCGCAGAGCGGCGATAAAACGTCGCGGAATGAACACGTACTCGCAAGATATAAACTGCTACGTGGCTCGTGTTAATGGCGTTTCGGCCGCGGAATACGAACGTGTTCCTTCGGGTTTTTGCCGGCCGACCTTGGAATCCGGCGAACCAGGAATTTTACGATATTTTTATGGAAGATTTACGCGCAACCGCGAGCTTTTATCGCCGCGGAATTCTCGCGCAGGTAAGAACGGGGTAAGTGAGAATGAGGAAGTGAGTATAATGGCGTTTATAGTATCCACGCGGACGATCGCGCACTCGCGCGTTTGCAATCGCACTTGCGCTCGCAGCCGCTCTTTTAACCGGTCCTATGCGCTCGTCGCGAGCGCGATCAAGCGCCGCCTATCGCGATAATATTAACGGCAGCTACGAGAAAAATAATCACGCTGATAATTACGAGCATTCATCGTTCAAGAACGATGCCATGTCAATTAATCGATGCACGGAATTCGGTGGATGCAAGAGGGGAGGGGGTTATGAACGCGTTAAATTCTTCACGACCCAAAACGAGAAGTGGCTCTCTCGCCTCTCTCTCTCTCTCTCTCTCTCTCTCTCTCTCTCACTCCCCCCCCCCCCCCCCTCCCCCCCCCTCTCTGCCTCCCTCCCCCCCCCCCTCTCTCTCTCTCTCTCTCCTCGGTCCCACCATCGAGTCTCTCGATCGTTCGATGCCCGGTAGTTCGAGTTCGTCTAACCGAGCCAGTATCGTAATCGGGGTTATGGTACCATGTAATACTTCGGTGACTGGCCTGTCGCCTAGCAAAACATGCGGAACGCGTTTCATGTTTTCCTCCTCCAAATACGTTCCGTTGTTTTCGATCGACGAGTTCCCTCTCGTTTCGAAGGAACTCATTAAGAATTGTCCGATTACCACCTGTCGTTCCATAAAATGTTTGCATAAAAATCGCAGAGAGCTGTCGCAAGATTAATGGGCACGTAATCGCGACGATCGCCAACGTAAGAGCGATATCGGCGCGTGTGAAACGGGACACCGTGTATATACCGGACGGTCATCGTTACGGTAGCGCGTAATACTTTACGGTTCGGCGTATGTATTATCGCGGAATCGCAGGACAAGCGCAATTTTTGCATGGAAAATGCCGCTACGGTACTTTCAGCCTCGCCGTTTGCCCGCGGCGAGCGCGGAACGCAGCGCACGAATCTAGGCTAGGCCTACGAGCGACACGGTCATCGACCACCCTTCATTCTTTCTTTTTCTTCGTTTTTCTCTTTTCCAAAGACGGAGAAAGCGACACCGCGTTCACATCCTACTAATTCAATTATGACGGGATCGAAGAATCGATTAATTTCTAATCCGACGATGCTCCGCGAACTTCTCGTTGCGTCCACGATGCGACCGTGACACAATTGCGACCGGCAATTTATTTTGTCGAATTCGGCAGCTTCCTACCAATCGTCTAGCAGCCTCTTCGGATAAGAGGAAACTTTGCTTATTCGTTACAAAACAATAGAATATATTTTCTGCTCGAAGCCTTCGCGAAAGAATTTCACCGAACACTCTATGGCCGACTTAACTCTTTGTTTCGTGTCTTTATTAATAATTTTAAGGATTTGATCGATTTCTCTTTTTCGCTTGAATTTTACAGACTCGACCTAATTATCTTGCATCACCGTAATGTATCTCACCTATTAGGATTGTTTAGATCAATTTGATCTTAATGTATTTACATATACAGATGAACACCGATTTTTACAACAGTACAGGAATTTATCATATTTAGACTAATCGAGAATCAGTGGATTAGCAAATTGCACTCCGCACCATTATGGATGTTACCTGCCACCGCTTATGAACATCTATATTATTATATAGTATACGTTACATATGTATATATAATATTTATTATATATATTATTATATTATATATTATTATTATATATATATATATTATATTGTAATAATATTCGATTTATATGAATTTGTAGAAATCGAGGAATAGTTGCAAATCGCTAATAATCTTTAATGTTTAATCATATACTAGAACTATGATGTCCCCTGAGAGGAGATAACGGAGTGCAAAGGGTTAAGTAAACAGATTATGATTATCATTATACGAAGGGCTCGCAATTGTAAATCCACTAATACTAAATTAAATCTATAGCCTAATATTACACCGTGCCGATCAAATGGCTTTCCAGCGATTGTTTGGGCGCAAGACGGAGAGACGACGAATCAAGGGCAGCGTCGCAAAAAATCGTTGGACCGTGCGGCGACGATCGGCGAGAAGAATCGATGCGATCGATCGTCTCCGATCTTCGCGTTCGCCGATCGCGGAAACGGAGGACCGACGCGGCGCTGCGCGGCGCAGTGCGGCGGCGGCGGCGACCCCATCGGCGAGTGGCCCGTTTGAAAAGTGCAACGACCGTTCCAATAAATCGACCGCCCCCGTCCCCCACCCCGAAATGATTACATACACGCGAGTGCGAGTTCGCAATGACCGTGGCTACGAGCCGCGGTCTGCGGATCCCGTTATGTCACATTGGTAGGCACCTGCAGGCGTCATTATCCTCTCCCGCGGCGTGCCATTCTCAAAATCGAAAACCACTCGGCCAGCAATCCGATAGAAATCGTTCCGTCGACCCTCCCCCCTCCCTCCGTCGTCGCGTTCCGCCGAGTTTCGGAACTCTTCGGAACCCCTCTGTCATCTAACGCCACCGCCGCTTCCCCTTCGTGTTCGTCGAGAAAAACTTTCGAGGAGTTTCACCCTTCGAGTGTCCGGTTGCTCTATAGAAAAAGTGTCGGGGGACAATGGTAGGGGGTCATCCTCCCACGATCTTCTTCTTCTTCTTCTTCGCTTTTCACTGCGATTAATGGGGCGATGGGGTCCTCCTTTTCGAGGAAAGGTAGCAGGTTTGCAGGTAAAGCGAAGAAGAAAACAGGAAAGAAATGGAAACTCTGGTGCCATGTGTTCCCGAGGGATCTTCGAGAGATTTTCGAAGGGGTGAGCCTGGATGGAGGGGGGTGGGGGGAAAAGGTGCACCGTTATGTCATATTAGGAAATACGCGCGTTTAACGGTGTTCCTCTATAGGCGACGCGCAAATCATCTCCATCAATGTCAGCCGCGAAAGCAATTTTTCCAGTACGTTCGAGAGCGAAAGAAACATCCTGTCATCGTCGATCATCGTTCGAATATTTTCAATGGTTACTCTCGAACATACTTGAGAAATCGACGAACGATCGAGCAGACGATACGCGGATCGCAGTGTTGCCTTTACCGTTCCCTTTCCGTTTCCAGGCTTAACTTTGGTCCTGGTACCGTTAGGGGCACGGGGCCCTCGAACACAGCGCGAGCAAACACTTTCCGTATTCGAAGTGCACCTTCTATGACGTAACCCCGCGCACCTAAGGGCCTTCACCGTTCAGGTAACATCCTGTTTCTTGCGTTGCTCCGATCGCTGGATCTTCGAAGTCTCTTTAACCGGTCCGAGGAAACCCTCCTCCCTGCGGAACGTCCCTTGTCGCGATAACCTAGACCGAAACTACCACCCTTTCCTTTCGCGCGAACTAGCTCCGTCGTGCGAACATTCTCCGCTAATGAGAGTTACCGCGAGCCAAACTTTCCTCGCAACGGTTTTGCGCCGTTTGCTATTGGAACTATGTCAGGTCACCGGGTGTTTTCCGGAACACTCCAGAAAACCTCCGGTTTCTTCCTCGATGTCGATCGCTGTAACTGCTAACTCCTACGACCAGAGTCCGCAGTTTTCGGCGGCAGACAAGGTGTCCGTCCGTTCGCGGGAAAGATAAAAAGACTTGGCGCGCTGATCTCACTCACCTTAGCTGTATCCCTGGAAGCCAGCCGGCGAATCCTGTCACCACCACGACAAACCGTCAAAGTTCACAAGCAACAGTCACTGACATATCTCCAGCCCCCGAAAGGGTGGACTCGCGAACACGCGCGGTGACTTCGTTGATTCGACGAGGCGGAATCGACGAAGATTCAGTGTCATCGAACGACGGGGCTGGAAAACGATCGAGTTCCAAGCGAGTTCCTGGGGGCACTGAACGTCGCTTCCTGTTGGCGCGTGTCTGTCTCGAACGAGGAACCTCGCGGGAGCGAGCAAGAAATTTCCCTGGGCCTGGTCTCGATTCTCCTCCTGCCGCACTTCGCTCGATCCGCGATCGGCGATCGGCGATCGCGTCCGGACCTGCTCCTGGTGAATCGTTGCTCCCGGTGGGTGCCTGGTCAACGTCGCCGCGGAAGGGTTACCCTTCGGTTGTCCCCGAGTTTTCCTTTCAGAGGGTGGTCGAAGAATTTGGCGCGAGTCTGGGTTAGGTCGTCGATCGGTATCGCGCGCGTAGGACCTCTCTTGGGTTGTTTTCGGAGGACTGGCTCGTCCTTGACGTACGGTCGTGTACACTGTGCGAAGCCGCGTGGTTCGAACTGACGAGCACGGCGGGTAAGGTGAGTCTAGGTGTCTCGTTGTGTACGGGCCGCAGCGTGCGCGCGTGTACGCACCAATGTAACCGCGTTACACCGTGGGCGCGTTGGTGTGCGATGGTGGACGGTGGTGCGCGGTGGTGTGCGTTGCCGGGAGGACTGGAGGACTGGTGGAGGACTGGAGGTCTGGTGGAGGGCGCGAGGAAGGAAGAGGAGGCCCCGGGCCCCGGCCTGCTCCTCCGCTTGGCTCGACTCGGCTCGGCTCGGATCGGCCTCTCGACTCGCGAGCTCTCGCCGCTTCTTTTTCTCTTCCCCTCGATTCTCTTCTTTTCTCTTGTCTCTCTGGCTGCTCTCGCCTCCCGTTCTCCCTGGACTCTCCTCGAGTTCTCTTGGCCTTCTCCCCGGGTTGGTTCTCCTGCCCCCTACACTCTACTGTCCGTCTTCGAGAAGAGCGTCGCGCGTGTTCGACACTGAATCCTTCTTTTCAATCCTTTCGATCCTCCGCCGTTCTCTCTTCGTCAGACATGCACCCTCTTCCCCGTTCTATCCTTTCCTTCGTTCTCGTCCTTGAATTCTCATGGGGGCCGCGGCGATTCGCGATCCACGATCCGCACTTCGCGATCCGCGATCCGCGATCCGCGAGTAACGCAGGAGGACGTTACAGAGCCGGCTATGTTCCGCTGGCTCGGCTCGGTTCGGTTCGGTTCAGCTTGGTTCGGTGTGTTCGGTTCAGTATTCCCCATCGACAGAAGCAACGGTACTCTTCCCCACCCCCTCCGGCTCGCTCGACTTCGAGTTCTCCTCAGCGAGAAGGCTGCCGCCTCCTCCTCCTCCTTCTTCTTCTCTTCCTCCTCCTCCTCCTCCTCCTCTTTCTCGCTTGTTCGTGTTGCGTCTACAATCCGATGGCTCCTCCTCGTGACGAGATCTCTGTCCGACCAACGGAACATGAACCCCGGTCTCCTCTACTTGTCCTTTTCCCTCGGCAACAGGCTTCCCCTGTCCTCCCCTCGTCGCTCGCCGTCGCTCTCTGTTTTTCTCGCTGCCACACGCGCTCGCTTCTTCTTCCGTCTCCCTTCTCGGCCGCGCGCGCGACCGTGTCTTCCGCGCTCCTCTGGTTACTGACCTCCGAAAATACGAGTCGAAGGACCCAGCCGTTTGTAGACCCCTCGAACCCTGTCTACAGACCACCGAACTTCTAGTCCGGCACCACGTCAAGGTCCCTGAACCAACACGGAGTACCAAGGTCCTCTATTCCTTCCACCACCACCTCCTCCTCCTCCTCTTCGTGCTCTTCTTCTTCTTTTTCTTCTTCTTCTTCTTGTTCTTGTTCTTCTTCTTCTTCTTCTTCTTCTTCTTCTATTTTCCTCCTCTTTCACTTTTCAATCGATTTCCCGCTGTCCCGACGAGAAAACCCGAGGGATTCTGCCGAGGAAGATGGGACCAGCAACAAGCGGCTCGTGCAAAAAAAGAAAGAACTTTTATTGCCAGGCGGACGGCGCAACGGCGGCGAGTAATTATATAATTTTAATCGGCGCGGCGTTTTTGCGCGAGCAGCCGCGCGCCATGCGCCGCTTCCGCGTTTCTTGCATCTGGTTACTGACCTTCGGAAATCCGAGCTATCGGCCGGTACTCGATTTCTTTTCGCGCTTCTTCGGGCTACGCTCTTAACGGCCGAGGAGCGACGACGGGGAATCTGGTGTCGATGACGACGGAAAAACTCGCGGATCGATTTCGTGTCTTCCGTTCCTCGATGATTATCGCCGGCGAGGACTCGCTACCGTTAGCAGCCGAAGCGATCTCGCTTTGTCGAGAGTGTAACCATTAACGCGAGTTTTCGATCCGGCCTGCGAAATGTCTACAACGTTCGAATACTCTCCCGACAGTCTCCACTTCTTTATCCACTCTGGTAGCTTTCGTCGAAGCAACCAATGTTACTTCGTAGGATCTGCGATCGTTAAACCGTTCCCAATGCACGGTCAATGGGATGATATATGATTTTGAAAACGTTAATAATAGCAATATCAGTAACAACAACAGCAATAATAATAATAATAATAATAATAATTTGATCTATTTACGCATACTGAACGGACCTTTGCAATATAAACGACATAAAAGCAATGACGCAAGTGTAATCACTAAAAAGTATAATATTTATTTGATATCTGTTTGATATTTATTCATTTACGGAACGAAATCCCCTTTGATAACAAATTACAAGTTATCATAAGTCCTAAAAATCTTGTTTGAATTACCGTCGTATAGTGGCATACGATTCCTTTGTTCAAAATAGGCGTCTCGTGGATAAAAATTGTTTGTTAATAACGGACAAGAGAAATATATGACGATATAAACAAAATATGACATGTTTGAAGAGAAAGAGGGAAAGAGAGAGAGAGAGAGAGAGTAACTAGTACATCAATATAAGTACAATAAGAAGCATACAATACAAAACAACAATTATAGCAATAATGAAAATAACGATCGACGTAAGGAAATGTGAAGAAATAGAAGGTATAGAGAAAAAGAAGAAAATGGATGGGAAAGGAATGTGACGAGTCGGATGAGGAGCGAATATAGGAGAACTAGTTACGCATTGTCAAAGTTTCGGATCGATATACGAGGAAGAATAGTTGCTAGCGAGCGGGAGCAGGAACGAACGAAGGTGAGATAATTAATTAGAATAATGTAACGCCAGAGAGAATTTAAGCGCGGCGAAGGGATTGGCGCGTAGCGAGCGTTCACCGTGAACCGACTGTTGCTGCTGTTGCGGGCGTTAAAGTCTCCGAGATCTCCAGGGTCTCCGGGCTCCGCGGCGATCCGCACGAGGCCCCGGCCCTCTCCTGTCGATTTATCACGGTTTAAGCGGTTGCGCAAGAGGTCCTTGGTCGAATAATGCTCGCGAGCGGCTCGCCGATGTCCCCATGGACGCGTGCGAATCGTAAATTGAAAGTCGATCGAAAGTAACGCGGTGCGAAGCGCGGGGCCGGCAACCTTGGCGAGACGCCGTGAATGAATTTTAATCCCCGTGGCGGATCGCGTTCGTTCTCGACGATCCTCGGCGATTCTCGACGATCTTCGAATGGGAGAGAGAGAGGCTCGTGAAATCCAGAAGGAACGATACGAGGCAGGAAATCGCAACGATAACGAGTCGCGACAGGACGCGATCGCCGCCTTTGCATAACGTCGCGCATCCGCGCTCGATCGAGCGTGTCCCGTCGAATTACCGAGCCGATTTTTTCCCATTCCGCGCGCAATCGTCGAATTCGACTGGCACGCCGGCGGCTCGTTCGCGTCGAGATAAGTCAACGCGTTGAGACGTCGTACAACGTGCAGCGTCGTCGTTAAGGCCGCGGCTGTGGGATCGTCGATCAAGATATTCGATCCCGTGAACGTGCACGTGGGGAATCTGCGATCGTGTTTTCCCCGACTGTGGCGCTCTTATCGTGAATTCCGATGGTAATATTTTTCGTGGGAAAACCGAAGAGCTTCGTCCACGCGAAGAGGAAAGGGAAACTGAATTCCGAGCGGTGCAAAAAAACCGAAGCCCTCTCGAATTCGCTCGTTTCCCGGGCGCTTTGCCTAGGACATGAATTGTTGATCGGGATGCGAGTCCGATCCGCCCCGAAGAGACGAACGAGGACGAGTACAAGTAGGAAGAAGAAGAAGAAGAGGAGGAGAGCGATCGGTCTGAGTCGCGAGAATCCGAGAGGAGTCGCGAGGAGTCGCGAGGAGCCGCGCGGAGCGAGTAACCGGAACGGAACGGAGCGGAGTCGAGCGTTTGCGAGTGGTTACTGACCTCTTGCATCGAGCACTCTTACGCTTGCACTACTTAGGCTCCAGCTCGTCGTTACCGAGCTCGCCTCCTCTCGCGCGATCACGCTGAATCGCCACTTTTCTCGACGTACCTTCGACGTTGCATCGTTGCATCGTTACGGCGTTACGGCGTTACGGCGTTACAGCGTTACAGTGTTACGGCGTTACCTTTACCTTCACCTTGCGCCTACCACCTACCGCCTCCCACCCCTCGGACGCCACTTCCGCTCACCGAGACGACGGAAGGCCAATAGCGTGTTTCGCGTGTCTACCGGAAGTACATACTGCAATCTGTGTCATAGACAGCCGGCGTTCAGAGAACTCGCTTCTTACTCGTTTCTTGCTTCACGCTTCTCGATTCTCGCTTCCTCTCGTTTGCGACGATTCCAGCCCCCTACCCTCCGCTTCGTTTCCACCGCCGGTACTTTCCTATTCTTAATTAAAACGCGCGTTAATCACCCCTCCCCTCCGCCGTCTCCCGCCTTTATTTATTATTTATTTATTTATGTATTCGTTTCCGGCAAGATCGCATATTTGTGCTATCGCGCTAGAAACACAGCCTCGAGACGCCGACGCGCTGCGTAGCGATCGACGTATTCTCGTAGAGGATCGCGCGTAATTACGTCATTCTTGCGAACACGGAGCTCCCTTTTCCGTTCCGGGTGACCTTGCGATTTAGGCTTCCGAAGGTCTTTCCGACTTTCCGCGTGAAACAACGCGTTAACCGTCAACCACGGGTCATCTCGTATCAGACGCCCAACACGACGCGTCTGTTAAAAGTTTTCCTAACCGACAAGGCAGAAAGATTTATTATTTTTTGCTTATTAATGTTTTTTACTTAGTATTCTTTACTTATTGGTATTTTTTTTTTACTTGTTAATATCTTTCATTTACTGTTTTTCATTTAGCATTATCTTTTGCTAATTATTATCTATTCGCTAAAAAAAGTCAAAGAAACGTCGACGTCCGGAGCAGAATTCATATGAAAATCGTCAGGTGGCAGTTAAGTTGGCAATCCGGAAATCGAAAAGGAGAAGCCTAGGTTCGATCGTCGGCCGAAGAACTTTCGAACGGAGCCCGAGCTCGGACTTGAAAATCACGTTTGTGGAATCGGTAGAATAATCGCCGGCGATTTCCCCACGGTGGGACTCGCCGACTCTACTCTTGATCGCGGCTGAGAGAAGCGCTAAAGTATGACACGACCGGCGAGAGATGTCCGCGGCGAGTTCGTTAACCCCTGAAAATACTCTCTTGCGTCGTGGTTGCGTGCTCCGCGCTCGGTGCGTCGGGTCGGGATGCACTAGATTCCTTCTTTCCGTGTCGCGGAGGTGGTTTTGCTGGGCGACGAGGAGCCAGAGCGGAGGTGTGCTTAGCCGTCGAACACGGCCGACGACACCGGGAGTCTTCGCCGGTACTTCGCATTAGAAACTTCACCTACATCGCGCGCGAGCAATCGGGAAAGGCCTCTCTGCCTCTCGGCCAAGGATTAGCGCGAACAAGCCGCTGCTTTGCGAACCAGCGAAACGCTACTATGATTTTTCAAATTCGTTTCTATCCCAGCGTTCTCTCCCGATCATCCAAATAACTTGTTAATTATTGTAGCTCTACGCGCGTAAAGAATGTATTGTAATTTTAGAACAGCATTTATTACGAACAGAAACACTTACGAGATCTCGTAACTCTGCCTTAAACCCAAGGGAGAACAAGCACATCACTCGGTTACGATATACAATAATTGTTACTTGTTAATAGCAATTACTTCATTGTTAACATAATTTCGCATCGATTTGCATCCACCGCGAGGAGAACGTTCTTCGAAAACAAAAGAGGACAGAGCGAAAGAGGAAAAACGGGAGAAACTTCGCCTTGGATCGAACCCGACTCATCGCACTCCGTGAGAGCCGAGCGGCTAATTAGTCGAAAAACGAAACTTCCCTGTAACCGTTAGACTGCTGCATAATACTTGTCGATGAACGAGAGTTCGTTTGGTCCGCAGGAATTCCTCGACGGATCGCGGCAGGACGAACATACGAGTCCGGGAGGCGAAAGAAAGTATTCCTCTTGATTCCGAGCCGTTAGCTGGAAAAGCTACTTCACCTACATTGCGAAGACGCGTCTCGTTTCCCCGCGACGAGTAATTACGGCCGGCAGACATCGCGCGTCGACGGTCTCGGGCCGCGGGATAAGAACGGTCGGCGATGAACACGTTCGGCTGGTCGGTCTTGAGATTTTGCGGCCGACGACGACTCGCGCACGTCGACCGTTTCGGCAACGCCACCGTTACACGCTGGAAGAGGAAGCCCGGTCCTTCCCGGTTAAAAAAAATTCGACTTCGCTCCGGCGGCACCAAGGTCCAACAACCTGCGAGAGGTCCTTGAACGCCGAATAGACTTTATCCTTGAACCGCTCTCGTGCCTAGCCGCGTCCGTCTATTTCGTCAGCTCGACCTTCTCGTTCAAAGCTGGCGCGGCGCGCGCGCGCGCTCGGCTATTCGAGGCGGTGCTGGCTGGGTTTGCGAGCTCTTCTGTCGTAATTCTCGCCTCTTCTTTTAACACACTATGCGCGGGAGAGCATTAATACCTTCTTATAAGATTTAATTCGTTTTCAACCTTTGCACTACCATCTCTTTCACAGCCAAGTTGATTAGCACTTCTTCGACCATAATAATTTTCCTAATCGAAAGGACAATACTTGATTCCTGAATCACGTAATTTCATTCCTAGATTTTGACGACAGTAGAACTAAATTTTGTTTAATTTAAAAGAAATTAATAATACTACTCGTAGCAGGAAATTTTCATCAACGTGTCTGACACGTTATTATAGAGCAAGAGTTTAACTTCCCTGTACTTGAAAGAAGCACATTGCGAAATTCTAACATTCTTCGTTGTGTACATTTGTTATCAAAATCATATTGACAGCTTTGAAAATATTAAATGTTCCTTAAAAATTGGACATTTTGCATTACCGTGTTAGCGTGTTAATCCCTGATTTTATTTATTTATTTATTTATAAACAGGAGAATCCATTGGAGTACATAAAATAAAGAAGATGCTAGCGCAATGGTTATAATAGATTTCTCATGGGAAATCATAGTGGCGTAAGTCACATTTTCATTATCGTGAGAAACATGGAGTGTTATTGTTTACATAACATGGTATGTGTGTTTACTGACCGAATTTATTGTTGAGATAATTTAGTCTCCATCATTTATTTCGCTCGCCTTTTTCACGTTCTCGCACGTATAGATTATATTTTCAAACATAAGTCAAAATTTTAGAAAATCGTACTTACACTACTGTGATCCTAACTCACTTTTTTTTACTCCGCATTTAACAGTTTAGCAGTAGAGGTTATGTCAAGGTTATGAATAACGAAAATTTCACTTATATGTTAAAAATTTAAATTCGTGAATACACCTTATTACTCTTAACGAAGCATAGAAGTTTGCGCAAGGTTGAATTTGAAACAACTTATTAACCCCTTGCACTATCGCTCCTTTCAAGCTGTGACGATTAACACGTATTCGTACTTAATAATTTTCCTAATAGGATCGGACAATTTTTTTTTCCTATATTGTCTTTCTTTACCTTCGTTTCTATACTTTGATAACGGAAGAATTTATTTTTACTTCGACGTAAAAGAAATTAATAATATCCATATTTAGTAGAGCTTGAATAAAAACTTCACCATGAGTCTGACTCGGTATTGTAGTACGAGTGGTTAAGCCGTTCAAAAATAAAATGGCAGCAACAAGACCGCTAAACTCAAGGCACTCCAGGTCTAAAATCACATTACTTTACAGATTATATGTAGATAGTCTGAGAAATCTGTGCTGCACCCCTTCAACAATGCACTCAAATTTAATAAGTAGTTTACGGATTTTATGAATTTATCGCGAAAGCGAGAAGGTATAATTTCAAACAGTTTCAAAATTAAAAGAAATTGAGGGTGTATCGACTCGAACTTATAACAATAATTAAAGAAAGAAAGGAAACTTGTATGTGGCTACTATGTTTTGTAAATGACGAAGACAATTTTTATTTTACACAAAGATCCACCCCCGAACGGCAAACCACTTTCACAAGTGTACTATTGACAATGCTTATAACAATCCTAAGCTTCATTTAATAGTTTTTCAAAACATATTTCCGAAGGTGCTTCTTGCAGATCTATTTTATTTAGTTATCGAAAATGAAGTGCTTAAGTGAACAATTCACTGACATGCTGATTTTGTATTAAGTCAGTATTAATTTTAGTTTTTGTTTCTTCTCATAAAAATGGGTTTTTCATCTTATATATAAATAAATGAATAAATAAACTTGAACTTCCCGGGTGAAAATGACACGACAATTTCATTAAGGAGATTGATCAGCTTTGGCGACTAGATCTCCGACGTATATTTCATTTTACACGAAACAAGTGTATAATGGAGAAACGTCGAGCCATGATCAGACGGACGTCTAATTTCGAGAATTTTATTTGCAAACTGCTAATTGAGACTCGACCGGGGAGCTCACGGAGTTACAGTATCGTTTAAGCCTGGTGGGTTCCGTAGAATTCCGACTGACCCCAGACAGGTCTCGAAAGAAAGGGAAAAATGCGTCGGACCGGAACGATTCTTGTTGCACGAAAGGTGACCGGCGACCGGTGGTCGGGGTTGAGCGCGGTAACGTTACAAGTCGTGGCCGCGGCCAGTTCGTTTTCATTTGGGGTCCAGAAATCCGAGCGGTACGTCCCTGACGGTCGCAATGTCTGGCTAGGCTAGGCACGGGAGTACTGTTAGTTTCGGGTCCCGAGCCGGCCCCGCCGCTCGAGCTGGAACGAGACACACACGCCGGAGAATAATAGAAGGAGAGGCGGAATAAAAGGAAGAGGAACAAGAACGCCGCGAAGAAGAGGACGAAGAAAAAGAACTGGAAGAAAGGGAGGTGGCTTCGATGGAGGAGGATGGTCGGCCGATGACGGTGAAACGGAGGGAAGGGGGTTGCGTGGAATCCTACAGTGAGCCATAATGTAACACCGACTCGGAAACATCGAGGTTCGTCCTCGCTCGGCGTCGACGCTCGCTGGTCGCTCGGCCGCTCGCTCGCTCGCTCGCTCGTTCGCTCGTTCGCTCGTTCATCGTCCTCGCTCGCCTCGAGACCGCTCAGAAGTGAAGTGGCACACAATGCGTAAGAGTATTTTCAGGGGTCGACGACCGCTCTGCTTCCTCGAGGCTGTCCCTAGCGATGGCTTCGACCGTGAACCAAACGGTATCGACTCTCCTCTCGAGAAACCGCGCGAATACCGAGCTCACGAACAGAGCCGGACCCCAGAGGCGTCCTCCCGGGCCATCCAACGGGATTTTTTTCGCCGCCCCGCGGACCCCTCGGACCCCAAAGGACGCTCCTCGCGCCGCGCTCCCTCCGTAGTTATTTTTGCCGATTTTCGCACTGCCGTGCACGCGCTCCCATTTGCGCGCAGCCAGGGGTGGTTGAGAATACCGATTCGCGGACCCGCGACCACCCAACATATTTACTAACTTACGGGATTCCTACGAAATATTCATTTCTTTTTTTATCTATTTATTTAGCGAATTAACGCTTCAATTTTTCAATTATCCCTATTTAGCGGGTTAACGCTTCGTTCTCAAAGACAGAGAAGTGGAAATTATTGAAAGAATCAGCAGACTCAGAATAAGGACCAGTGCTCAAGACTAGGATTGAAACGGTTAAAATGTTAGGGTAAATGACGAATCGTAGCGATAATGAATAAACTGGACGAAATAGGACAGTGGTTTCTTTTGTCTCGTTTATTTTTTTCATAAAAAATTTAATTCCACTTATTCAGCAAATATAAAGTTAACACTAAACCTACCGAGCTCTAACAGTAACTAACGCGTTTTACTTTATAAGAATGACAAGACTGGCTTTATTTAGATTTTCTGACATAACCTGTCATAATTGAGATATTCATTCAATTATTTCGTATGAAAGAGACTTTACAATCTCAACAACTTTAAGTATGGAATCGCTGTTTTGACTGACGTGGTAGGTTTAGTGTTAATTATGCCGAAAAACAAGCCGAAAGTCACAGCAATTGTTCACCCCACAGTAACCGGCTCCGCTAGTCGATTAAAAAAGTTTAGCGTGTCGCGAAAAAGATTACAGTTCAATTACTGAAAGTACCGAACCTTTCTTCACACTGCGAACGATTCTTACCCTCTCCTCCCTTTCTTCAGATCTCTTCGACCCTGAAACCTTTGCGATCCGATCGCCCGGCTCCTTTGTCTTCCAAGCTTTTTCCTAGCTCGTGGGCTTATGGTCCGTTCGTTCTCTCGATTCGCGTCACCGCTGACTCGTTCCCGGCTCGTCGGAAGCTGTTGCGTCAACGAATTCAACGCGGGAGGTGTTCGTGGCCCGCTACAATCGAACGCCATGCGTCATCCTCGACTATCGATCTTTGCTTCTCGCGCGAAATTCATGGCCAAACGAACAGCACACGAGAATTCTGCGAGGTTACGGTTCCCCGATATTTTCGCCCACTTTCCCCTCCCGTCTCCGCGACCGTTTTCTCACATTTCGTTCAAACAAATCCCCGCAACGACACGTTACCAATTATATAAAAAAACCGACTATGCACTTGCTATACAAATTCGATTATTCATGCTCTACGCAGAAGAGTTAATCACGCTTAAAAACTCATCGGCGTCACGAGACGATCTCTCGAGGAGATTGACAGATCTTGGACCACTCTGGTCTACCGTTTATTTATTCGTCAACGGGAAAAAGATACAAAATTTGTTGACTTTACGAAGCATGTAAAATGGTTAAAAATTAAAGATAGTAGTCAAGAAGACAACACAATTTCTGGTGCAGAAAGAAATCCAGCAGTTCCCGGTAGATCTGAATCTATTTAAAAATCCTGTTCAAGTATCGCCATGTAGTGTGACATTATACATTATCCACGGCTGAGGCCTTTTTCGCGCGCAGGGTTCAACGTTCGAGGTTAAACGGCCGACCCTGAAACATCCAACCTGTCGAATTCGTAGCCGTGCCCGGCTCGTGACTAAGCCTCCGTTAATCTCGAATTTGCGGCGCCGGATCGTCAAACTGTTTCGTAACTCTCGCCCGCGAGCCACCACGGTCGAGGTTCCGCAGTGCGGATCGAAATTTCCAGTAACGATAGGCCGGGAAAACGGTTGTTCCCCGCGTCTTCGTAAATCGGCGACCGGCGCAACGGAAACTCCGCTGACCCAGAAGAGTGCCCGCCATCATGAACGTTCTCCGACGCGTTTAAATTCACGGAAAGCAAGGATCGATGTTGCTGTCGTCGTCGACCTTCGTCGCATTGTCTCTGTTGCATCAAAAATACACGGAAGAAGCATTGCAACCCCTCGATTCGCATACGGTGTACTTAACCCTCTTAGTGCCGGGCGAAAAAGCCAAATTTCACGGTTTTATTAACCCTTCTTTGCATGATGATGGAAATTTCAATCATAACATTTAGTGAAGAAAAAAAGGTACTCAAAAACTGTAAACTTTAAATTTGTTGTTGCTGGCAACTTTATAAATGACTATTGCGTACAACAAAACGCAGTTGTCAAAAAATAGCAAACGTCACTGTCAATTAACAAGCCTAGAACTTGTCATTCCACTTCGGTGTAAATTTTCCAAATGTAAAGGCTATTCCACAATTTCGTGTAATAAATGTGGAGTTAATTTGTGCTTGAATAAAAATAATAATTGTTTTTTAAATTATCATTTAGAACAAAGGAGAATAAGTAAACAATATCTTTTGATTTATTTAGTACTGAGCTATATATGTAACAATGCATAATGATGTAAATTTCCATCATACTGTTTTTTAAATAATTCAAATTCTTATTTATACTAGGATTTTTTTAAATATTTTTCCTTTAATCTAGAGCATTAATTACATCAACCTGATTTATTTTTAAAAAATAGGAAAAATCATGCAAAGAAGGGTTAAGGTTTGGAAAAAGGCTGATAAAAACGAAACGAAAAGCAATATTCACGTAATTCAAAAAGGAGTGTATTAAGGACGAAATTGAGAATGAAACAGTGACACCAATTTTTCTATATTCATTGGAAATTGCATAAATAACAAAGGTATAAGTATAAGGCAGTTTTCGCCAGTGCAGCGCGGACCGATATATCGGCCTCCGGCTCTAAAAGGGTTAAAGCATTGAAAGTTTTATGCAACGCTCACCCGATAGATTGCAAATCCTCAAAAGGGGTACATCAATATTTTCAAGAGTGACTATTTGCTTGTACAATTAACGTCGGAACGTTAACAGAGATAACTGTAGCGTTCGATCGGTTCATCGTACTGAGACAGCTGAAAATTCTGTTTTACTTTGTTTATTGTAAACGGGATCGGGTCCCATTAGTGTACGCAAGATATAAAAATAGTTCAAACATATGTAATACCTAGTTTAGGTCCACCGTGTTACAATTAGTAAGTACCAAACTTTTGAAGCTGCAAACATTGTACGTGTTAACACGTTCCATTTGATATGTACAAGTTGTAGTAAAACATGTACAATGTGATTATTGTTGGTCTACAAATATATGTCCGATTTCGAATTAAAGTAGCGTCGAGTGCAAATTGTTAAATATTTTTCGAGTTCCCGATGTCTGCCAAAGTTTTCTTCGAAAAAGTGATTCATGCAGAGAAATTCTTAGTCATGGTTTTTCAGCGGCTACTGTTCGTTCGTCGGACTGGCTGTGAGCTAGTTAGGGTAGTGGAACTGATTACGGTGGGGGTGACCTTTGGTTTGTTTTAAGGTATGACTAACTTTATGTTTTTGGAATAAGACATGTTCAATGTTTTTTTTTTAAAGTATGAACAAAATAAGAGAAAAGAACACATGAAATGTTTATATTAACAAATAAATAGAATCCAATAATAAGAGTTACTAAATTCGAATTAAAAGCTACTTTTCTAATACAAAAATGTAATATATGTTGTTCTTTTATTTCCTTTATTTTTTAATACAAAAATTTAATACACCTTGATCGGTAAACGTAGAGGCAATTGATCACCCCCACCCTAATCGGCTCTGCTACCCTACGGCAACTAGGTTCGAGGAATCTAAGTCCGTACGTTTTCGCCTGTTTTTCGATGCTTTTCACGTCGGCGAAGCGGCGAGGATGCCACGGAGGGGTGGGGAGGGGAGGGAAGGGAAAGGATGGTTAATCGGTCGTGTGAAAATGAATTAGCGCGGCGAGTGTTCCGGCACGGTTTCGGGATGAGAACGGGAGCGAGTAGGTTCGCGGCGCGCCGCGCGGCACAGCGCGGATGATTCCGCTTTGAAAAGGGAATTCTCCCGTGACACATTCGTTTTTATTTCGCCGGCCGGTTCGGCCGCGAATCTCTGCAGAGGTTTCTGAGCATATACGGAAAGTCGGCGAGTCGGCGAGTCGTATGCTGCTCTGTATACGAGGCATTGACCCAGCCGCGCTGGGTTTCGTCGCACCTCGCCACGCTCCTATGGAATCGCGCCCGCTCTCTCTCTCTCTCTCTCTCTTTTTTTTTCTTTCTGTCTGTCTCGCACACTCTCTCTATCTCCTTATACACCTCTCTGCCTCCTCCCCTTCACCCGGTTCGGCTCCTGCTGCCGGTGTTGCAGGTGTGTGTACCTGTTCTTCCGGCGTAAACAAATCCGCGTCTAACGGGCCCCCCCGAAAACATTTCGATAGCGTTCCGCTCGACGAATACAGGACAACGTAAGAGCCGATCTTACGTAATCGCTGATTTCGGCGCGACCGCTTGCGGTACCGGGCCTGAATTCGTCGCTCTCCCCGCCAGCCGGGCCCAACGCGAGAAAGTCCCGAAGAAATGGAGTTTTCTGGAGAACTCTGGCTCCGTCGATGAAATGCCTGCCATCGGCCGAGGTGCCATTCAACCGAGGATTTTAGATCCGTCGGAGCCGGCCGAGGTTCGTCTGCCAACCGTTTGTCAATGGCGTGCTAATTCGGGATATGCCTAGTACCGCAATCCGTTGGACCGAATTGCAAATTTGCCTGTCTGTCTGTCTGTCACCGTTTTTTTCACGGGTCTTTGGTCGTGCAATACCGGATGTAGGACGCTTAATCGCGCGTCGAAACGTCGGCCGATGTTTCCGTTGACTCGTGGGCATCTGTAATTTTTGTAGCAATTTAACGCGCGACGGCCGTCGACCTAAAAGATAACGGTGAACTTTTTATATAGCAGACGCAAAGCTCGCGCCGAAGACACCGCCGATAATGCCAGTGGAACAATGAAATTTTAATGGGGATCTCGACAAGACCGTAGTCACCTTTAGCGGCAAGAGGGTTAATCCATTCTCGACTTCTCCGGAGTTAGACGCAGCGTTCGCGATCGTCATTCTCGGATTCGGTGATTACATATTAACCAGGACCCGGGCGAGTAAGAGGATGACGTCAGGAGATGTTACGCATTTCGGCGAGTCATCGCTCGATATATCGATGGAAGGAGGCGCCGGTTGCTTTGTCTTCTTCCACTAGATTCGACGGGACTCCCCTCGTGGACAACGCTCGGACCCTTCGGATCGATTTGCCCGAGCCATTGCACACTAGACCGTAAACGGTAATTCGTGACCTAAGGTCAGGTTTTTGACTTTCGTATTAAGTGCGGGAGAAGTCTAAAAAATTTAATATTTTTTAATTAAGGAATCATTTAATATTTGCAGAACTGATAATAAAGTTATGATAACAAGTATATAACGAGGACTTTTAGAATTGCTCACGGGAGTTCTTTCAAATAAGTCGAAGTTAATAAGTATGAAATGTTTGTCCCTTCGGATCGTTCCATGCGGTGGTATATCATCATAAAGAGAAACTAAAATTAATTATTTCTGCTATTCCTATAAAATATGAAATGCAATGTGTGTAAACTTAATTTCACGGACTGATTGCCACGAACTGAGACATTTAACAATTTTTCACGCATCTCCGATGATTGTGAAATGATTGAAAAATGTTTCCAACAAAAGTTCATCGGTATCCATTCGCTACAAATTTTAATATACAAAATTTCAAAAACAAACCTTTCATTTCCCGTTAATCATACTTATGTTCAGTTATATGTCCTGTTAGAAAACTTCTGAAGGCAATAATTCACTTCATCGATGACGTGCATCCCAGAAATCTCATCTATATAATAAATGACTTAAACACAGAATAATCGTTAATCACAACATTTTAAATACTGTAGTGCATTTTGTACTTTTCAATACCATAACTGGTGCCCAGTCGGGTTGAATGACCCACTACACTATGACATTAACCTT
This sequence comes from Augochlora pura, assembly GCF_028453695.1. NCBI lineage: Eukaryota > Metazoa > Arthropoda > Insecta > Hymenoptera > Halictidae > Augochlora > Augochlora pura. The sequence continues at coordinate 10,931,095 of NC_135777.1, read as the reverse complement.
TTAGATACGGCAGGATTTTGCGCAAATAAAGTTTTTCGTAACTAAATTACGATTTTCTCTTAATATATATTTTTTCCGGATATCTATATATAGTACTAACAACATATATTCTTTTCTTAATATATTGTATATACACACTTTCACTTGAATTGTTTGCTTTAATAAATAATAAAACAATTGAGTAAAGCACGAGCCATTCGCGAAAGCCACTATAGTGGCGCGTAGTATCTAAATGGTTAAATCTTGTAATAACGCTAAAATAATTTCGGACATGATAAACAGGTTTCCAGACTATCGCGATTCGTTCCTAGGGGAAACGACATCTCTAGCAATTCGCGGCTAAACGAACAATACGGCCCTGTTCGCGTCTCGTCGACGGGCTCCGGTCAAAGTCGCGGAAATCGCACGAGGCTGCAATTTCCTCGCGATCGATCGATCCTTTTTCGTCGGGCCGACGAGACGCGACGGGCCCGTTGACCGCAGGTGCGTCTGAAGATTTCGTGCCAGACGGATTCGATTCGATTCGAGAGGATCTCGCAGTCTCGTCGCCGATGCATTCTCGTCGGCTTTGTACGCCGGTTAGCCTCTTCGGTCGATGTGCTCGCGCGACCGTGTTGCGAGGACGCGCGCGCGTTTGTTCGCTCGCTCGTGGACTTAGTTGGGAACGAGGAAGACCTAGTTCGAAGGTAGAACGCTTGCAACGGCACTAGGTCACGCATCGCAGTTCCTGAACGGAGCGAACGTTCGTCTACGTGCGCGCCTCCATGCGCGTGTGCGTGCGCGTTTGCGTGGAAGCGCGACCGCGCACGTGCATGTGCATGTGCATGTGCATCGAGCACCGTACGCGGCACGCATACTCGATCGGGAGAGCACGACGATAGTCGCCGGTCCGACGTGTTCGCCCGACGCCTTCCTCCTTGCGATCGAACTCGTGAAATTTCGAACGTTCGAGATTTAGACCGCGCCGGTGGACTATTGCGCTCGCCGCGCATTTGCTTCTCGAAACGTGTCGGGTCCGGGTCCTATGCCCTACTCAATCAGGTCCGTCATACCTCCACTCAGTTCCAAAATAACGATAAACGTTCGCAAAATGAACCGTGTTCCGCAACGACCGAGAAGCAGTAGTTGAATCAAAATTCTTCCCTTACCGATTCACACGAATCCGAAATCGTTCCACTGCTTGTGGTGCGAGCTTATCAGACGTGCATAAAATTCAAAATAAATCGTTGAATCTCGCGACACCATTTGCTTTCTAGCAAAATTTGCTAAAACGTTTCTGTTTCCCCTTCCAGCGAAATGAATAAATCGTTTTGTTACTTGGCATCAACGGGTCAGTTGCCCCCTTAGTTTATTTAAAAAATTCAGCGTGGTAATAATAGTGATAATGAAAGGAAAACAATGATTACATTCGGTTGGCAAAAAGTGTTAAGAACTGAAACCAAACTAAGTGGTTATGTCAGCATAGAATATGCAAGACAAACTTAAGCACCGTAGCTTCTGATAACTAGACAGCAAAATTTGAAACTTTATGCAAAATAAGAATTGTCTATTTTGATTACAATAAACGGAAGTTGTACAAAAACCTATTTCCTCTGTCAATAAATTTATTGTGATGAAAGTGACACAACAGTATTTTATAAATCTTTGACTGTTTCCATTATTCCATGTTTCGCATGCTCATTGTTCTCATAAGTACACAATATCCGTTATTCACTGACAACGTTACAGAGTTGACTTTTAATTTCAGTAAAATCATCAGTGGCGAAATAGGAACCGTTAGAATAAGTGTCAGCCACAGTGATGAGATCCTATTCAAAGGATCAGTGTACAGAAATCATGACTCGTATTGACGAATAGACTGCGGATTTTATGCACTTATTTATTACTATTTATGAATTCAACAGTTTTATTACACCGTTTATGACTTATTAAAATTATTGAGAACGAATATAAATGTCTATATCTTGTATTGTAATCTATACGCAACATGAAGATCCGCAGTCTGTCGATGAGACACGAACATTTAGCGAGTTCTAAAAAGTTGATCAATTTGGTAACGCTATGGTTGTTTACTCTGCCGTGCATATCTCTACGCAGCAGGCAAAAGTCGTCGACAATTTCTCCTTGGCGTAGCGATACGATATTCAATTTACTCATATTATCGTTCTAATCGTGATCTACCTTTTTGATTAATCGCACGGTTAATCACGTTCTCCCGAGCACCCAGGTGGGAAAACATCGCCCAGTTAGCAGGTCAAAGAAGGCTCTCAATACGTAGTTATCGATTACGAATCGCCGTGCTCTCGCACACGGATTCGAAAGTTCCTTTCGTTTGCTCGAGAACTCGTCGTACCTGCATCCAGCTTCCGTGGTTCGGTGGCGATAACGATAACGGTCCCCGGGACGGGCCCGTCCATCCATCACGGACCTTCCAGTAGGGCCCTCACCCTTTTCCCTCCGGCCGAGTCTCGCTCCCGCGAGATACGCAGGGATATCCCGCGTTGTTCGAGCTATCGACTATCGCCGGCTGAGGGCTAACGGTATCTCGGCGTCATTTCGTCTCGTTTCGGTCGTGTTTAGGAAACTTTTCCACTCGCCGACAACGAAAGTAGTGGGCCCGGGCCCCGTTTGGGTTCGGCCGAGCGGGAGAGTGAATTTCGTCACTCGAACCCGACCGAATCGAATTTACATCCGAAAGATGCGCGTCAGGTGCCACTCAAAGCGAAGGTGATCCTCCCACCGACATCGGTTCTATCCATTTATATGTATATTTACAAATGAGAGAGTAACAGATTTCTCATTTTACTTCGACATTTAACAATAGAGACACCGAAACGATCAATTAGATCGTTAGGGTAGTAATTCTTGCTAATTCGAATATAGAAAATTTCACTTGTACATTCACCTTTTGTGGTAGAAGCTATTTTAACGTGAAACTCGGAATAATTCTAAACTATTTTCACGTTACACACGATGTCTTAAAAGTCACTCGCAATGAGGAAACGAGGGGTTCCTGAAATCATTTGAAGTAACTTTTTCCTTAGCTCGAATATAAACCGCATCTTTGTTTGCGAGTTATTAAGAAAAGATGTTAACCAATATGACGCAAGCTCGAGTAGTGTGAAGGAGCCCAGCCAATTAGCAGAACTTGGTTTCGATCCCCCGTTGGTTGGTTCGCCTCTCATTGGTCACTGGTATTTCATTAATAACTCGTAAACGAAGTCGCGGATTAAATTTTCGCTAAGGTAAAAGTTGCATCAAGTCACCTGGAAACATGATACGACCATTTTTACCGGTGCCACAAAGTCACCATTTAAAGGTTTAAACGGACAAGTAAACCTTATTACTCTATAGCATGGAAGCTACATTAGGAAGAAGCTTCGCACAATTTACGAAGTTATTGAAAACTTCGAAAAGAAAACCGTACATAACAGGCGAATAGTTATGGTCCGCATAATGCATGGGATTTTGTTGTGTCAGTGAAACGTGGAGGATCCACAATGTGTTAGGTCGAGTCATAAATTACTTCCGCTTACGTATCAGACATTTATTTTGTTTCCTCCATTCATTTTTTTGTTTTCTTTTATTTTTTTTTATTTGGTGTATTTCGAAGCCTTATCTATTTAGTGAACGAAAAAACTCGATACTGACACTGGGTAGATAAGAGCAGTAGATGCTACCTAGCTGCGTCGGAAGTTTTTTATGACTCGACCTCGTATTTTTATTTTATACAAAGAGAGTACGCGATATATTCGGAACTGAATCAATATTGCAAAGAGACTGCAAAGAGGCTAAGTGATGTATTTGGAACTGGAAGCTTTCCATTGTCAAGTGCGCGCGTTCCACGTTGCAACATCCGCGGGGCATCCGCGATGAGATTTCGCTGGGCGACGAAAGAGACAATCCCCCGCTCCGCGGTGATACGGTCCATTTCCTGCGACTCCCTCCGAGACAATGCCAAAGATCGAACAACGATCAAGGGAAGTAAGATTTTTCGGGGAATCGTCCAGTCATCCCGGCCGCGGCCGCGCGACAGCGTTCCGCGATGATCCTTGAACTCGCCGAAGGCCATGAATCATTTCGAAACGACGTCGACGTGGGATCCCGACGAGCAACGAACGGGCAACAGATTCCCGGGCCTCTGTAGCGTGGGCAGACGAGAATTTTTCCGTCTGTCGCGAAGATGAACGCGGTGCCGCGATTACAATGCCAACGGGAGGAGCGTCGGCCTCCGGATCTGGCGATCGTCCCAGGACAACGACCCCATCAAATTTGACGGACGCCGTTCGCTTTTCACCGATCTACTTCGGGCGCGCTTAGCCGCGGAATCGTGTCATCGGTTGTCTTTCGCGCGCCGTATAGTATCGCGATCGAGAACCAGAAAAATTCCACGTGCCCTCCCGTGCTGCTCCACCACGGGATTCACGGTCTGTCGAATTGCCTGTCATCGGAAAAACCGGTGACTGAACTCCGGTGGCTGGAAATCGGATCTCTTTGGGACAGTTGAAACGTGGGCGAAGCCGTTTTAAAGGGTGTAGAATTTGTTTTCCAAATGAAACTGTGAAGAACAGCGGCCGCCGACGTTTGTCCATTTTGTCGGAGAAAATGGTATTTCCTGTCCAAGCACAGACATCTCCGATCTTAGTTTTTAATCGGTTAACTGTTGCTACCATTTTGAAAGTGTGCCAGATAATGCAATTATTACACTGTGGATATTATACATTTGCTACAAAAATGAATCAAATATAAAACAATAACGTCATTAGAAGAATTTGAAAGAAGGCGCTTTTGATTAATTTAAGTTGCTCACAATTAACTAAAACAACTTTTATTTTCCATAAGAATTGTTTAAAAGTATATAACTTCCTCGATCAATTAGTTTTTTTCACGAGCACGCTCGTCATGAAAAAGATGGCTACATTTTGCGTTATGACGAGTACGCCCGTTAAAAACAGCTAACTGCTTAATTGGAACGGAAGGCTTTGCAAATGGTTGGGAGGCTTTGTAAGTTGTGCCCCTTGATTGCCTGCAATGTTTAGGGCTCGTTTGCTACATCTATCTAATGCGTGGATCGGGGTAACTGATGCGACGACGCCTCGTGGTACGATCTAGGAATGGATCGTATAACGGGCACGTTCAAAACGATCAAAACGTCTGTGTTTTGGTTTCCAGACGCAGCAGCCGAACGGGCAGGATGAAGTTTGTCCGAGCGGAGCGCGATTAAAAGTGAAGCCTCTTGACCACGTGGCCGGAGGTCATAGCGATGGCGTAGGCAGACGTTACTCTCTCGGTCTGGTGGCGGTGACGGCGGCAAAGGCAGCAACGGCGGTGTAGTCGGCGGTGGTGGCACTGGCAGTGGCAGTGGCAGTGGCAGCGACCAGGCTCGGTTCGTCGAGCGAAGTAGCATGGTAAGTGTGTTAACAACGTAAGCAGGGTGAACGCCCTCGATAGACCTAGACCCAAAAAGCGCTCGTTCCATGGGCACTGCCACTGGCACTGGGTTAAGGCGAAGTCATGTGACGCGGTGCAGGCACACAGAACGAGCGAGTCGTGCGCAACACGCGCGCACATATGCGCACACACGCGAGTTTCAAACGAGCGCTCTGCGCCACGCACACCAGCCTCGGGCCATTACTTTCACGCGTATGCGTCGTGTCGTGTCGTGTCGCGTCGCGCCGCGCCGCGTCGCGTCGCATCGCATCGCATCGCGTCGCGTCTCGTCGAAGCTCGTCGATGCTCGAACGCGCATGGGGTTCGTCGGCCTGACCATCTCGCGGAATGCCTCGGAATTGTACCGACTTGTCACGATTTCCTTCTTAGGCGACCGTCTTCTCTACTAGGACGCGTAGCTTTTTACAGTGATCGCCTTTCCTCCGGCATTCGATGCTCTCCAGGAACGCGATTTATGCTCTTTGCGTTTCCGACTAGGTCTTCCGGAAGATTCCTCATTGCTGCCGACGTCGTTCGACCTCCTGTGTTCCTGTGTTCGCCGAACAACGATACCTCTCTTACATTGTCGCCCAGATTAGGGACAAAAATGGACGATTTGGAAATATAAGATACGATTATACGAGGACGCGTGGCTCGTTTTTATAGTTGCCGATTATTAGCAAGTATAAAGCTGAGGAATCATGCGAGAGAAATTACTGTATTTCGGATGCGATATTTCATATTGATATTGGACGATCAACCTCGTTTCGATGTTCCACAGTCATTTTGGTAATTTTAGTAATGGGGCGTTGCTGGATGGTCTTCGATCGGAACCCCCCAGGGGGTTGGAAATGATCGCGGGACCACTCGAGCTCGGCAGCGACCCAAAGAGCAAACATTGGCGGGGTGGTCCGGAGCCTTTGACATCTCGATCGCAATTAGCGAAAGTTAGATCGAGGTGGCATTTCGGCGTAACGGAGTGGGGCGAGGCACGACTTCTGATGAATCATTAGGCGGAGACGGAGACAGAATACCCCCGCGCATGCTGCGCCAAACACTTTCGATCCAATGCTCGCGCGGTGCTGTAATAGCTACGAAAATTTCGTCAGTGGTCCGCGCCATCTTTGGATCGGCCATGGCCAAAGGCAAGGCGAAAGCAAACGCTCGGCAAATTTGGAACGAGCGATCACGGATCGGTGGTCTAAAGACTAAACGAGAATTTCCCTCGTTTTCTGTTCCGCGGTTCCTGTTCCAGATTTCGCGCGAGCGTGCGAGCGTCATTTCTCGCCCGAGGCGTCCACGACCGTCGAAAGAAAACAACAATACTTTTTTTCTCGGCGGTCACCGACCCCGCGTAGTCCATCGTTCGGCACCAGTTCGCCGACAAACGAATTATTAATCGACCGTGCGCCGCTGCTGGTCCGAATGGCTCGTCGGCGACGATCGACGATCGAGGACCATTTTCAGGTCCAATAATCCTGGTCTCCTTACCAAACTGTCTTGAAAGTAGAAACCGATCCCGCACGAGAATAAATAGATTTTCGCCCTGTTCCGCTCTATATTTTCCACCGCGGAACCATGCGTTTCCTGTTGCGATCCACACGCTACGCTCATCGCCAAAAAACGTCGCGGCCCATCGAAAGATCTTTCGCGAAGAAGCTCCCGGAGATTACAGAAATAGCAAGGACGTGTTTGTACGCTGTCAACGAACGCAAACGAACCCCGGCACGTTAAGGTCGGTGAAGGTATTAACCCTTTGTGGTCGTATTAAGTTTATACATAGGTGTCACGCTGGTCGGAATTAATTTCCGTTGAAGTGATACGTAATATTCAAGATTGAGAAGGAAAAATAAAATTTAAGAATTCTTTTTTAAAGTTCAAGTATATGTAACACGATAATACGTTTTAATTTCACGTAAAAGAAAAAAAAAATAATAAGTAAATAATTTTGATGGTTGAGAGTAGAGATATGACTGCAAAGAGTTTAATACCTTTTTCACAGTCTGGTGCAGATCGATGTATTATATTGTATATATTGGAAACTTTCCCCTTTTGAAAATCTAAAAATCCTCGTTACATACTTGTTATCAAAATTTTATCGTCAGTTTTGAAAATATTAAATGTTTCTTAAGAAGCCGATTCTTTCAAACTTGGCTGATTTTTGTCCACTAAATATGCGAATTCAGCCCGATCTGTAATTCGCAAATAGTGTGCCGGATCGGACGGAACGTTTTCTTGTATCGACAAGCCCGTTGAAGCGATCCTTTAGGAGGCGTCGGGAAAGAAAATCGAGAGTCTTTTTGGGAAAATATTACGTCAGGGGAAAACGCGCGGAAAAGATTGAAAACGATCCGAATCGCGTTTCCGCGGCGCGCCAAACGCATAGTCGAGGCTCGAGGAGGATCGGGGCCGCTCGCTACAGGATGATTATCCAGGCTCGCATAACTGGCGAGGAAAGGCCTGGATGTATAGTACGTCCCGGTCGTCGGTGGATGGAAGTCCATCCTTGATGGAGGTTACTTCGGGCCATCGTCCCACATCTCCTTGGATATGAACTTGTGTCTTCGTTCGGCTCGCCGCTTCGGTCGTCTCCCTTCGGTTCTCCTTCCTCGTCTCCTTCGTCCTTCTTCCTGCCACCTCTACTGTCTCCCCTGCCGGCGGAGCTACGGCCACAACCACGACCACAACTACGGTCGCAGCCACCATCACCACCACCACCATCATCACCACCACCACCACCACCACCACCACCGCCACCACTACCGTCCCCGTCGTCCCGTTCTTCTCGTTTCGTTTCTGGCTCCGTCGTCCTCGGTTCGCCACCTCCACCGCGATCCGATCCCCACCCGCTTCTTCGGCTTTTCTCCTTCTTCGGCAGTCCCATTTCCTTCCATTCCCCATTCCGCGTGTCCCCTACTCCGGCCGAGGACGCTTCTTTCATTGGCGTGACTTATTCGAATTCCGAAAGCCGATCGAATCGGCCGGAGCCCGCTCGATCGGCCCTCGAACGGGCTATTATAACGGGGATCCAGGAAAAGGGAAATGGTTCCGAGTCGACGAGTCGCCGAGTCGATAAGTCGTAACCTCGTCGACGCCTACCTTCTCTCTTCCCTTCTTTCCCTTCCCCCGCATTCGTCTCTTTCTCTTTCTTGAGGGGTGCGGTCTTTGATCTCTCAGTTCCGGATGCTGTTTTCAATCTATTAAGGAGGCTTCGATTTCAACCCCTCGCCGAATCACGTCCGGGTTTTTTTCGGACCTAGATCTCGATGCCGGCGATGACTATTTAACAGTCGTTGCCGTTTGCTTAATACCATCGATTACAGTAAATGTAATTGCTATATAAAACGAAGTACGGTAAGATAACGGTAATAATAATACTAATGGTAATGATGGTAATGATAACATGACAAAATTTTAGCTCGAAATGTTTGTATACATAAAACAATGGGTCCGTTTGGACCAAATCATGGGGGGACGCTCAACCTCCGGTACAAGCGAGGATTAATGCTCTCCACTGTCTTAAAAAAACTGTCTACAAAAATGGGAATTTGTACGAACATGCGTGATCCGAAGCAGAAATTGCCCTGCGGACATTGGCCTGACTTCGTCGAAAGCAAGAGCACCAGAGTCCCCGCCTGCTCGGATCGCTCCCTGCAAAGGCAGCTAGGTTTAAGAAAGAAGAATGATACCCCATCCAATTCATCCTGGAGGATTCGAGCGATGAAATAGTACGCCTTTAAGGCCCGTCCCAGCCAAACAGGCTGAAACTGTTAGATTCGTTTCCGCGTCCCGAGACGCTGTCTTTCTTCGCCGTGAATTTTGCGGGCTCGGATGGCGTCCGCGGAGAGACGTTGACGGTGAAAAGTTGCGTCACTGTCGCCGCTTCTTCCTCCGTAGTTCGTTTCCTCGGCGCATCCGTGCGCGAACGGCCGCGGAAAGTTGCTAGGCAAGGTGACTCGACCCGAATCGCGACTGGGGCCGAGTCATCGGTTCCTTTGCACTTTTCTTCGCCGCGCGGAATCCTCTGTCAGGGTCAAGGCACTCTTCGGCGGTCGGCTGTCTCAGGTGTACGCGCGAGCTGCCTCTCCACCTCGCTCCGAGCGTGCACGATTAATTCCGAAACACGGTTCCCTTGATCGTCGATTGATCTTGTCGCCTCTCGCTTCTCCCCGGTCTCTCTTTCACCGGTACGGTCACCGGTGGGTTCGCCGGGACGGTGTCGAGGATCGGGAAGAGTCGCGAACGCGCCTCAGGAACATCGGTGTCCCTGGACAAATGGTAATTAGACGCGTGGCGGAACCTCGATGGCCAAGGTTCTGTGGGCCGGCTCTGCGGCCAGGTAAACGGCCCGAACGTTGAACCGACGAATGACCTCCGACAACAACAGCTCCCCTCCCCTCTTCGGTTTTCGGTGTCGAAATCACCGGTGCGCCGGAATAACGCCTTTACGGCCCCGTGCTTCTGACTTTTACGAGCCGCCGTTAAATGATTCTCCTCTCCAGCCCACCCGAGCTTTCCGGCTCGTTTCGACGCGCGAAAAAAGGACATCCGTCGAAGGAAGCTGGACCCTCCGCCGCTGGAAACCAGCCAGGGGCTCGCGGTTCTTAAGAAAGCGAGACTCGTCCGTCTCCTTTTCCGAATTCGACGCGATCGACCGTCGAATAAGCCTTTTAAAATGGTCTTTAACCCTCGCCGTAATACGGCTGAGCTTCTTCTTTCGGGCCTGGAGCTCTTCGGGCCTGACTTTATTGTTTGACTCTTGATGCCGTTCATTTACGTTAGAGAAAAGACAACAATCACATAACAAAATGTAGCGTATGCAAATAGTATGCGTTAGCGGCAATGTATTAATTTAAGAAAATTGGAGATAGGGACGACCGAACGATGCTCGGCCGTCGATGGATTTATGGCAGGATCTAAGAATGCGTATGGCCCGGAGAGTGAGCGAGACTAAACAGTCCTGGCGACAGGCGACGCGACGGCTGATGACCACATTGGCTCTTCCAGCTATCGAATGTCAAGGCATTGACTGTTTGTGAGAAATGTGTTTAGGGAAGGCAAGCAACCGTCATTGTATTGCCAAAGAATAAGAACTCTGTTCGTGGAGGATCTAGCCACGGAGTGGGGAAGGCAGGGTTGCTTTCCGGTAAGAGCACTGTGTTGGACCGCGTGGCACTGCCCCAGAACCTCGAAAAGCAGCAACCGTCTTAACTATTTAGCATAATTTTCTACCATATGTATGTAAAGAATACTTTCGAGTTTCGAGTCGTCAAATTTTGTGCATACATTGTAAAAGTAAATGTTATTTTCTAATACTCTTGTAATTGTTCGATTAGTGCAATTTTTCTTAGAAATTTAAAAGAAAGGTACGATAATAGTGGTAATAATAACAGTAGTAATAATAATGATGATGATAACAACAACAAAATTTGAGTTCCGAATGTTTACATAAATAAAGGCATGGAAACGAACGTAAGGATGCCCGTGAAATCGCTGATACTGTGAGTTCGAATGTATATGTTACTATTGTTGCGCAGGTGACCGAGTGCCAAGATGTTCGATCACCCAGGAAAAAGACTACAGGGAATGACGTACGAGTTCGAGTTTCCGAAGAAACGGTTCACACATGCGCCCGCGGAACCCGCTTAGTCACCAAGTCGCTACTCGACCGCTCGAAGATGGTCGTTGAGCGATATCCGGCCGCTGCCAGGGAACAGCCGGTCAAGGGATGAAGCGGAAGGGAGAAAAAGAATAAGCGAGTAGCAACCGCTTGGAGATATAACATTATGTTTCGAGGATTCTGGCTACAAAAAAACGTAGCATCCAGCTGGAGCCATGTTTACGTCTTCGACGCACTTGTTACCAGTGTTACCGTAATTATGATTAACTGGAATAAAATTCATCTTTTCAACGGTTCTGATTTCTACGAACATTTTATTCCGCGTCACTATCGAGCCCATTCTTCAGGCAACTAAAATGTCTACATATATAATACTATATAATCACACGCCCCATCCTTGAATATGCATTGTTAAGTTTTTTCATTTTGTTGTCTATAAAATGGGTCAAACATTTTCGCGAATTGATCACAACTACGGCCCTCTAATACCCTCGCTTAATCCTTTGTACTCGAATGGAAGCTTTAAGCTGCCACTCAAAATTGTCATATAATATACCAATCAAACTTTTACGTTATCAACTGTTCAAAGGGTACCTGTTGTATAGACTCAATTTCATATCCATAAACTGCACTAATAAATCATATAAAATGGAAATGAAGTGCGAAGAAATTCCTGGGGTGCAGAAGAATCATTAAGGATCCATGATTTTTGTACAAATTTATATACAGGGTGTCCCGGAAATCGTAGTACAACCGGGCAGGGGGTGATTCTACATAAAAAAAGAAGAAAATATTTTGGTATAAGATTTTTTCATCCGGTGCTCCGTTTTCGTGATAATCGACTCCAAAGTTCGTTGAACTTGTAAACCATTCAATACAATTTGCTTCTCTCTGTTCGGGATAGTGTTTACAAACAGTGATAATTGTGCGGTTGAAACAATACAAAATGTGTCTACTGATTACTCATTTTTTATTCTTTATTTTTTATTCTTACTACTAACAATTACAATGCTACAATAATTGGTGAAAATGTCCTCCTCGCTGCTGCATACATAAGTTTACTCGATGAATTAATGACATCTGGACAGATTGTAAGTTGTTATCGCTTTTTAATTTTTCGAATGCCTCAGCAATCTTATGTTTCATATGTGTAACATTTGCTATATGGAAATTACATCATTTATGTTATAAACTTGCTATACATGAACACGACACTTGACTTGATTAATAATACACGACGAGCAAATTGTATTAAATCATTTACAAGTTCAACGAACTTTGATGTCGATCATCACGAAAACGGAGCACCGGATGAAAAAATGTTATACCAAAATATTTTCTTCTCTTTTATGTAGAATCACCCCTCTGCCCGGTTGTACTACGATTTCCGGGATACCCTGTATTACTTGATCAATAATCCAAGCTTCGTCTTACTTGTCAACTTCGATACTTCTTCCCGATTTGCTAGATCGACACTGCACTATACTCATCGAGGTCTAATGCGACTGATCCGTTTTACAAGACACTTGAAATTGTTAGTAACAGCAGCAATCAAATAAACATATTTGCCATCAACATCGGAAGATTCGTTTTTACACATACCAAATTAAAGATCACAAATTCTGTATTACATTAATATTACCTTCTACTTTTATATTGTAAAAATGGACGTTCCACCCGTATATATGAATAAATAAATGAATTATCGACCAGTGCGAAGAAAGAAGCGATCGTGGAGCATTGTCTTCGGGCCCATGGGACACTAACAGCTAATCACCGTTGCGTTTGCTCGAAACGAAGAAACGGGGATGATTCGCGGTCGGCGATCCAATAAAGCCGAGAGATTTTCAGGGACACCGGGTTAGGTTTACAAACTATCGAAAAACGAAAGAGGAGGAAAGGACCTGGAGGAGAGAAAGGAAGAGAGAAAGGGAGAGAGAAGGGGCTCCCAAACGGGGGATGAGGTAGAGGGGAATACGATCGAGAAAGGGTCTTTGCGTGTTCGGGAGACGGTCGAAGACACGAGACACACAGACCGGCCGCTCGTTACATAAGTAAGGTAAAGGATCTCTTCTTCTGCTCTCCTTGAGCCGATCCACATCCGCGATTATGCCACTTTCCATCGACCTCGCTTCACCTCGCCCGGCGTGCGTGTGCTCGCGGGTCTTGTATGCGAGCGTTCGCGAACGTCGCGGCTGCGCGCGCTGCTCGAGCATGACGGAAGTCTCCCCGATAATTTTCTTTTCGCTCCGATCGAACCCCCATCCCCCGTGTTCCTCTCGTAACGGGATCTCGCCTCGATTTCTGTAAACGCCGAACAGCCTACCGGTCGATCTTGTGCGGCGAATTAAGAAGCCATGATTATTATTAATTCCGTCGGAAGTCCCTAGACCCATCTCAAAATCCCTCGGCGAACGAGAAGGGAAATTGTATCGTCTGAATCCAGTGAACCCCGGGAAAAGGAGATTAGATGGAGTTTGTATTCCAGCCAAGACTCTGGGCAAGGTAAAAGGAACCATGCCACTTTTTCGCTGGAAATCCGCTGCAAGTGGAAGCAGAAAATTATGTTGCCCCTCTCCAGCCTTCAACCCTTGCTCGCCTTGCTCTCGGCACGTTACCCGAAAGAATATTTGACTCTTGAATATTTCAGGATGTTCCAAGACCGACCTTTAATTTCAAATCAGAGGGCACGTATTTTCCATTTCTGAAATGTTCATTGATGAGACGAGACGGTCCACGGAGAAAAATACCACCTGAAACATCGCGTTTTACAAGTGTTATGAAAGAAGGGCAGAACGATTGTTCTGTGATTGTTCGATTCATTTCGAGGGAAGGACCACCGTTGAGAGCCACGCGGCGAGCTAGTCAAACAATCGCGTTCGACCAACCTTCCGGCTCTCTTCGCCGAGCATTGACCTAAAGCTTTCTCGGTTCTGGGCAGCATAAACTGTTCGATTCAAGGAAAAATCACAGGGAATGCAATTCGGTGGCCGACGATAATTGGATCGTTTTCGACGCGTCGCGATCTAGAAGCCTGAAGAGCGAACCAATTTGCCAGCAGGGTTTTCACGGAATAGTCACTCCCTTGAGCCGCGTCCGCTTATTTTTCCCTTGGTTCCTCTCTCTTCGCCCGTTCCGGTATAAAATTAATTGGCGTAGCGATGGCTGGCGCTTGGTCGCGGGCGCGCTTGCACGCTGCTAGTCGATTTACACGGGTTTTAATTAAGCGACTGCGTTCGCCTGGTGCACCGGACGAAAACATACCCAGCGGAATTTTTCTGGAAATAACTGTTACGTGTTCGTGTCGGCCTGTCCCCCTATGCTCTCCCCAAGAACGACCTGTACGATTCTTCCTGGCCGTAAATTCTCTGTTTCAATTTTACCGGTGATCATATTCGACCAATAACAACCTCGTTAACTCGCCATGTACGCGTTTCGATAATTACTCCGCTTATCGGTTCCATTCTTTCTTCCTCTGAACGCGAGGTGTATTGCGAATTCGAATATTTTGTGAAGATCGGTTAACCGATGGAAAACTTTATAGTTATCGGTTATGAGTCTCCATACAATCAATGGCACTTCGAGGCCGTTGACCTCACACTCTGGAAAATAAAACAACCTCGGTCAGCTACGACCGAGTATCGATAAATATGACAAAAATTTGTTACTATTAACAGTGTTTTAACCACTGTTTTAATTAATTATTTACATTTTACGTCGCTGCCGATTTCTTTTTTACACAATAACGACCTGGTAGATTCTTCTAAAAAAATCTGTGCCCTTGGTTTATTTTATGGTTGCCTAATTTTGCCATAATTGATATTTTTAAGCGGCCTTGCACCATGCACACGTGGGCGCTTGCAGCGACCCTTGTGGACAAAAAATGAAGTTCCGTTCTGACAGCGCCAATTGAGATAGTGGCAAAACGCTTAAACTGTCAGCCAATGTCGACTGACAGTAATTTGGTTCATAATTTGAGTGCTTTGTTATTATCCCCATTGGTGCTGTACAGAACACGAATGAAGCTTCGTGTTTTTTCTTAAAAGAGGCGCCACCATCGCCCATATGGGCACAACACAGGATCGCCTAAAAACACAAACTATAACAAAATTAAGGAAGATCTACTGCTTCGGGAACATGTAAAAAAAAAACAAATAATAACATTGTAAAACAAAATTTATTGCTCTTTGATGTTTAACTATCCATTACATTAATTAATTATAGTCTGTGTTGTAGTCGTTTGGTTTTTTTTACGATATATATGCAACAAATTCTTATGAACATTTCTGTACCCTTTTGTATACTTTTTGGTTACTAAATTTTATCATAATTATTGCTTTTAAACATCTCAACATCGTGAACACGAGGGCGACTGTGACGTTCTTTGTGAGAGAAAAGATGAAACTCCGTTTAATGTCCGTACAATGCTGACTGAGGTTGTGACCAAACGCTCAAAATGTTAGTCAAAATCGACTGTCCATAATTTAGCTAACAGTTTCAATGTTTTGTCACTATTCAAATAGGCGCTGTGCGATCTCCAAATTAAGCTTTACTTTGTCTCCACAAGAGGTATTACTATCGCCAAGTGCAAAACTAGTAAGGGAGTTCTTATTGCGGGAGTATTGTAAATGTTCTAGCCAGAAATATTATGAATCAGCCCAAAAGTTTTTAATGATTTGACGTGTACAAAACTGTGTACCAGTAAAATAGGTAACCACAAGTATTTTGAATTAAGGTTGTGTTCAACATGGGTGCAGATAAAAATCCTGAAAATCTCGTAAGTTCCATAACATTGATTCGAAGAACGCTGTAAACTAATACGTACTTAATTGATTCATAAAACAGTTAAATTTGATGATTTTTAATATATTTTCTAGAAAAACTGAAATTGTATGTCGTCGCGTATGGTACCGTTAGATAGTTACAATTTCATTTTTCAATGGAATTGTAAAGATTTAATAACTTATACATTCTATATGATGTATAATTTTTTTGTATATTATATTTGTCTGTCATCTTTCATAAATTATATATTTTTTTTGAATTTATGTAGATACCGGCTTGGCGATTAGTTTTTATATTGTTTCTAATTTTTCAATTGTGTTAATTTTTAAATGCACTACTTATATTGTAAATTAACAAGGTTTAATGTTACAGGTGGTACAAATCAATAAGTGGGATGGTTCTGCTGTCAAGAATGCGTTAGATGATGCGGTTAAACATATACTTATTAAAAAATATAATTATTTGGAAAATTTTGCACTATTTGATGGACGACTAGCTCTTTGTGGAGTTACTGTGACATTGGCACTTATAGCTGTACTCTGCGATTATCTGTATCCATTCCCAGCATCTAAACCCGCTTTAGCTGTCTGTGTTACATTATATTTCTTTTCGACGGGTCTTTTATCATTGTATACAACATACAAAGAGAAAGGAATATTTGTTGTTGCTATCCAAAGGTAAATAATGATAGATTTAATTCTTAATGCAAAAAAGTTATATTACTATTAATGTATCATTAATATTACTATTAAAGTTGTATTATACTTAATGCTTGTAAAAGTTGTATTAATTGATATTTCTTATCTTCCAGAGATCCAGCAAGTTTTAATCCTGATCTTATTTGGGAAGCTAGTTCATACTTAAAAAAATATGACGACAAGTATAATCTGGTACTGTCCGTTAAAAATGCATCTACTGGAAGCATAAGCGAAACTAGTGTTACAAAATCTGTAGCAAACTTTATTGATGTAAATGGTGTTGTTATACCAGAATTGATAGAGAGCACTGTAACAAGTATGCACGACAGTTTGACGAGTCAACGAAAAGAAAAGTAGCAGGAGGATCTAATGATTTTCAGTAATTAAATTTTTTCATTCTCCCTATAATTTTTCACATTTTTATGTACTTCTCATTGGTGTAAATACGATGTGAGAATAAAGTCCATCAGTTCAAAATGACGTATATATTATTATACGTGTTTAAATACAATAGAAAAACAAATATAAACTTTTACATAGTTATAAATAGTCTGCGAACCTTTATGCATTTATGGTACATCCAATCTTTTAAATTATGTAGAATCATGCATACAAACAAAGATTATTAATATTTCTTTAATTAATAATAATACTTCCGTATTTGTATAATACATCTTACGAAAATAGGTATTTACATAAAGATTCGCAGTTTAGTTAACAATCTATAACCTAGATTAACCATGCGTTGTGTCATCCTCTACAAAATCGGCTGCTTCTTCTCGCGTTACGCATACAACGTGAGATACTTTATTCCTGAATTTGACGCCATAAAATTTGTTCGCATGTTGTAACAACTCAGGCCTGTTAAAAAGTTACAAAATTAAACGCAAATAAATAAAATACATTGTAAACTTAAGTATAAGAAGAAGATTACCTAAATGTTGTTGTGATAAATTGGGCATCGGAACTAAGCTCGTGAATCATATCCGCTACAGCTTTTCTGTGTTGTGCATCCAAAGCTTGATCAATTTCATCGAACAAATAAAACGGTGCTGGATCGCATTTTTGAATCGCAAATATTAATGCCAACGCTACCAATGATTTTTGTCCACCAGACAATTGGTTCATTTCTCTCATTTCAGCTCTGTGACCGGTGAAAGAAACTCGTATACCTAGCCAGATTCAGAAGATCTAACGATTACTCTCTCCTTACACTCTTGACACCTAATATTAATAACGGATATAAAAACTTACCAACTCCAATAAACCTGTCAGAATCAGCTGATTCTGTTGTCGTATCATCTCCTTCTTCACCATCGGCTGTTTTCATGACTAATTGCGCGTGTCCCGATGGAACAAGTTTTTTGAAAACCTCACTGAAATATTTGCTTACCTAAAAAGAACAGATTGAAGTTGACATGCAGGAAATAAAAAAAGAAGAAGAGTACAAAGTATCACTGAACTACATACTTGTTTAAAGGTGAATTGTATAGCTTCGCATTTACGCTGTTCCAATACAGACATCAATTCTTTAATTTTTTCATCGCCCCTATCTAATTCTTCTTTCCTTTTTACTAATTTCTCCTTCTGATCACTAAACGACATGAATTGATCCAACGCTTTTTTATTTACATGACTGAAACAAGATTAAACATATCATTATATTACACTTTATATGTATTTTCACTCGTAGTTAAAATTCAATTAATATTGTACCTGTATTTCTTTAAATGATTGTTTGCCTTCTCCATTTCTTTAAACAACTGTTTCGTAGACATTGCGCTAAATTGAGAGTACACTTCGTGACTAGGCAATGCTCCAAGTTCTGTGATTTTCTGCGTACATTCCACTATTTTCTGTTCTAAAATGTTCAATTTGCTGGCTAACTTTTCCAAATTCTTAGCATCAGCTTCTATTTCTTCTTGTGCCTCTTTTTCTTTAATCTTCCACTTCTCAACTTCTGATGACTCGGCTTTTTGCTAATATGAGAAAAACGATAAATTAATATATAATCTTCAATTGACACATGCCACATTTTTACCTTTTTTATTGCATTGGTTACTCGTTCGTTCTGAGACTTAAAATCTGAATTCACTTTTAGTAATCTCTTCTCGATATCTGCTAATTGTGCTTTCGAGGATTCCAATTGTCGTTGCCGATCTTCCACCGATATTTCTTGCAAAGCTTGAACTAACTCGTCTTTCCTTCTTACCAAGTTATTAGTCAACAGATTCTCCAGCTTGTTTTTCTCGGCTTCTAGCCTCATACGCTTCGCGAATGCTTCTTTATTGTCTTTTGTTAGACGTCTTATATCGTCGTTCAATGTGTCTACCTAGAATATAGTAAGCAGTAAGCAAATCAATAGCTCTAATTCAAACATTTTTCTACTTTGACTTTTAATACCTGGCGCTGGTCAGCAACAGATAATTGTGCCATAAGTTCTTGATGCAGTTCGCTTTCCAAACCTTCTTTTGTTGCGCGCATGGCTTCCAAACTTGATGTGCACTGAGCAAGGCTTCTTTCTTTTGGCGTGCGGTATCTTCCGATTGCACTTAACTCTTCCTTCATGAGTCGTATTTCCGCTTTCATTTTATCGTACACGTCTCTGTAATAAAAGAAACAAACTAATATTTCGGAAACCATACTAGTGCCAATGTAAAACATAGTAACGATAACTCACTTTGCTTTGCTGTTTTTGGTTTCAGTTCTCTGCATTTCGCTAACATAAGAACTAATGTTTTGATCTGCTTTTCTAATCTCGTCTTTAAGAGTGGTCAATTGAGATTCGAGGGACGAAATTTGCGCCATTAATTCTGATCTGGTCTTTTGTATTTCCAAACGCGACCTTAGCGTATTAAAGTATCCACCCGTTAATGATCCCTTTGACGATACTTGGTCACCCTCCAGAGTTACGCAGTCCAATCCGGACGTACGTGCCAAATTCGTCGCAGTCTCTAAGTTACGGCAGATTAATGTTTTTCCAAAAATATATCTGCGCTTCGAAAAATTCATATTATACCAATGTGCTACAATCAATTACATACTACTAACATTTACATGTTTTATGTTCGTTTTTCACCTCAAAGCTTTGTCGTACTTCTCGTCGTACTCTAATTTTGATATCATAGGCATAGCGTCGCCAGTCTTTGGATAGTCTATATCTTTTACGTGTAGACGGTTCAAAGGCATAAACGTGACTTCTCCCGGAAGCCGTTGATTATTCATCTCTTTCAAAATTTTCGTCCCGAATTTATCTGTTTCCACGATATGGTGGAACAATCGATTTCCAGCAGTCACTTCCACAGCCATATAAAAATTCTTCTCGCAACTGAAATTCTCTATTACAGGCCCATAGTAACTACTTACCTCGTGAGCCATTTCTTTACGTGTTCTGGACATACAAGCGGTCATTAGCGAAGATTATACTTTGTAAATAAAATAATGTTAATTACCTAAACGTATCCAGCACTTTTCGAACGCTATCTCGACCGTTTAGAATAGGCTTTCCAGCCATGGACCGCAAACTTTGATCCGCCTTAGCCAAGTCTTCTTTGAGCCCTGACAAATTAAGTTGCAACACACTCTCCTGACGATACCTGCAATGCAACAAATGTCATTAATACTTCGCCAAAATTTCATAAATGTAAAACATTGTACAGTGAACAAACTGTTCTTTTCGTGTGGCTTGACATTGGTCCTTTGCTTTAGTTAGTTCATAGTATTGCTTATTATGTTCATCTATAGATACTCGTTGTTGTTCCATTTCACGTGTATGCTCGTCAATCTTTTTCTCTAAAATAACTTGCTTCTCCGCATCTTTCTTCAAATCCTCACTAATCTTTCTCTGATGTTCTTCTTTATCTCTAATTTGTTTGGTGAGTTGTTTAAGCTCATTTTGTATCCATTTGTCTCTCTCATCCTAGCACCAAGGAAATATTAAACAATAGGGTTCACAATTTTTGGCTTAGTAATAAAGTAAAATTGAATACCCTGCTAGTAAATTGACTGCCACGTCCCTGTTTGGCATATAATTCTTTCCGTTTTTGCTCTTTCAATTGTAATTCGCGTGTACATTCCTCTTCCACTCGCTTCATTTCCTCATACTACAAATACGATGTTGACGTCAATTTTATTTTAAAAATTGTAGAGCACCATAGGCGGGGTATAACTTACTTCAGGTTTGAGTTCTTCCAATTCAGCTTCTCGTCCTGCGATATTTCCTTTCAATTTTTCTAACTCCTGTTGGGCACGTTTTCTACTGTCATTATCTCCTTTTACTTCTTCCAACAAATCATTAATAGTTAGTGTTAATTTGGTTTTTTCTTTGAGTAGCTGTTGTTGTTCAGCACTATGGATGAAATTTTTGTAAGCATTTACGATACAACCATAGTCTCCAAATAACTTCGTTGATATTACCTGAGTGTATCTCTTTCTTCTTTCGCAGTTTGCACTTCTTTCTTTGCTTCTTTGAGGCGTTTTGTTGCACCTCTAACCATCTCTTGTGCAGTTTTTGCTTCCGCTCCTAAACGCGCTTGTTCGGCTCCGCTATTTGCTCTGGATTTCTCAAGCTCCTCCAATTTCCTTTTATTCTCTTTCAGCTCTCGTTCATGAATAGTATATTCCAAACAACGACGTTGTTTATCCCAACATTGATACTCCTTGAGCTCTTCTTTCTCTTCTTCCAATGTTTTTAAACGTTCCTCTGAAATTCCATTATAATTTGATCACACTTCAAAATGTAATTGCAAATTGTAATTAAGACTTACCTATTGTTCGTAAAAAATCTTGAATTTTTTCCAATTTTCCTTCTGTTTCCTTTAAAATAAATTTTGATTCTTCTCTTCTGTCATCGTATACTCTAGTACCAGCTACTTCTCTCAATAATTTAAGTCTCTGAGAATCAGGTGCCGTTGCCATTTGATTTATCTACGAAGAATAATCGATTATATCTTCCACTTCTTTGCACAAGTCAAAAATTTATTACAAAACGTACCTTTCCTTGCTTTACAATATAATATGGATTTGATCTTGAAAATCCTGCAGACTCCAACAAGTTCATTACATCATTTCTAGTCACTATTCTCTTATTAAGGAAATATTGGTCCTTCTTTGAGCCAATCACTCGCCTCAAATATATTTCTTCTTTATCAATCTACAAGAAATAATTAAGATATAAAATAAAATTACAAAACACATTAATAATGTTAATTTAAATATTATGTACCGGCAGTCTTCCATCAGAATTGTCAAATATAATTTCCACATGTGCTGAAATAACTCTTGGTCCTGTGCCCTCATGCAATAAAGCCTGCCTCTGTTCTGGTCTGAGGTGAGAAAACTCATCACTCAAAACAAATTGTATCGCATAAAAGAAGTTACTCTTGCCAGAACCATTTCTGCCCACTTGAAATAAGACACAAATTACATGAATTTCATGAAGAAATTATTTAGCATAAATTTAATAGAACATTTTCACGTACCTACTACATTGTGCCTCGGATCAAAAGGTTCTACAACTGTCTGTTCACGATATGATTTAAATCCTTGAATAATCACCTAAATGTAAACAAATTTATTACATAGAATAGTAACATTCATACTTATAGAATTAAAATACTGTAAAATCAATCAAAAAACCGTTCTGTCATGCATTTAATCATTTGATCAACTTTGGGCACATTTATGAAGTAGTAATATTTTTAATGCGTTTGTGTACAAACGTATCGACAGACAGTTTTCGTTGTCATTAATACTTTACTTATAATTTTAACGAGGAGAAAAAATATTTTGTATTTATTAAATACAATTCATCAATAACAAAATTTGTTCGCGTTAAACTAGAACAATACATGACATTTGTTTCTAATGATGAGCGTCAGTCGAAGAGGAACTAATATAAAGCGCGCAAAAGGTAACAATCATTCGAAAATAGAGTTAATCGTTAGATTTCAGTACCTGTTTGATGTACATACTGCAGGGAAAATTACACGAGTGTTTCTCGTGTTATCACTTTACGGTAACTCAATAGGGAAAACAAGTTCTGTTACTTCGTCACTGAACTGAACACAGTGAACAAAGATTTTTTAAGCGTCGCGTCCTTAGACCATATCGTAAACCACGGTACATACATGTATAATATTATACACCGTGCACAGGACCATAAATTATACAAAACATAATACATACAACCTGTGTATAGTACACGTACAGAAAATTGAGAAAATTTAAGAATCCAGTGAAGCAAAGATAATGAAGAACTTGTGACGCCATATGTGGAAAAAGATAATTCAAAATGGCTAAAATTCAAAATTTCGCAGTAAACTGACAAAACATATTATATTTTTTAATCAATAAATCTAAACGTATAATTTAATAATGTCAATGAAAATGAATAATTCTTTCTATTTATTTAAACTAGAATAAGTTTTAAGAAAATAATTAGTCAAACATTTCTTGTAGTATTATCAATACTATATTATAATCTCCAAAGTGCATATGTTATGAATACTATTTAAAATCGTACAGATAAAGCTACAACTATTATCCTAAATACTATAAAAGGAACATATGTATACATCTATTTATTTATTTCTTGCAAAAATTAACAAGATATTGAAATCGAAGCATAGCTTATATATCTCGTTCACATGTCGTCGCGTAAATGGTTTATCTCGGTACAGCTAGATTATCTGAATCCATATTTATAAGTATACAGTAATAACTTTTACTCCCGCACATTTCTAGGCCGCAGCTTGATTTATTAGCGAGGATCGATGTACAAATTGCTGAAACAGGATTCACTGTGGATTGAATGCGTTGTAAAATGGATGGGATATGCGCGTCAATTTGAGTAAGAAAAGCGTGCAGTAGTAGGTCCCATTACTGTATCTTAGACCAGAACTTGGAATTAACTGCATATGGTAGAGACGTTTTCGGAAATTGCTCTAAAATTTACTGTAATAAAAATCTTACAAATGAAATTGGATGATACCACTCTGAAGCACATTACAGAATAGTCTGTAATATTAATTCCGAACCTTGTCTTAAACCATATATAGTCCGTGGTTTGGCAGCACATAATAAGGAAAAGTTCCTAGATTTGGGCGGGAAACGTCATTCCATTGCCACTACACAAAAACAGAACACTATATGTTGATCGTTACAACTAGGAGAGAATAATTACGAACAATTATTGTAATGAAAATTTTATTTTATAATGAATGATTGGGAATGATTTGATTTCAAAAATATTAATCCTATATATTCTTTAGTGATGAATGCTCAATGCATCACTTTGAACTTCATGACTCAATTGTGTCTGTAAATTAGACAATTTGTTCTTTAATGCTGCAATTCCCATCATTACAATGTTTTCAGGTTTCAAGGCACCACTGCTTTCGACATTAAAATAGTATTTATTTGGTTTAGCTTCCCAATTAAATGGTGCTTCATCTAAAATGATTTAAAATAATTAATTGAATAGATTACTCAATCCACACAAACTTCTTAATACTTACATTGATCTTCTTCTAATTCACTATATTCTGATTTTGGCCATTCGTCAGGTTTCGGGAACAAAGTGTGCCTCATAGAATTGTCTGGATCATACTCAAAGCTCACTCCTGCAGTTGGGTTCCACTTTGCATGCTCCTTCCCGAAACCTTTTTTCGCATATGCCCTTAATTTTAATTCTTGTCCCTTACGTAGCTTTACTATTAGTATCTCTTGAAAGAAGAAACATTCATTTATTCTATTGTACAATAAATAATCACAATATATGCCTTAAGACATTAATATTATTTCCAAAAGCACCAACCATCTGTTTCTCCATATTCGCTAGCATCATCTTCTCTGTGTCTCGATGTAACAGGAAGAACTCGAGGGTCACTGGACTTAAAATCTGCTGTAGTTACATGTCTTGTTTGATCCTCTGTACACTTCACATCAAGGGTAAACTCTACGCTACATTCTGGACAAAAATCCATACATTGACAGTCTCTTGTATATTGTATCCTATCGACAACCTAAATAATTTAATATAAATCTTTCATTTTAACTGTGAAACTTATAGTTCATTAATCGTTTTATTACTTACGTCGTCACTAATCAACGGTATCATACCGATTCTATGAGCCAAGAATTCATCACTTAAAACAGTCGAATTAGCTTCCAATTGAATCCAATCGATAGCCATAGTAGGCGTTTCAGCAATAAATACGCGTCTCATACTATTCGCTACACTGCAATTATTTTAAATGCTTGTTATGTTAAATTCGATTATAAGATCATAAATTCCAGCATAACCTTTTGTACCTTAACTCGGTATCCTCAACTTGAAACTTTACATTCTCCTCGGTTAAGTCTGAAATGTGGACTGATGGTTGATTAGCGTAAGGCATTTTAAGAAATTCTGTATTAATACTCAATAAGTGGACAAAAATATTTTATAGTTAATATTTCTGACTCAAAACATATAAACGATATGTCAAGTAATACTATTATACAGCATTACAGTCGCACCTCTTACGGTGACATTAAGAAGTTTCTTTTAATTTCTGTAGAGCGCCAGTTAGTAAATGGCGGCGAAATGCTCAAACTGTTAACCAAAAGAAATCGACGGAGTAAATTATACCAGTAATGGTGGCGCCTCTTCTAGTAAAATCTCTAGGGACTTCAAGTCTGTGAAACCGATTTAATAATTTATTATATGTTAAAAAATTTATAGACACTGTGTATATATAATTCGTTTATTTAATATGTTATCAACAAAAATGTGACGTTTAAAAGATATAACAAGGTAAGAGGTTTAGAAATGGCCTGGAAATGTTTTTTTTTTAAAATAACTTTTGACTCGTTTATCTTGTTATATCCTTTAAATACTTTCTGTTTTTTTTTTTTAATGGCACGAGAATATCTAAGATATAAAGCATATTTTATTACAAAAATTCATCACAATACATATTGTTCGTCATAGAATACGAAAAGTAGACAAATTTATTTCAAGGAGTATGTCTGAATGACTACTAAAGATTTTAATTTTTATTACGTATGTTATGATGATTTATAATATCGGAGGAATTGAATGACTTAATTCGCTGTTTAGATAAATTACAAGGTTCCTCAAAGTCCATAACTTTCTCTCTAATAATCGTTACATGTAGAGAAGAATTTGAAATTAGTGCATGAACATAATCATTTACTGAAAAGTAATAAAAATGAGACAATATGTTTTTGGTAACTCTTACTACTTAGAAGAAATGTAAATTCTACTTGTGCTAAAGCAATGTATCACCGTATTTATGGCACCAAAAATTCATAAAAATTGGAAGACTGGCGAAATTATGCTTTGAGTATTTTAAATAAGTTTTGTGCGATTCTGTTCGATCTTAATACAAACGTACGCTAAATGCAGCATAAATAGGAACACCAAAACATATTATAGCTGAAAGGGCGGCATTCAGAACTATTAAAAATACTTTCATAGACGTAAAATTCTGACAGATATTACGCAAAAGATGAAGATTTCGCTAACTTGCTTAGCCACTGCTTCTCATAGTTCATCTTGGAAACGCTCAATATCTTGTAAGTGATCTCCATAATCAGTAGCTTCACTTCCGACGAAAGCATCGTGATGGTCCAAGACTTCTTCAAAAGACAATCTATCGTCGTGATCGTCGTCAGACGCAGCAAACAGATGATCAACTTCATCGCTTGCGATTTCACTGTAATATTTATTGTCCAATTAATACAGACATCATCAAGATATAATAAGAAATTGATAAAAAATAATGGAAGTTTTCAACGTACTCGTTACTAGGTACTAGCCAAGAAAGTATTTCATCTGAATCGAGTCTCCCATCCTTATCTTTGTCATGTTCGAAATCAAATTTATCCTTTTCTACCAACAACCATTCTTTATTTTCTGATTTAGCTCTGTTACCAATGAACTCCTGAAAACTAATGTATCCATCCTTGTCTATGTCTTTGTCATCCAAAGCTTGTCTTAAAAGTAGTGGAAACATTCTAGGTGTTTCCTCAGGATGAGTATAAGCTTTGAACTCATCCGGATCAAGATATCCATCTTTGTTCATATCAGCTGCCTCGAATGTTTGCTTGTCATCAGTAATAAGTTTAACATCTGCTTCTAGGTCTTCCGAATCCGAGCCATACATATCTTGTAAAACTTCAGCCCAACTGACTTTACCATCCTTATCTGAATCTGTATCTTCCAATCGGTCTTGAGAGTCCTCGTCAGAAAGCATGCTGAAGATAAGATAAATACCCATTAACATTTCTTTTAACTAAATTACAACCATTCAAATATGTGTACCTAAATGATCTTAAGATCCATGCTTTTAGTTCATTTCTCTCGATAAATTTGTTGTTATTTAAATCCATTTTGGTCAGTAAAATTCCTAAGCGTCTTTTAGATTCCTCTATAGGAAGCTTGTCAAATTCTTCTGCCTCTTTCACGCTTCCTATAAACATAAATGTAAGACAACATTGTTCGCATTACATATATAGCTAAAACACTATGTTTGAACCGTATACTTTCACACACAGTATTTAAAAAATTACCAAGAATAGCTTCATGATCGAATTCCTGATGGTGTTCTCCTCCTGCATAATGGTCCATATCTCGCGGACTAAACGCACCATCTTCTGTTCTTTCATTACTGTTGGATTTGTTATGCTGGTGAGTGTGGATATGTGCGGATGCTGCATTTCCACATGAGAAGAATCCGAGAATCGCAATCAGAAATAATAGAATCTCTACACGCGTTCGGTGTATCGTCATGGTAGTCTTGAGAAATGATTCTGTGAAGAGAAATATAAACAGCGGATAACCTCACAACATTAAGGATTTGATAGGCTCATCGATCTCCACAGCGAACACCACAATGAATTTTATCGACTGTCTGCCACTACACGAAGTCGTTCTCGAAACTCGATCTTGTACCTTTTCAATTCAAACATTATTGGATTCAAATTTTCGTAAGTATTGTAAAGCACTGTACAAGGCAAGTTCTAACTTATGTATGTACTGTACTTAAACTAGTTTTATGTTAAATATAAAATGTGAAAGGGAGGGGAGGGGGAGTGAGATCTACGACGTTCTTCTGTCTACGCACAATAGAGATAGAAACATTCCGGCGGACAGAGTACATTACAAAAATAATCGCAAGCTGTATCGAATATCGATATCTTTAACAACTCGAAGAAAAGGGATGACGAGTCGGCGACGAGTTTCGTTATTTTACTAGTAGCACTGTCACTTTTATAAGATGAACATTTATTAATTTGGTGTTGACACTTACACACAATTGTTCAGAACATGTAGTGGCAAACGAGGCGGCAAAAGGTATTTGTTGGTGTAATAACCCTTGGCAAGTACTAATTGAGTACCAATTACGCACCTGTTTAATACTGTTCGATGTTCGTTTGTTAGAGCCGGTTGATCATTGCGATTTACTGCGCACAGTTGGAGAAACACTGATGTTATTGTCGAGTTTGATTATCAACGGGAAATTGTTGATTGTCGATCGCCGGCAGCCAAGTTATCTGTTCCTCGAGAACGTCACTGTCGGAATTCGGAATATCAGCTTAGCAGTTGCTGCTCGTACAAAAAAGCATCGAGAAAGAAAGACGTTAGCTCGACTTTAGCCGCGATCAGTATGTACCGTCATGACTTTGTTCTAGGGTGCGGATACAGAAATAGACCAGCCGCACTAACACACGTTCAATTTATTTCTAACTTTAGTGATCGTTCCGACGAGAGAGAAAGAGATGCTCGCTGAGCAGAACATCGTTATGAGTAGTACTGTTCTTTTTTTTTTTAGGTTCTCGATAACGCCCGCTGACAAGCATTGAGGACAAGATGCGAAAGTTGCCGAGCATTTTACAAATTTCAATCTTCACAGTTACTGTGAAATGTCGCGGAACATTACCAAGATTCCAACGATCATTGAAACTAATTTTACACATTGATTTTCTTACGCTAAGGAAATTAATTCATCGAAGGACGCAGTCAGAGGCTCGTACCTTTCAGACCCTTGGACCACCATATTTAGAATATCGTTAAATCTTCACTAGGCTAACAGTGTGTACAGAAGAAAATGTGCAATTTCCCAATTGTTCTCAATGATTTGAATTTGATGACATTTAGTCGTGCATCAGTATCGCTGATTAATATTTAATTATCATTTCTCGAACGGTTAAATCGAATTGTAAATTATCATTCGATTGCCGCGAAATTCAACGCTGCGAGGAGTCATCTATCGACAGTACTGGTAAACGCTTTGTAGTTCACTGTATTATAGACTGATGTTAACACATAAAATAGTTTCTTGTACTTGTTCATAGGTGGTCAATACGATTTGGAATTGGCGGGAAATTTAAATGCATTATCGAGAAAAACATCCAATTAATCTGTACTATTTCGCGTGCTTTAGTTTTATACGTAACTTTTGCTGCGTAATCGCACCGACAGACACAGAAATTGCAATAGGATTGTAAGCTAGAGTGTTAAATCTCTCTCGACGACGGCCCACCTGGCTCGCAAACGATGGAATTATGCGGTGATAATTATGATAATGCCACGGTGGCATACGATCGCACAATTCTTGGTGATGTATCGTTCGGAACGGTCGTCGATAAGTTATCCCGCAGCTATTCCCCGTGTTTTCGACCTCGTGGGATAAAATCGACGATTCTATATCCCTTGCTAACAATGCAGAGATCTATTATTGGGATGCGAACATTGCATCGAACTGTGCCGTCACCGGTATAATAATAATCCACCCCCGCAGTGCTTAA
Organism: Augochlora pura; assembly: GCF_028453695.1. Taxonomy (NCBI): domain Eukaryota; kingdom Metazoa; phylum Arthropoda; class Insecta; order Hymenoptera; family Halictidae; genus Augochlora; species Augochlora pura. Next base: position 10,901,746 of record NC_135777.1, on the reverse strand, counting down.
CAATTAATTTGGCCGAGCAAGAAAATTTATTCTGTTCTCGTTATGCTCTCCGACGTGTGTTCCTCCTTTTATGATGCTAATTGTCAGAACGTTATTGTTCGCGGCCCGTAAAACACAATCGAACGATAAAATTTGTTCAACATCCAGCCGAAATATTTCGATCCCCTGTACACCCGCTTTCGCTGTATCGCTGTATCTCGGTACAGCAGTATCGCGAGCACGGTGAAATATCGCAATTTTCCGCCAGCACCGTATTTTTGCGATTTCACGCGGTCGGTTTGTTGCGAAACTTTTATCGTTTCGTCGTTGCTCTTTAATTATCGAGCACGCAAACCAAAACGCGAAGTCTATCGACGAATTCGGCCACCAACGGACATGGAATATTGTCCTTCTGTTCCCCTTTTCTGTCTTCCAACGAGAATCGTATGGAAATTGGTAAAGGGCGGTTGGTCAGAACTGATTGGCGAAACGGAAATCCGACTGTTTAGCATCGGCAACCGGCATTCAAACTGGCCCCATCTCTATCTTCTCGTCAAGGAGTTCTTGATCAAAGCTACATCCTGATTTTGCCTTAGAGCTCTTCCAAGAGCCATTGCCAAAATGTACTTCTGAAACATGTAGAATCGTTTTCTTTATATTCTAGTTTAGTTATTCAACTTATCGAAAGTGGGCAGCTTTCACGAATTTCGCCTGGTTTCCGACCGAGTTTGTTGATTGAAACAGTCGTTAAAATATCCGACCCCGTTAATAGGATATGTAAATATGTATGCAAACAAACTTGATCCGAATATCGACTTTTTTGGCGCATCGTGAACTACATTTGAAGATCAAACGTTAATTCTATCAATTTCTTAATTCAATGTCTTTTCTTTCGGCCATCAAATTATGTGATCTATTCCCAGTTACCTCACACAATGTAATTATATTCGGACATAACCCATGCATTAAATATTAAACATTAAACGTTAAAAATGAAAAATTACATTATTATTACATTACTATTACTTCACTTACATTTACATTACATTAGAGCATTACATTACTCATTAAGCATTAAATATTAAAGAAAATAGACGGAGTCTCCATATTGTTAGGTCAAGGTAAACCCAGATAAAATCGTCGAAGGGTTAAATACGAATGCAGCTACCCGTAGAAGCAATTTCCTAGGAGCGATTCGCAAGGGGTTCCAAAGGTTGAGCTCGCGGCCACAGTTGCGCCGCGGAATTCCGCGAGCGTAATACTCAGGGGAGAAGCAGGCGAATTCAATATTCGATCGGAGGTCTAACGAATCAAGATATTTTCGGTTCGGTCGGAATACTCGCGAGCAGAGAAGACGCAGACGCTTGTGATTTTGTTCCCGGGTTTGGGGATGAAATGGACGATGAGAGGAAGGATAGGAGCAACCGTAGAACGCAGAGCACAGCCAGTAAAGGCGTTTTCTTCTGACATTCAAATGTTCGCCGCGCAGAACGAGAAAAAGGATACGGATAGCCCGGCGCTCGACGGCCGTCTATTCATCGCTCAAAGGGATCATTTATCAACATATTTGATATGCTCCTGGCCGCGTTACACCGGCGCAGGAGCCGTGCCCGGTCTTTCCACCCGGGGCTTCCATAGAAATAATATGCTAATCGCGCGAAGGCGGAGTTTAAAAAGTGCCCCGATAAATTCTCCAGACTTTTCGACGTAATTTCGCCCCTTCGCCGCCTCGAAAGATTCTTTTTGCGCTGTTTCCGACGTCTTAACAGAGACCCATCCCGGGCTCCTTCTTTACGGTATATCAGACGGCGGAATATATTTTTTTGCGGATCCTCGCCGGATGTCGCGACCTGCTTTGCGGGGAAAACGAGTCTAAGCCGACTTCCCTTCCAAAGAGCCACGGGGCCTCATCGGATACCCTTGGAATCGCGGAAAGACGTTTCCTACGCGTTTCAGAACTTTTAACCGAACCCGTATCCACTCTCAAGTTTTTTTCTACGATTTTCTTCTTCCCGTTATTATTCTCTACACGAGCAACGGCAAATGCGCGAGATCGTTTATTGCAATATATACTCTGTTGCGAATTGAAATAAAGAAATTATTTGCTTCGTCGAGGAAGGTCAAAGTGTGAGATGTTCCATGCTTGTTAGGAGACCGTGCGGCGTAAGTGATTGACGCGCGACGTTCAGATCATTTACAAATCCCCTCATCGGCACTTATGCGTGCGGTGACGCATACGCACATATTTATGCACCCCTCCCCTATACATATCGTGCCCTCATACATACATCGGTGATATTAGCCGCAAAGCGGACTACCCCGCTTCCGTTTATTTAAGCCAGCCTCGGTGTCGAGTCGTTACTTACTTAGCGAGACTTATCGTTCGCGCTTTCAATCACGAATCGGGACCTTGTTCGGAACGATCGATATCGAAACTCGACAAAAATGGCATTTTTTCGGGACAGATTCTATCGAAACGAATTAAAATTTACGGTGCCTTGTACGAAGTTGAGAAGAATCTCGATATTGTCCGTGCTTCGAAGCCCTCGCTGTTACCGAGTGTCGGCTCGTTTTGATTTCTTTATTTCAGCTTGTACAGGCCACGATGACGTCGAACTAATCCCTCGGACATTCGGTCCCATTCGGAAACGCTACGTCAGCGGGACACTTTCCAGCATATTGAGGCCGGATGGGTAGCGCGAGCCCTCTTTCCATATTTATCTTGGCCTCCTTCATTACGGGCCACTTCAGGATCGCCTCGTTTCGCCTTCTTCTTTCCCGTTTTATCGTTCGGTATCTACGGGATTACCGACCTCTTCTCCTCTACTCGAAGGCCGAAGACGCAGATTGCTTCTCGCGGGAGGGGAATTTACGAGCAGTATGATAAAGTCCCGGCTGGCATAATCGAACCTCCTTCACGATCATTTTTTTTTGCAGGGCGACTGTATTAACTCTCCGGAAAGAACATCCCGTAGGGTTCTCTGTCGCTTTTCGAATCATTCCAATTTACGCGAGGCGGACCCGACGGTATCGCGTAAATGTGCTGTAGTTGGAAAGAAGCTTCGATATTGGGGCTGTCTTCCATAGCCTACATGTGACGTAGTAGCAAAACGTCTATTAAACTTGCTTCTCAGCCTTTGAAAGGCAGTGTACATTTTGCTTCCTATATGTGAAATTTACAAAGTCAATAAATCATTAACCCATTTTCCCTCCCTCTACTTCTGTCTTTTCCTTATGATTATATTCCTCATACAGGTTTTCGACATTGCCTCGAGTATATCATATATATTGTTTATACGATATCCTCTTTCATTTCTTTACATTCATTAATTACATGCAATGTCGATTTTCATTGCAAAATCTACATAAATTTTCTTCTTCTTTCTTTCAGTCCCTGCCCCCTCTTCACTCTCTCTTTTTCTCCACATCTGAATCTAGCTATCATCGAAGTAATCAGCCTTGTCACTCTCTCTCTCTCTCTCTCATAGTTAGTGCTAGGATATGTCCATTTAATGTTCTACACGACTGAAAACTGCTGCAACCGTCTGTGCTTCAGCGACATAAGATTTCCGCGACTCGGAATCGGCAAAAAGAAATCTGCAAAATCATTGATCGGCTAGTCAGCCTGCATTACTTTTAGAAATTCAGAACCTCTTCGTTATTTTAAGGACTGTAATTCAATTCTCGGTTGTTCGAAACCGGTACCGATTTAAAGATGTCATCCCGAGGTTTCTCCGCAGCGAGTGCTCGTTTGTCGGGTCTCTCCTCCTCTTCCGTTCTCCGCGAAAGCCGCGGAGGGTGTACGGGGAAATATTTCGAGGCGTTCCGCAGGATCGTAAGTGTGTTCGACGTTACCGTGGCTGGCTTCGACCAGAGGAGCGCCAGAGAAGCGCCAAGGCATACGCCCCGCGATCTAAGTCGTCAACTTTTATAGGGGTAGTTTTCGCGGTGACGGTCCGCGGCGAGCCACATAAAAGGGGGTGGAAGTTTCTGGTAATATGGCGGCTTCCCGAGGAATATGGCGGCAACTGTATACAAGAGATAGCGACAATATTGAGGCGGCTGGAAGCCTCGAAGAAAACCAACTGGATTTTCTTCCTCCTCGCGAACGCGTCTCCGGCGAGCTGCGGCCCTCGTTTCTCCTTTTTGCAATCTCTTCGACGACGAATCCCCGGTGCGCCGTCACTATCGCGAATCCAAGGGAGTGTTGTTTCGCGATCGAAAACGCATTAACGACCGGGGGCTACCCGGTAATCGACGATAAAGCGTTCGCTGCGAGATCAATGCTATCGAATATCAATTTTTTCGTTTCGACTGAGTCGCAGAGTGAAATGGAAGCAGTGTTATTGAGTAGACAAGACTGGGTCGTATTCATAGCAGGGTCTCATTTGTAAGACCGTCTTCATACATTACCGTCCGAATGACAAACAGTAGTCATTTTCTTGACTGTTCGTACATTGCCGGATGACTGTAAATATGTAGTAATTTTGTTGCAGTAAAAGCAGTAAACAAAGTAGAAGATCTTTAATGCTGCAATATTTCTTATAATTTAACATAACTGTCTTTTTATACATAAAGTAATCTTTAAAAATTATTACTTTGTGAAATGATGAGACAACCTTAAAATATGTCGACTACAGACAAAAGTTTTCGCACAAACAGTCTGGACTATATTGTGCTAAGCATGATCTTAAGACACCACCTAGATTAATCGTTGCACAAATAAGATCGTCTTCGCGAAAGCAGAACTTGTGATTGTTCTCAAGAAGGGCCTCAAGGATTGGCTACGAATCACAGGCCGTCTCAATAATTTTTATCGATGCAATGCGATGGTAAGATTAAGATCGACGCGATCGCCACGTATTAATTCCATCGTGTTCGACCAGAAAAAAACGAAACGGCGACAAGGATATTTATCTTTCCGCCGGCCGGCGGTTGTAAAATTACCGAAAGTATGAATTGATGCGCCGGGTGGAGAGTAGGAGGGGCGATCTCTTTCACCTCTTAGCGGGTTTAAAGACCCGGCCACTCGCGGACGTGCCAAGTTGAGAGAAAGTACGAGGCCCGGCACCGCGGGCGTCCTTTACGGAATCCTGTGCTTAATGGCGCTGAATCACAGATTGCGCGCACCCCTAAATTTGAATTTATTATCAACCCTTGCCCGTGCCGAAACGAGCGCCGTGCTGTGGCTCGGATGGCGATCGTACGGTCGAAAGAATAATTCCCTCGCGTCGATCGGGGAGAGAGCGACTCCCTGCTTTCGGCACCGGAAGCGAGCAATTGTCGCGAGCGGTAGTCGCGATAATCGCGACGATCGCGATAATTGTTGGTTTCCGACGGAGACACGGGAACAGCTCGACGGCGATTAACTGCTGCTCGGCCGACCGCGGATCAACGCGGTTCCGATAAAAATTTCCAGCTCGTGGTTCCCGCGGCCCAAGAACCATTTCCAGGGAACGAGACCGCGTATATTCCGGGATTTGCCCGCGAAATCGGATTCGAGGCGCATGTGCTCGCGGATGTTCCGGCGAGGGACGTCGTCGGAAAGTTTCGAGACAGCCCGAAATACGGCGTTCGAGTTTTTACACGGCGATCCTTCCGGTGGCTCGGTCAGCCATATTCCCGAAAAGGGTCAGAATCCGGTCGAGGGATATCGATACCCAGAGCGGGAGGGTAGCGTCGAGCTGTGGCCTGCTGATAACAAAAAGCTCGAGCGAAGCGTTTCAGTCAAGCCGGGGGAACGAGAGAATGTCTTCTTCGTTCGAGTATCTCGTCACAAGGGCAACATAAGGAGCAGAGGAGTGATCGATGATCACGGACCCGGTCGATCCGTTAACCTCGCGGGAGTAATCGGAACGAGAGATTACCAGCTGGGTCGCATTCCCCTGCTGGCCAAGAGAATCCACGGTCGCGACCGGTTACGACAGTTAACGATCCGAGAGAAAAGGAACGCTTGGCAACGTACGCTTCTCTTTTGCCGAGAGCTTAGTATTCCGGCGCGAGGTGATCGTCGGGAAGCGATTTGACCAAGTTTAGCGGATCCACGGAACCACCCTAGCCCGACCCCTTTAGGTATCCTTCTTTAGCCTAAGGTGTTCCTTCGCAAATCCGTCTGGCCGTGGTCGCGGCCGCCACGAACGGAATACCAATTCCCAATTTGTCCAGGCATATCGACTGGGCACTCAAGGGCGTGACACAAATGCCAGATGCAATCAGCACGGCCTCCGAACGACGGGACAAAGTGCAGTCCTCGTCTTAATCCGGCCATCGACAGCCGCTCGGCTCTCGGATCCGAAAATCTGGACCGCCTTTCGTCTTTCGTCTCTCTCTCTCCTTTCTCCTCTCGCCTCTCCCGAAATGCAACAAACGGTTGAACGTGCCCCCTCCAGTTCGACCATTGAAATATAAACTGTAACAATTCATTTTTAAGACTGGACCATTAATAATACGCAACAAAAATTACGTATTTAATTTATTATTTCAGGTTTTCCAATTGAAATCGACCTCCCTGTACGTTGGTCGTCTATTAGCGATTCTTTATCATCCAAAAGTCGTTTATGCCACAAGCATAGCTATGCACTTGCTGCATTAAGCGGAACGTTTCCAATGCACTTTTACCAAGTCTTACATTAAATTTAATGACCATTTTTTGTTCCATAATACAGTTTCAACGCCGATTAAAGATTTGGCCAGGAAGAACTGTCACAACTTTGTCGTTTATCATTCAATTGGCAGGCACATTAAAGAGACAAATAATTAACCATTCTATGGATGCTAATGCTCGACAGATTTTAACTTAAGAATTAATCGTCGCACTATGTACTTGTTCTTCCATCGAACGTGTCATCAATCTGTGTAGTCGCGAGCGAAACAAACATTGCCAGCAACACGATCGTTCGCGGATATGTTCCGGAGCGTTTCAACCGTCGCGCGACGGAACGATTAAAGCAGGATATTGTAAACTTTTTTACAGAGGTTGTAAATGCCGGGGAGCCGTGTTCGCGGAACGGCGACGAAATCCGCGGATGTCGTCGATTGGCCGGCAAGGACGGCAAGACGTATGCACAAAAATCCGTGCGTCTCCCGAATTGACTCGTACGACAGATATGTCCTGGTCGTAAAGCACGCGAAATAAAGCCGACCTAAGTACCTTGGAAACAGAATGCCGAACGATGCACGCTTTATGGACAATCGAACCAAGTTTTTAACTGTCTAGATGTTCCTTTCCGGGACATAAAGTGCCTAGGAATATCGGGGTCGCTCAGAGAGAAAGAGAGAAAAGGAGAGAGAGAGGAAGAGAGAGGGAGAGAGAGAGAGAGGACGTTCTCCTTGGAGTCCCGACGATTAATTAATAAAATAGTCCTCCCTCCGATCTCTTCGTCTGGTCGAAGTTTCGCGGCTGTCGCTGTTCGTAACTCGCGGCCAATGATGACGCGTTGTTTGTTAAGAGGGAAGAACGGCATCGAGCATCGATCCCGGCAATAATGAATTCCCAGCGAAATCGTGGACGAGAAAAAGAAGGTATCCGGGGTGCCTTGATTTATATCGGCTCGATATTTTCCGCAAGTCTCAGTGTTTCTTAATTCGAGGTTGCTCCGCGTGCTCGCCGCGGAGGTAATTCGATTTCCCGGCAAATCGCTGCGAAGTAAATCAGAGAGTACAGTCCCCGGTGAAATTCGAGCTGAGCTCCGGAGCCGTCGCGACTCGTCGCCGTTGCAAGGTATCGTCATAATTCCGGCAAGATGCATCGCGGATCGCGGTCCTTTTACGTTCGCCTTCCTGTACGTTCCTTCTTCGCTCAGCTTCCGAAAAATCTTCTCTTTGTTCCGCGCCGTTTCGTCTACGCTGCGGAGCTGTTCTTTTCCCTAAACTTGCTTCGAAAAGTTTTGCGCGCAAGTCTGCGATTGGATGTCCGCGGAAAGGCGAAGTCTGATTCGAAGCTGGAGGAGGGGTTTTCTTCGGGTTGGGTGGAGCACAGGGCAGATTCCTGGGGTCCTCGTTCTCACGGCTCGCCGGCCGCACGCTCGACAATAGCTAATTGCATAACCGAGCACGGCATCGAACGAATGCGCCGGTGCACTCCACGATTTCATCACCGGACGCGGTCTATCGTCGGTCGTGTCGTTACGTTCGATCGGTTCCGCGGCACAGAACGAAGCGGAACAGAGCAGAACGGAGGCGGCTGATAAATCCGACGTTGTTGTCCCTATAAATCAATTATAATATTTCACGGTTGGCTTCGGGTATCGATTATCGGGAATAAATGCTGGCGAACTTTGCCACTTGGAGGCCTAAGCGGCGACGAATGAATTCTCATGGCGCGGTTGATACGCGACACCGCGCGCAGGCCAGAAACAACGCGCGAAATGAATGCGATACGGCCTTCGTGCTTGCCACGGTCGCAAGCGAAACCGGATGCGGTCTATCGTTCCCCGTCGTTCCGTTCGATCGGCCCGAAGAGCAGAATTCAACGGAGGCGCTGATAAATCCGACGCCGCGCATCCTTCCCCCAATAAATCAATTATAATATTCCACGGTTCGCTTCGAGTATCGGTTATTAGTAAAATCCGTCGTGGCTGCGGAAGGCGGCCATATATTCACGGGTGTTTCTCTCGATTGCAAATTTCCCGTTTCAGAACCCCATCCTCCCTTCCACTGATTCCTTTCCGCGTCGCCCCACTCCGCCTGGAACTCTTCCGTTCCACGCCTTATTCGTTTTCGCGGTCTCGCCGGCTTATCGTTTAAGAAATTAGCTCACGTACTCTCAGCTATCTAGAACTTGTTCGTAGACCATCCAAATTCTTCAACAACACCAATTCACTTACGATTCTCTACTGTACTCTGACCAGGACTTATTCTCGAATATGGCAGTATCATTCTACCTCTCTATACTGCGATCACTGGATTACGGATCTTATATAATCATAGTAAACAAGCACCGAGTTCCTTTCTTCCTTTAATCAATTTAGTAAGCTGAAAAATAATTCGCAAACGATGTTGAGTTTTTAGAATTTCTCTGGCGTTTTATATTTTTCCTGCTAATTCTTGCAATAACATTGCAACACTTCTTCGCCTTGTAGCTTGTCGTAGCGGTTATTCCATCAGTTTTGAATTACGTGACTATGAAGACTTACCTAAAAATAGAAATCTTTAAACCGTACGTAATGGAAGAAAAAAAATTACCAATACCTTGTTTTTAAGTACTGTAATCAGAATTCATATTTCGTCTCTGGTAATTTATTCAATTGTCATCCCTGTGTTACACACGATTTTATTCCAAAAACAATATTCGCAAAACATATGGATCTCAAAATTGTATCGGAAGAATGATGGCTAATTGTACCAGGAAGATCATGCATATTGTACAATAAATCACTTTGCAAATGTCAATAAGCGATAGTACCTGCTATTGCCTAAATTTTCATTTGTTTTTCTTACGTATTGCCTTCTCTTAATGAAATGAAATGAATTGCTTTCTAGGTGATCTCTCAGGTGTTCGTTGGATACTCGTTGCCGGAATATTCGAATTAAGGATGAGAATTTTTGCAGAACTGAACAGTTGAAAAGTTGTTCAGGTGCAGGAAAAGAGAAGGTTGGCTGGCTGTTCGGTTCGGGCGCGATGGGGAGGAAAGCGCGTTATTTTGATCAGGAGACGCATATATTTTCATATCCGAGCGAATAGCACGGGAATATTGTAATTTGCATCGGAGACGGTGGAAAGAACTAAGTCCTGGGCGAATTGTCGGGGTTGGGAGGGGCGCGGATAGGGTGGGGGGTTGGGAGGGGGAGGGGGGTGGGGGGATTGCAGGCGCGGAAAGCATTGAAATCGGTGGTGTATGCAAATGCGGTGCGCGGTGCGTTCCAAATCTTTAGATCTGGACGAATAGCTCGCACGGAAGTACAGAGCCAGCCACCTTCTTCGGCCATATCGCGGCCGAGACGAGCCGGAAGATGATTCAGAAATTCAGACAATACGGGTGATCATCGAAACGACGTGACACGCCGGCCATACGAACGTTCGCATAACGGTTATCGAGTGACCTCGACTCTGTGCAGTTTCTACGACTTTGATTCTCGTCTTCGTTTTATGTAATATAAGATAACTGTAAAGTTATTAATAATCACGCATACTTTTTATTGCGAATACATTGATATAATTGAGTTATACTTAAAATTACAGTTAAGGTAGAAAGAGATGTTAAACATTACAAAATAGAAGGCAGTTAATCAACGTTTTGATTGCTAACAAAGTTTTAAGTAACTATATTCCATGACTTCGTATCTTCGTTACCATGAACAGTTACAATGTCGAACAGCATCGCACTTATCGTGGATTTTTCGACGCTTACAACCGTATGTTTATGCTTACCAACAATGTTCACACGCATGCTAATCTTTTCAAAGCCTTCCGTGCTCTAATTTTTACCTGGCAATATTTCTATTTGAGTTTACTCAGTTTCTGTAACGTGTATTCTTCGCTGTTACTTTTACACGTAAACAAATAAAAAAATAAATAAATAACACATTGGAAAACAGGGATAAATATATTAGATAAATAAATATATAGGGAAACATGGATACGATGCAACAGTTGACGCATACAATATATCTCGTCGAATAAAACCAACCGAAATTATCGATTCGAACGCCACTGTACTCGAATCGAACGACTGTCTAAATCGACGTTGAACGTAGTCGATGAAGTATTTCGTATCTCAAAGAATCGTCGCGGAACCGTCCAAAATCCATTATCGACGATCCTGTTGCGACTTTAACGTCGCGGTGGTTGCAATCGGGGGAGAGATAGTTGGATTTATGTGGTTGTCGCATCGGTGTAAGATCACGTTGCAGCGTTGCAGGTCATGAGTCGTCACGGTAGGCCGCGTATCGCACATCGTGGTGGAAAAATCGGCAAATCCAATAAAGGGTGAATAATGCTGCGCTCAGGCATCGATCAGCCGGTTCCTGAACTTGCGAGTTGAATTCTTTTCGCGCGAGTAGATATTATTATTATTATTATTATGATTATTATTATTATTATTATTATTATTATTATTAGACTGGGGATTACATGCCTTTATGGCAGAAATGGAATAAAAAGTAATGAAAAGATGAAAAAGGATTAAGAACTTTTATCTATTAATTTAAATTTATTAAAATTATTTAAGAAAGGGAAAAGATTGAAAACTATTTTTATTTTGTATGAAGATCTACGGTTTAATTATTATTATTAGTAGCAGTAGCTTCGTTTATCTAACGTATAGATACGTTGTTAGCGACACATTTATGTAAAGTATTATTATGATTATTATTATTATTTATGTAGAGTAGTATAATTTAGAAAAATTAAGCAAGAGTCTTCTGGCGCTCCCCATTGTTTAAGATTTAATATACCACGTTGAATAAAAAAACTATTTGCGAGAGTATTTGAACACTGACTAAGATACGCTACAAAGATTTATAACTTTATTTTATTGTTATATATTCACATACAATGAACATTTATGAATTTTATTAAAGTGTTGATAGCGTTAAATGTATTGTAGATTGAAAAATTCCGTAATAAATTAATGAAAATTATTAAACATTACGCTCATCTATGTGTCCGCTTTTCTGGGCAATAATAGCTTCTATTACTCACGGTATCTACAGTTTTTAGGGTGTCTTTCTGCATTTTTTCCAAGTGTCTTTCACCATGTATAACACATTGTAACAATTGAAAACAATGTAGACGTTCAAACAATAAATAAAAAGCAATTGCGAAGCTCTCGTAATGAACAGACTTAAACGTCACCGCAAAACCAATTTTAAAATGATTCTAAATCATGCTTTATCCTTTCCTCAAATCATCTAAGATGAAATCTCGAATCAAATTTGTACCACAGAATTGTACTAATAACATAACTCATATTTTCATAACAATCCAATAAAATAGATAAATAAATAAATAGTGCACAAGTGTCCAAAAGTCTATACCAGGTAGCGTATAAGGCTTACAAACTTCAAATCACCTGCGAAAGAAGGTGTAAAGTGCCGAACAAAGAAGGCCTAGAAGAACAATTAGCGGAAGTTGCACGGGTTTCGCGATTCGAATCGATCGATTATCGACCAAAATCTGATATTTACAAGATCGGATATTTACAAGAGCTAATTGCGGTGACGAGCGTTTGCGCGCCGATTGATCCTTGTAGCCGAAGGGTTCGCAGAGGCTCCCTTTGTGTGTCCCGCTTATTATTCTGTAATCGTGGAATCGATCGGACTCGAGAGATCGTGGAATCGGATCGTGGCCCGCATATTGCGAATCCGGTTAGGTTTCGCCAAGGGAGACGATTGGATAGGGTGAGCCTCATTATGGTCAGAAATAATATTCCCTTAGGGCGCGTCCTTGATAGTCCTCGGTACACTGTTTCACGCGATTCTTAGCGAGTTCGTTCGTCGGCGGCGGGTTTCCTGGGCGCGGTACTCAAAATTTCGAGGCTCGAATCGGTCCACGAGGATAGGGATCGTACCCGCTTGAGAGAGTAATGTTTCCCACGCGACCGATACCGCTGCTCTCGCTGCGAACCCGTTCCTTTTTTCTTCCATAGCAATATTTAGATAAACCGCGGTACGTGCGCGGACTGGGAAGCAACCGCGGATACACACGGGAAACGTTTCGAAACGTTTTATTGCCGATTTCTTGCCCGCCGGTTTTAATCAGTTTTCGGGAGGGCGGCAAACGAGCAAACAGCTAGGAGTTCGGTTTCCAATTGAACACCGTATTCGCGATCTCGTACTTCGTCCGGTTCTTCACGAAGGACTGCGAAATAGAGTTTGGTCCAAAGGGTTCCAGCGATTAGAGTTATCACGCGTATCCTTCCGGAACTTCCTGGACTTATCCGATAAGGTTCGTAGAATCTTTAGGAACTATCTTAAGCGGATATATTCGTTGATAAAGTTGTTGCGTCGCGACCTAGAGTTAACGGGATCGCGTTCGAAGGCGCGTTAAAAGCAAGCCCGCCGAAAGAGAGCATCGTCGTCTCCCGAGTGATCGACGATCTAATTATTTTCAGTCTTTCCTCGTTAGCTGCCCTCCCCCTCGACGGTCCCCCTTCCGCAGAGCAAATCGCCCCTTTTGTACCAGTGTCGCGTTATCTAAATCGCGACGAATATTTCCGGGGCGGCGCACGCTCGGGGTTCCGTGCTCGCCGGCGTTCCCGTTAAAAAGCAACTCGCGTATCAATTTCACGGGACAACGCGGTGCATCGCGGGTAATCCGGCGTGCTGTATCGTCTTTTTGTTCCTGGCCGCTTAATATTGCTTGTCCCGCCGTAATCTCCACCCCCGACACCCTGTTTCCCCAGACCACCGCCCATCGCGTTTCGCTCCACTACCCCTGCCACCCCTTTCGGCCGCAGTAGCGTAGCCGAAAATATTCTCCTTTCCTTACCGACGGTGATCATTACAGTCACCTGCCGTTCAACTGTCGCTGCACCGCGATAGTTTTCCGTCAACATTTTCCATTTACGATTGTCCGACGAAGTTCACCTTCCTAATTTCATGGTTTCCAATCGAGACTCGATATTGAGTTACTTCAAAGTGGTTGCGGCTCTACGAAAGGTAGAGAAATTCTAGGTTCAAATTGTTGATCGCGAGGTAAGGAATTGGTAAGCATAGGACGAGGGGTCAGAATTTTCGAGGAATTATTGCGCAAGGGTTGAAGGAGCCACCCAAGGCCGCGCCAATGGCGTTCTTTCGGTGGTTCGTTCGCCATCGCGGAACGCGGCGTGGTACTTAACGTAAGTACGTCGAGTTCGGCGGAGAAAATAAAGAAACCTCTCGAGTTTTCGCCTCGTCCACCCTTTTTCCAGCTTCCAGCGAGTGTCCTCGGGGCTGTACCACCGCCCGGGACAATGTTATTTTACGGCACGGTGAGTTTGAGCCTCTTTCATCCGGCGACACGGTGCTCGCGCTGCGATTCCGACGGTAATGGTTGGCGTTGGCGTTGGCGGTGGTGGCGACGGCAGTGGTGGCAAACGGTGGTGGTGGTTGCTCCTAGCGGACCGCCACACCCTCGCGGCTGTCTCCGGTTCGGTTCGGTACGGTTCGCCCTCTGCGCGCCGTTTAATCTGATCAACTGCGGATTATATCGGACAGCACCCTGACGAGCGCCACGAGAAAAAATCACGACGACGACGACGACGACGACGACGTACTGCGCTCAGATCCTCGTAGAGTTCTCGAAGGGGGTTTCGCGATGTTTCCGTGGACCCTCGATTTTCCCTCTACGCCCCTCGCGCAACTCTGCGATAGATTTTTCCTGTTAATAGAAATACAAGTTACTCGTAAACTTTGTAGTTTCAAAAATATCGAGCTAGAACTCGGATAGTTAAGCTCTGGTTTTAATACATCTTTTTATGGCTGCTACAAGTGTCAAGATACTTGGAAGCACGGCGAAACTTTGGCCACGTTCAGAATTTAACTTTCGTCACGATGGATGTTAGCGACAGCTTATTTTTAAGGGAGATTGAGGGCACGTGTTCCGACGCTATCTCGCCCTCGGCTAATTTATGGTAGGAACTGCTTCCTTAAAGAACAGGAATACTTTTTTGAAGAATGTGGCCGCGCCATGTTATAGATCGTTCACCACTTAGCCCAGAACCGGGCAAGTAACAATTCCCTTCGACCAAACGTCTGATGTGGATCTGGTTAAAACACTTAACACCTTATCCGGTGTACTTCGGGCCAAACCCAGATTCTATTAAGCTTTATTTATTTGTTTAATAATGAACGCGAAACCCTGATACTAGAAGAATCTCAAGACAAAATGTGGGAGAATCTTATAATAATACAAAATACATAACAAGATTATCTAAAACGTGAAAATAAAATAGAAAAATCAGAGGAATCATGAAAAATCTATTAAAATCGTTAACGTTAACGATGACACGATTGAAGGCATTAAATAGGCCATAGAGTGTTCTGTGTAATTTTTCTAAAACGGTTAGACTGTGTCAACGATACGATTCATGATACATACATCTAAAGCAAAGCTAGATAAAATAGCAGTTTTGGTTACGATTGGTCATCAAACGTTTCAGCTTTTGATAGGCGCGTTCACGCTGATGAAGGACTACAGATATTGATAGGGTGGGAAGAAAACTAAGATTGTCTGTTGATATTCATCGGTATATCTGTCTCTGGGGCGGTCCATCGAAACGAAGCTCGACGGCCGTGCCCGAGGGTATCGCGGCCGGTTGGAAATGTTGGAATCGTGGAGCTGGAAGTGAAGCACACTCTGATCTGGTGACTGGGGGTAACCGGGGACGGTCGGGGAATCGCAGAAGGATGGAGAAGTCTTGCCTTTTTATTAGATGAAACCGAGTGTGACCAAGCTGTACGTTCAACTTGACTCGGTCACTCGGCTCCTGTCCGAGCGAATAAACGTCTCCGCGCCTTATTCCGAGCTACCCCGTGTCCCCCCCCCCCCCCCCCCCCCCCCCCCCCCCCCCCTCCCCCCGCGTCACCCTGCATCCCACCGCGTCCCACTGTCCCCGGGCGCTTTTTTACGTCATCGGCCGACCCTGCTGTCCCAACACCGTTCTACCGACGAGCTCGTCCGGGTTCTCAATTTCATTTCCGTCCCTTGAATACTTTTGAATTCAGCAGCGATCTTCCATTTTCCAATCATTTTCGATTGAAAAAATTCGCTTTATAATTCGCCTCGCGACACCTTCACGTTAATTCGGCATCGATTCTTTTCTTTAGGCATTCTCCTATTTTGATTCTATCTGTGATTTCGATCGCACGATTGAAAAGAACGCACATATGAATAATATAAAATTGAGAAAGTTCCATATTCGACGGAGACGAGCGACCGGTTCGGGAACGGTAATAGCCATCCTTCACGTATACTACCTCGGCACCTTTCCTACGTCACTTATTGCAGCGGCAATGGCGCCGACGTAACTCGATTTTGCGTTCCATCTGAGACACTGAAGGTCCCTCCGGCCTGCTCCTCAATAAGGCAATTCGCTGACCCGAATTGACTCCATTGCCATGGAAAGAATGACTTTCCAAGGCGATATTTTGCTAGTTGCCCGTTCTCGAAAGGGTCCCACGATATCTACAGAGAAACTACAACCTTTAACCCTCGTTCGTCCCTCGTTTTTCCAGCTTCATTTGCTTGATCGTAACAAATTGACTCAATCGTGCAAAATTGATGCCGTAGACATTTATTTCATTGAAAATATGAAAACACGTTTTAGTGGCTCTGAAAAGGGATTTCAGAGAAATAAAAAAGAACAAGCAACGAAACCATCGCAGCAATATTTAATCGTTTTAGCGAGTAACGCTTCCTTTTCGCATTATCTGATACAGAGCTTCCCGGAAAGCGAGAAGAGACGAGCGAAAGTAGACACGAGGGACGGACATGGCGTTAACAAATAAGAGATATGGTTTCCAATCGAACCCCGAATCCAGCGGAGGCACCCTGCAGTTTCCTGGCGTGAAAGATCGGTTCTGATTGAATATGCGCGTGAGTCGAGTCGAGTCAGGGATCGCCGTTAATCGTTACGATCCTACGGGGGTGAATAAACGCTCGTCGATCCAGATTCGGAATTCTTATCTGTCCGCAAAGCTTAATCCTCCGCGGCGAAGTCGGTCGGGCGCTAAAAAGTATTTTACGAGCTGCTTATACGTTTCAGCGGTCACCCTGACACCGAATCCAATTTTCCAGATACGATCTTTAGTGGGGATCAGGTGTCGAAGGTCCGCACCCCCTTCCGGCCTGGCATGTTCGCATTGTGGCCTCGTGAAATCATTGTGGTCCTCTCGCGTTCCGCTTGCTGCGTTCTCATACACTCATTCGCTCCAATGTAACATTTTATTCGGCGACTATACCGAGTCATTGAATGATTTACATTTCATTATCGAAACATTGTCGCCAGCTTTTTGGCAACTCGCTGTTTCTCCTAATCGATTTGTATTATAAAGTCTTTCATTGTATTTTCTTCACGTATAATCACATTTCAGCATCTCTATATTTCTTTAGTTCATTTCACTATTGAATGATTCATTTATTTATTTATTTATCTATAGGTAAATAAATAAAGTAATATGTGCTTCCTACACAAAATATCTCTTACTGTTAACTGTGAGTGTTTAACACAGATTTCTAAGGCTTGCATCTTATTTCATTGAGACATATATGACAATCTTAAGATATAATTATAACATATCACTTCGTCTAAAGTTTACTCTTCTTGGTCAACGGCGCAACATCTCTGACTATTGTCTGTATACAAATTAATTCGTTATTGCTATTCTCCACCATCACAGTTATCTTACTGTTATTATTGTTATCACTAGTCCGAGGATTTTAATGCAAAACGAATTTGGCTCAAATTAATTGCGAGAATCGCGGCATCGATAAAAATAATCTGAATCATTTCACTAAATTGTCTAATAATATCAAAGCATTCTTAACTTCATTTAGTGTCTTTACAAGTTTTTTATTGAACCTAGTCATTTTTGTCAAAGATACATAAAACCCGCTGCTTGATTATTTCCATCATTACTGTTCGTATTAATGTAACAAAAAGTCCATTCTGTTGACACAATAAACATTATTATTATTATTTAAGACAATAGTAATGGTCATTCGAACTGTACATAGTTTAAGTTATTCTTGTTAAATCTTTTGAAATCGGTGGGCTCGCTCACGATTAAGTCCGCCGTCCGCCATTTCGAAAAAGTGTACGGCTGCGTTAGTCTCTGTCGGTGTATCGCTATATTTTAATATTTCCCGCGGTGCGGCGCGGCAGCGGCAGCCAGAACCGGGGCCAGATAAAATGCTTTACGACGCCGAGGAATTAACCCTTGATTTCCGGGCATTAGTCTCTCTCTCTCCGCGGAGTCTGCCGAGATAAAGGGGTGGCTCCTTCCTTACTATCTCTCCGCGGCATAATGGCCGACGAAGAAGGGCACCGTTCATCGCGAAAGATATAATGGAGCCGCGCCGTGGCTCCTCCACGGCCCCATACACCCGCGATTTATGGTTTCTTTTATTTAGGGGAATAATAGAGCAAGGTTACCGGGCTGTACGACGACGCTTCGAATCCTCGCTCTTCAGTCTCTGCTCGTTCCGATCCCGCGATCTGCCTTCTTTATTCGCTTCTCAAACAGATTATCCTTTCACGGTCCCTTTGCTAAGTTTCCACCAGCGTACAAAACAGGTACTTTCATTTTCAATCCTTTACTTCACTATATAATCCTTATATTTCTTCTTAGCATGCCTCTCGTACATCTTCATTATGCTATTGACACTCTCCTTAACTCTTTACCTAACTTCTAATTACTATAGTCATGTAAATATTGTATAAATATTCAGTAAATATTGCATATTCCTAAAATTAGCAACTACAAGTTTTACGCTGAAAAATTGCAAAATTGATAAGTTAATGGAAGATTATATGAATTTTTAATAATTACACTAACGTATATTAATTGATGACATGTTTAAAGTTGTACAGGCTGACACTGCTATCATAGTTCGGTAAGAGTTGATCCCCTTCACTTTCAGTTCAATTCCCGTTTCGCTCAAGAATGCCTCGCATCCTTTTATTACATACGCTGCTCTTCTTTGTGACCTTTCTTTCAATTTCATCGATTCCTAACCCCTCCGATTGTATTTTCCGTTTTCTTCGCTTCTCCGTCCCCTACACATTGATTCCCATCCTATGTATGCTCGAAAACTATTAACACATTGCTGACCGATAATTTTTCAACCTCCAAGCCTAAAAACACGAGTTAACTGGTGACTGTGATCTCATCGATATCTTAAAATAAAACATAAACTTGTAAGAACCTCCAGATCGGAAGCTCGCCAGATGATCCGCTGCAATTATCTTTGGAGCGTGCTCGCAGCCGCTGTTCCCGTAACACGAGGATCGCGAGGCCTTTCCGTGGCGCGCAACGTCGGATGCACTTCGACACCTTGCGTTTCTCAGCCCGTGGAGGAAGAAGCCCGGCAAGGTATAGCATAGAGGCTGGCGAGGCGCGGGCGGAGCAGACAGGGAGGGGGGGGGGGGGGGTGTCCGCCGCGTCTGTATCAATATTCATCAGCGTCCTATGTTCGGTTGGCTCAAATTCGTAGGATTAGCCGGAAACTTCGCGCCTCTCCCTCCGGTTCTATATGCAACGCGGTCCCCGTGAACGAACGACGAAGACTGTCCCGGAGAGCTCGAACGCCTGAGAGAGACGCAGCCTGAGAACGAGAGGGGGTGGGAGAGACCGTGGCAGTCGCCGTGATGCTCCACCGCGGGATTCTAATCCGGGTAGGCGGGCGTGTGTGACGTCATATTGCATAACAATTAATCAACGGGCGATAACAGCTAGCCGGGTCGACGGAGTGGGAAGCCCTGATAATCATTTCACCGGGCAGCTTAAAGTGCCACTAGTTAACGCTAAGCCGATTTAAAAGCGATTTAATATCCGGAATATTATACCTAGGTTTCGACCTTTCTCTCCTCTCTCTCCTCTCTCTCTCTCTTTCTCTCTCTCTCCCGCTATCTACCTATCATTCTTCCCCTCTCTCCCTCTCTCTCCCACTGCGGCTTGCTACACTGACAAAGGCGAACGTGCTAGATTCTCGTCCCGATGCTTCTCGAGGGATATCTCCTCCTTTTCCTGGCGCGACAATCCGGGAAGATTGCCTATAGCCGGGAGCTAGTATCATCCTCTACTCTCCTCCTTTCCCTTTTTTCAGGGAACACGGCAGCAGGTCGGTCTCAGCACCTGCAGGTGAACCAACGAGGGATGTACCGCTTCCTCCGACACCGCTGCCACTAATAAGCAGTGGCACCGGCCACATGCTAATGCATAATACCGATCAAACAACTGTTTAAGCAGCCCCGAGTTAAGTGCGCCCTATTCTTCGAGCATCCGCTCGTCCCTCCGACCCCCACGAGCTCCCCTTGATCCCACTCGGGTTCAGCGGGCTTGTTTTAGTCCGGGGGATGTCCTGTCGCTCGCGATTCTCCTCACTTTTGAATCCGTTCAACGGGGGAAAAACAAATCCCGGACGAATTAATGATACAGAGTCGTCCCCTAGCTGTCTCTCTCCCACGGTGTTCCGGCCTTTTATCTCTTGTACCGTTCAGTAGTTGATTCGTCTTACCGGAACAATGGTGCGGGATTCGTTGCCAGAAGAGTTGTCTGCGAGGTTGTCGATCGTTTAGTAACGCGTTGTTCCCGCAAAGGTGTGTTTAAGCGAGAACAGGGAATGGTCTCTTAAGCGCTGGCCTTAGACGGGGTCAATAGTTTGCCGGCAAGACGGATGTATATCCCATTTTCGTGGACCGCTGATTGAGGACAGATGCACGAGCAGGGGAAGTGCGCCGCGCAGTATGGACGGGGTGGGCACAGTCTATCACAATGACCCCCCAGCGCACAATGGCGCACTGGCTCTCTTCACCAGGACCATTGCCGATCCGAAAATCACTCGGCTATGACAAAGAGCTGTGTTCGCGCTCCCGCAAATATGTAGTAAATACAGGAATACACCGAGTAAGTCCGTCCGGGGTGCAGAGCACTGGAAACACTTCCGTGGCGCATCTTCCGCGGTATCAGGACAGATCTCTGTATCGTTGACTCTTAACCCTTACAGATTCGCTCCTACTAAATCGAAATAAAATTGTGCTTCCCCCTTTTGTCAATATTCAAGCATTAAGATTAGTACGAATTTGCTCGAACTATCATGGAAGCGATTGAAGAAGGAGAAACCCTGATCATTGTAGACGTGATGGGAATAATATGGGCAGAGTTTAAAGGACCATTAACCGGTGGAGAAATTTATTTATTTACTTATGGGAAAAAATTGTATCATTAGTAAAAATAGTTATAACAAATATTTATAAAATATTAGAACAGTTTACTTTACCATCGATCACTGTATGAACAAAGAGGTATAACCAACCTGCGAGTTTCATGCATTTACGACGAAAACGAGTAGATCTTCTAATTGATATTGGCGATTTGTATTTTGCGTAAAAATCCACAGTCCACGCTTCCCCCTGTGCTCTAAAGTGGTAACCTTCGGTGGTAACAGATTGGTAACTATGGCAGGTAACAGACATAGGTAATACGAAAAGAAATGAAACGTAAGAAACAGTGGAATTGTGAGAATGCGGCAAACTAGAGCGCGTGGAATGCAGAAAAATATCTTGGAATCGTTCGCTGGCCCGTGACTCGACACCTTGCACAGGAGTGCGTCGACGTTTATCGAGTGGCAAAGCGGATGAATGAAAAAACAGGTGATTCAATCGAATTTTGGAGCGGCTCGGCTCGGCTCGGCTCGGCTCTGCTCTGCGCGGCGCGTGGTTCGTTTCCATAAAATCTGTTGCTCGCGTTGCCGGCCGAAATCCTAATTAAACGGCAGATTCGAATTCACCGGTGGTCCGCGTACAAGCTTAATCCCGGGAAAGCGCCGATAATATCGATCGACGAGCGGCGAGTTAATTAAATTAAAATACTCGTATAATAGCGCGCCAGATGGCACGGCCAGAACATACAACCTGGTATATCGAGTGCTAGTTCACCCCTCGGCGACCCCCCCTCCCTCCCTCCGCCCCCCTCGAGCCGTAATACGTAACTCGTTTAGACCCGCAGGTTCACGAAAAAGTGAGAAGGGCGATACCGTCGCGGGATTTCGCCTGGCCAAATCATTTAAGGGACCCCCAAGATTGCGTCGAGCCGTTCTTTCGTCGAAAATCGCGAACGCTGCCTCCCTGATTCGTTTTACGCTTTTTCCCGGCCGTGTGCCGACTTCTCATATTTTCGGATCTATCTCTCAATCCGCCGGGGATGGCTTTCAACGTAATGGACAAGATCGAAGAAAGGTGGAAGAAATTGTTTAAACATTGGAGACGTTTAATCACGCTTTGATAGGATTTCCACGATTCGATGGAGAACGAGAGCAGATTTCTAGGATTTGCGGAGTCGAGATGATGCGGCCCTGATTACCTATTTACCAATGACAATCGTATGGTTATTTAGTTTCATGGGGTGAGAATCGAACCGCAGTTTAGCATTACGGAGGCCGAAGGCAGGTCGTTAGCGGCGTTGTCGCAACATATGCGCTCGGCAGGCTCCATATGGGCCACCATGGACCCAAATACGAAACCCTCGGGGCCAAAGTACCGTGCCCCGACTACAGGGATCGATACCGTTTCGCTCTTTAATCGGCCTGCTTCTGCGGCTTTCCGCAATGTTTTCCCAATATTTTTATATTGTTTACTCGCATGTTGCCAAGATCCGTTAATCCTTAACTTTTTAGATACGGCAGGATTTTGCGCAAATAAAGTTTTTCGTAACTAAATTACGATTTTCTCTTAACATATATTTTTTCCGGATATCTATATATAGTACTAATAACATATATTCTTTTCTTAATATATTGTATATACACACTTTCACTTTAATTGTTTGCTTTAATAAATAATAAAACCATTGAGTAAAGCACGAGCCATTCGCGAAAGCCACTATAGTGGCGCGTAGTATCTAAAAGGTTAACATTCGAACGAATAGAATAGTTCAGTCAGATCTGGAGCATAAATCTTGTCATTCGACTGTCTAGTTCCTGACACTGAATTTTATTTTTTATTTTTTAATCTTATTGTAGGGATTATTTTCAAAGGGTAA
This sequence comes from Augochlora pura, assembly GCF_028453695.1. Classification (NCBI taxonomy): domain Eukaryota; kingdom Metazoa; phylum Arthropoda; class Insecta; order Hymenoptera; family Halictidae; genus Augochlora; species Augochlora pura. Next base: position 10,879,087 of record NC_135777.1, on the reverse strand, counting down.
ATCCCACGAGACTCCGTGGTAATAATAATACAACAACTAAAGGCACCTTCGATTAACAATAACAAAAATAGTTTATTATTAATAGTTCACGACTTTCCACGACTTACTACAACGAATAATAACAACAACGACAACGCAACGACTTCGACAACGACAACGACTCAACAACAACGACAACTTCAACAACGACTTCTTCACGCAATGGTTTTCCTTCGAATGCCCCGATCTTTACCACTCGTTCTTCCGCCCTTACCAGTCCTTTTCCAAAATACTCTCTCTCTTTCTCTCTCTTGCATTCATACTGTTTCGCTCTGCCTCACTCGCTATTTCATTCTTACACATTCTCTCTCTTTCTTTCTTTCTTTATTTCCCTCTCGCTCACTCACACTCTATCTTTCGGCCACGCAGGACTTCGAGGAACCTAAGCAATAGATTCAGGCCACTCGAAGACGCCCAAACACTCTGTCGCCATGTGCCCCGTTCATTACCATTTTACAACGCTCAACCATTCTGCTTGTCATACCCGGAAAAACCCTACATTATTAAAGATTGTAGTAAAATTAAAACATCTAAAAGTACTCGAAGAAATTCGATAAATAAAATTTGGAACGATCCTAAGCATATTCGCTTATATTTTTGTCAAAAAGGTTGGCCGTTTCAGTATTATAAAAATAACAACTACATAATTGGTGTTTCAATCGCTATCATGTCACATCGTACCTTATTTTTTCGCGCACATCTTCGTCTCTATATTTTGTACACGCGAAGATGTAACAGATTAAAATCAATTCGTAAATTCAGCCAGCGTTTAATACATTGTTTTTCCATAGCTCCTTTTGTTAATTGAATATCATACCGCCGACTAATCGAGAATGAATTTCAATCGAGGCGTGGTCCGCGGAAGTATAAGATTATTCAGAGAGTGGGAGAGTCGAGTAGTTCTATCGGGTTTCACCGATTCCCATAAGCATTGCGGTCGTCGGCAACTTTAAATGCGACCATATGATGGGGGCGACGAAAAAACTCGGTATTTTCTACAACCACCGCCAAGCTGGCAGGATGGAGGGGGGCCGTCGGGGTCCGAGGAGATCGGTTTGCGCGGCAAGTGCAGGCGATGCGCGTACACCATGAAGCAGAGGAGACCCCCATGGCGAACGTACGGGCAGTGAGCAGGTTGACTAGCTTTGTCCATGCTCGATGATGACGATGGGGTCGGTCCGCGCACAGATGGGCCGCTAATCTCATTGAAAACTCATGAGGACTCTCAGGGTGGGGGTGGGGGCTGGGGGAGGTGAGCTAAGGGCTGAACCCTGCCCTAGAAGTCTCGGCAAGACCTCGCATGGGGGCCAAGCACCGTGCCAACCACCATATGTCGTACGTATATGCGCGCAACTATAAACGCACGACGCGAGCCCGGCGAGAATATGTCACTCCATGTACGACTAGACCCAATATCCGATCCTGCCACGCTTTAACATTATTCGTCTCTGCGGTTCAATTCAGAATCTTCCTAAGGATCACCTAGGGTAGCGAAGTCAATTACCCTGTCCTGTTAGCGGCCGTCAGGAAATTCTGCTACTAAACGCAATTTTAACAATTTCAATCGTATTTCTTAAAAATTTAAAGTCAAAGTTCTTTTTATATCAATTTTGTTGAAAATAAATAAAAGGCGCAATAATTGCCTACCTCGCAGTAACTGGGTTGACCACTACCCTATGTTTTCTGCCACTCTATCAGAGATTGTCCTTAACCCCTTGTAATACGACATCGTAACATACTTATGATCAAGATTTCGTGCAGAATTTATTAAATGCTACTACCGCTATTATGCACGTATAATAAGATCGGTTCGTGAGTTCGCGCAGTTCAATTTCGATTTAAATTTCCCGATACGATTTACAATAATTGCCTAGCGTTTATGTCGTTTACGATATACGTCGTTCGTTTCGTACATGTCATGGAGTGATTAATTTTTTAAAAATCATGAAATGTCAAGTCAACAGGAACGAACATCTACGACATTTTTCACTCCATAGTATACAAGGAATTTATCACTTAATTACGAGTGTAATCGCATAGCAAACATATAGAAGATGTTCATTAAAATTAACTTAATTGCATATGACACCCAAGCTATCGAACGACATACAAGATACAACTGTTATATGCATTCGTTTATAAATTCATTTAATTTCAGTTAATTCCTATAATTTTGTTTACTTCATACATTTCATACATTCTATTTGTAAGAATTTATTAATATCGACGAAAGTTCCAATGAACGAAATCGCAAGTCAAGCGTTTAAAGGTTGACGATCGCTTCGAAGGTATGCCGATGATCGTTCGAATACTCGCCCCTCTCAGCGCATTGAAGAGCAGAGTTCGACCCCTCCACCTCCGCGGGATGATCCTCGGTTTCGATTACCCTTGTCCACGGCGGCTCGTATACATATTTAAGGTAGCGAGCATCGTTAAGATCACCGTAGCAGAACTCCGTGCCGGCTGGCCCTCTCATGCATATTCCTCCGGTTTAACAAACACTCCTTTGCGGAGACGCGGCCTTTGCGGGAGGAAGCGAGAAACGGTCCAGTGCCGGAATACAGAAACGCAGAGAGCAACGAGGGCGCGGAAGAAGGAGAGAAAGACTCGGGCACGCACTCGCGGGCATACGGGGTTGCTTTACGAGCGGACAACTAAGGTATGCTGCCGGTTCCACCCCCTGCACCCCCGGTATAATCGTGGCTGCCGTAACAAGGCCGGCGCTGCAACGGGCCACAGGTTTTATACCCCGGCTGCTCCTACGTCGGAATCGCGGCTCGGAGTCGCGGCCGCAGTCGCAGTCGGAGTCGCGGATGCATCCACCGTGACCGAGTCCGTCGCATTCACTGCCCTTACGGAATACGCTGCGCGTAAACTTTCGGAACGCGGCCAGATACTCGGTGCCCGACGTTCGCCTTAGCTTTTTCCTCCGAACTCCAGCCAGCTCCACAGGAAAATGCATTTCTTAACCGTTCAACGAATGCAGCTTCCGCAACGCGTACCAAACAAAATGCACCCTTTTACTGAACCCTCGAGTGAATCTGTAGAGACGACTGCGCGGATGCAGCAACTCGGTTAACGCCTATCAACTGCTTAGCGCGATCATCGACCAACAAATTCAATTTACGCATCCTCGATATATCTTTGCTTCGGAACATTCCATTGTATTTGCAATAATTGATCTTCGATGCGTTTGTAACAATCTTGAAACGGATATGTAATATGTATTCTATAATATGTATTCATAATATGTATAATGATGCGTTAATATGTACACATGTTGTAGCAGTTAATGGATTTTGTCGAGCATATTCGTTGTAATACAAAAGGTTGCCATTTCTTTATAGCGATTCTGCTTGTGAAAAACTATTAACTGGTTAAGAGGGATATAGTTTTACATTCTTTATTAAATTACATAGGTCACGAATGTGTTGAATTTAAACAAGATGTGAAAAAAATCAAACATGTACAGTATAATCACAGCAACTGTAACAGTTGTTACAACGATTTTCATATAGTTAACTTGTGTATTAGGAGCATGAGAGACGCTAAATAAAAAGTGCAAGAAAATGTGTTAATCTAATTTCAAATAAACGTTTCATTCTTCGCTGACACATAAAATAATAAAGTATACGAAATTTCAATTTACAAGAATTTTAATCAATAAAAATAAATAAAAATGAATGAAAATATTCACAATTTTATAAAAATCCAGATCGGTATTATTAATAAAATTTTTATAAAAATATCATTTAATAGAGGACTATACAAATTTTAACCTATAAGATCAAACTTGCACTACACTGTGAGATAGTTAAGGTTATATGTGTCTATAATTGTGAAAGTGGTCTAAGTAAAAATTAAAAAAAAATGAGTTTATCAGTTATTTTACACCACATTATTGTAAACTAAATTTATTCAATGTAATTTTTACGATATCGTCAAAAATGAACCAGTAGATGGTGGCTTTAATTTTAACATTATATGAAAATCATTCAGTGTTAATTATGAAAGTGGTCTAAGTCAAAAATTTAAGGAAATTATATAAACATAACTCTGGTCCTTTCTACCGAATGACCGTGATTTTGGGTTGATAGAAATGAAAATAAAAAAAGCAAATTACTTATACAACCCTGAGCACTATTATGAACTGATAGAAAAGTGTAGAAGAAGAAATACATTTTCGATAAAACGAATGTCGCAGACGGATTTTATTTCAACGAAATCACTGGAGGAGTCAACAACAAGAAGAGGAAAAAATACCACGGGCAAATCTGTCTCTTGGCTGCGAATACAATGGACGAGATTCGTGAAAAATGAACCATATAAAATGTTCTATAAAACTTCTTTAGATGCTCCTGAATTCCAAGTTTTGGATCTTTCACCTAAAAGAGGAAGATCAAAAATATACGAAAATATTCAATTACTTCCATTATACAACATCAGCAGACCAGTAACGGAAGAAAAACATAAAGATCTTATGTGTTTACTACCATACATCCCTCCAGTTTTTCAGGAACATTTTAAAAATCTTAAAAACTCGAAATTATGATAAAAATGGATTACTTTTTAAAAATGATTAATAAATGTTTATGAATTATTTCGTTAAAGTTGTGACACCACTTTCAAAATAAACGGCTCAAATAAAAAGCACAATTTTTTATTACTTTAAGTCAATTATAGGACATTCAGTTAATTTTGAAAATGGTCTAAGTCAATTGAAGCTTTAAAAACAACATTTTCCTATGAAATTCACACAAAATTTCATATCTATAATAAACTTCCATTAATCGAGACTAATAAAATTATAAATTAAAATGTCGCATATTGTAAAAATATTTTTTAATTTATTCGAATGCGATTCATTAAATATCTCGAAACAAGAAATATATGACTTAGACCACTTTCATAATTATGGGCACATATACAATATAACGTTTGATTCGATATTTGTCATCGAATCTGGTCGAGGAGCAAACATCTTCGTGTGGAAGGTGGTGTGTGGGTTAGGGTCAGCAGTCCGTATCGATGTTTGCATAAACTCTTTGGAGGCGAAATGGACCGATCAGGTAGAGATAACGCCGAACAGGACAGGGCAGGGTAGGACAGGGGTCCGGTTCGGGGTTGTCTAGCGTGATTGCTTCCGACAGCGCAGTTAGGGGCGATGAACGGCCGATTGGCGGATCGAAAGATAGCGAAATTGGATACCTGGCACATATGCTCCGCAGTTAGGAGCGCGAAATATGTTCGTTGATGTTTAATCGTATTCGTCGGTAGACCCGCCCTCGCCCGCCGATTTCTCCTTTGATGGATCGGGAGAAGAAATTTGTCGATTTAAATCGAGGCTGACGACGGGCTTCCCCGGGAGCCCAGGTGCCACCGGTTTTTCCGCGTGTCGGGAATCAAGACTTGGACAAATTACACGCGGGACAGACTTAATCTAGCCTCGTTCCTCCAGGGAACGCCGAAAGAGAATCAAAGTCACATCTGTGACAACTAGAACGATGCCACGGTCTTCCTGGGTCTTTTCGCAGTAAGATTGATGACGCCTTCCGCGTTTTATTCACCGTTTCCCAGCATTCTCTGTCTTCCGGGCGTAGAAGATGCGATTTATCCGTGCAAATGAGACGTCTCCGCTCGGGAATCCAGTTTCGGCCGAGTCCATGCGCTCTGACAAATGCTCCGAGACATAGCTGACGGAACGTTCTTCGTCATTCTTGTCGGAATCGATGCAATTAAATGTTTCGATCTTCTTCGAAACCTGTTACGAACAATCGATAGCATCTATAGCGACTTTCGCTAATATTCGGGTACCTTTTAAGATAACTTTTCTAAAACTAGCCTAAATGATTTGAATTCTTTTTATATGATACAGGGATTAGTATACTATACATGACTGAACTACTTTGTTACAGTTTTGCTATTACTTCGAATCACGAAGCAAAATGAATAGCTTTCGCTTTTTTTTTAATTTTTTATCTAAGTATGTAACAAAATTTAAAAAACACATTTTGTAGGTTGTCGTAAGTTAGATACGTGCTAAAAATGTCATCGAGACCGGTTAATGCAATGTCGAGTTAGCAAACGTTGTATGATTTAAAAAGGTGCGGATGTTTCACATTTGTTGGTGAAAAGTGTCAAAAATCGGGGCAAAACTGCAATTTCTGCGATCTTAAATAGTTTATAACTCGTACCAAGGTCGATCCATTTCGATGACGTTTTCAACATTCATATAAGTTATCGAGGTCTTCAGATCGCATTTTATAAGAGTTTCGTTGTAAGCTCAGGTAAAGAAGTTAAGGAACGTTAAAAGAGAAATTAAGAAAGTAATAACAAACTTTAAAAATAGTGATATAATTATGATCTAGTAGACTGGTTCCTCTATCATTGAAAAAGGAACACAAATCGTTTAGTTCACTTCTAAATAAAGATAATGCGTTATAAAAAGGTGTCTGAATATTAACGGAAGTCACTTGTACGTTGACGGGGCACGGTGTTTGCAGCGACTGATCAAAGTCGCGACTGTTCGATGTACCTATCTACAGTTCTATACATTTAAAATTTAACCAGTTAAACTGGTTGACGTCTGGGGTGTCACGAGTCCGGGACGTTGTTATAGTACAAGGGGTTAATTAATGATAATAATCATACTGCGGATATTTATGGAGAATAAAAATGTTTGTTATAACGATTAAATTGTTATCGATACGTGTTATCGATTATATAAAACGGAGTTAGATAAAAATGTATTTCTTCTTCTAATGATGTTAATATATTGAACGCTGTGTTAACCAAATATGGGTGACACTAATTTCTGACCAATCTTAAAAATTCCTTTTTATTGTAATATATTCGAATAAATTGAATTTAACTAGAATGTTTCGGATACGAAAGAGTTCTAATGCCACCCCCTATGATAAATATTAACTTTCTAGTTTCGCTTTAATTAATTAAACTGTTTTAACTATGTGGAGATTTTAGTGGTCGATTGCCAGCGCTGAATGTGTTAACGGAGTGAAAGTAACGCAACAATATTTTAAAATTCTTCTTATATCTTCACTGTTCTGCGTTTCGTTTATCCATTTTTTGCTGTAAATGCATCAAATCGGCAGGCTAATAACGATGCATAGATGGGAACTAAATCTAGTAAATATCAATGGATGTGTCGAAGAAGCGACGGCCGACTCCTCCTTTCGAAGGTGTTTGAACAAAGAGAATCGAGCTTTGAGGGTAACTCGGTGATTCGACGGAAGTCCCGACAAAGGTCTCGACGGAGGTCTCGACGAAGCGTCACCGATACGGTTCCACTTGGCGCGTCAGGAAGTAGCTCTCCGAGGAGGAGGGGCGGCTCTCCGAGGACGGAGGGTCTCCGGGTCGCGCAGGGTCTGGGTGCCGTCCATCATTCGTCGGAACGACGAAACGCTCGGTAGGTTCGGGTTTTCGGAGCAAAGGAGAGAGAGATCTGCATAGCGAGCCGGCATCTCGGGACGAGCGAGCTAAGTGCGGGATTATGCAAAGCAGCGGCCATACAGTATAAAAATACGGAGCGACTCCGCGCCATCTTTTCCGGACCATTCTAATAACTCCCTCCCATCCGCAATTCTCCGGCCATCCTCCGGTTGCCTCCTCAAACCTCCGTTCCGCCGATTCTCTCCGAGTCTCATTTCTCTCTCTCTCTCTCTCTCTCTCTCTCTCTCTCTCATCTATCTCTCTCGCTCGGTTTGCCCATTCTAGTCGACCTGTTCGCTCTGTTCAACCAGGGAAAACCCACGCTCACCGAACGGCCGCCCCTCTTCCAAGATTTCGGCGAATATAATCGTAAAGCCGTTGACGAGGCCGTCGCGCGTCGCGACCACGCGATCTATGGGCCCTGACGCCTCCAACAAGATTCTCTGGCTGGCGCTGATCCCGGCCAAAGCTTCGATTCTTCCTTCTGCGCAGTTCCCGTCGAGAAGGGATGCTAAAAGATACTCGTCGACATCTGGATAGTCCCGGCACCCCCCAAAATATTCGCGAACCAGGAATGCATGGAAGATTAGCGGGAATCGGTCGGCTCGATTACAGGGTGATTTTCGTTTTAGCGCGGCGATTAAATCGGCGTCAAGCGATCGCTCTTGAGAGCGCGTCGATGCCAGTCACGCGAATGATTAACGACGCATGAATATTTACGCGTGCCATTAATTTGTGCCGTTCGATTGGCGGTTTCCCGGCGCACGTCCCGTCGTAACTTGTGACCCCGTGTCGAGCTGGGGTACTCGTGTTTTACGAATCGGTGGGCTGTCGTCGCTGGTGCGAAGCCTCCGGAAAGTCGGATCGGATCGAACGACGTCGAATCCTCGGCTCTGGGATTCGTGGATCCGAGGGTACGGAGCGGTCTCCGTAGTGCGTCGCTTCGACACTTAAATTCCGAAACTTCTCGCCTAGGCGGCTCACGTTTTCCGCGAGCGAGGCGCGAGATAGCGGCGTCCGATAGCGCCCCGGTTGGAAGTCGCATTAATTTCCCTCCCTGTGCTCTTCGAGCAGCTCGCTGCCAACCGAGCGAGCTAGCTGCCGGAGGGGCGAGAGATTGGTTCTCCTGCGAATGGGAGCGAGCGGGGCGAGAAACGCCACCCTCCCCGGGGCGTTTAGGTAAGGTATTCACGTAACACATAAGCAACCGCGCCACAAGCAGCCCACCGTGTGCACAGAGATAAGAGCCGAAGGTGGCATCTTAGGTGGCACTTCGAATAGAATTAAATTCCCGTAGCAACCGCGACCCGATATCGTCTCCGGATGATATCAACAAACTTCGCCGGCCGGCGAGCACAGGAGCAAAGTCAATTCCGAATTCCACTGCAGCTCGAGCCTGTTCTCGCTCTGGATCCCGAATACCCTGTAGGCTCCCCCGTTCGTCCATCCAGTTTGAAAACAATGCGCGTAAACGTTCAAATTTCATTTTTGTCCACCGACTGAAATTTTCGAATCGAACCGAAGAAGGAATTTACTTGCTTCGACATACAGTTTTAGACGAGAACAATTCAGTGCCTGCAAGGAAAACGCGCATGTGCTTTCACTTTCGAATTGTTGGCACCGAAAGTTCTGACTACTAAATGCTTCCAAATTACTGTTTCCTTGATTTCTCATTTTTTTGAATTTCTCGAATTTATTTTCATGATCATTTTTCTGACAAAATGCGCGAATCCTATACTCTGTCGCTGAATTAATGCATAAACTGAAATTTTTTTGAAATTGTAACCTGTGGCGGTTTTTCTATACAACCATAGAATTATACTTGCTCTATAACACTTACTTATTTTGAGGGACATTCTTGGATTCTATACTTAAAATGAAAATTTTTCTACCGGCCAAAAGTTTTGTATCGCTATGAATTTTAAGGAATTCAGTTGTACCGTACTCTGAATTTCCTTATATGATATCTTCAATTTGCTTGCAATATACCGTAACGAGCAACCCTCTTTTCGAAGCGTGATAACAGCACTTCTAGTCTCGTCGCTAATCTGCGTTGTATTTCGCTATTTTGAAATATTGGGGTACAATTTTAATTGTCCGTCTCAGTCGAGCACCTTCGTGATCGAAAAGGATGCCTATGTACGACAAATGTGGCTTTGCAGCTTCACTCAATGTTAACGTCAACAAAGCGGCGTCTAATATTGTAGGACTAAAGTCTCATTCGATAAACAATAGCATTAGATAGCCCAATATAACGCGAAGACATTATCGTGATAGGATCTTTCACGTTCAACGTTACTTTAAATTGAAATTATGACGTACATAAGAGTATTTATAATACAACAATATAATTAAATATCTTAAAACTTCTATATTCCTGTTAATGCCTAGTATTAATAGCATCAGCATGAAATGAACAAGAATATCCGATTTCGATAAAAATCTACAAGTGATCCGAGACCATTTGATCGACAATGTAGAATGTATACGCTCTTATATCAAAGTTAGGCAAAACAATCAATCTCAAAAATTGCATCTGTGTTCTAATAATCACTTTCTTCCAAATAAATAAATGTTCGATGACTTATGGACTTTGTCATTCATAAATTCCTACATGGAAAATAATATTCATCTTATTTCGATGACACGGTGATATAGTTGCGAGCGATGAAGTAGACATGGTTCTGTGCACTTCGTCAGGTTGTTCGTTTTGAAGGGAAGAGAGGACCAAGCGTTTTTTCGGGACCGCGAACAGCGCGAAGGAGTAATTAATAAGTTTCCTCGATAGGGATCTAGGTGGGCATGGCCGGTGGCGCCCGCTCGCGCCGTTTTTCGAGGGGTGACTCGGGGAATTAAGACACTCAGAAACATTTGATGGCTCACTTGGTATGCATGGTCTGGGTTATAAGTCAAGGAATTGCTCAAGCGCCCGTAAAATCTAAATCTCTGGCACTCGTCGACGGTGCCGCCCGCGCGCACCGCCTTCCCTCCTCCCATGGAGGATGTATACATCACGCCTGGTTATTTCAAGAATCCTCTGAACTCATCACACATTCAATTTATCAGCGAGTCGGGTAGACACCGTTCTTCTCCATCGGGAATGGTCGATTCTTCCGTTTCCTCCTCACTATCTCGCTCGCTCGCTCCCTGCCAGACCGCGTTAAAACGTGTCGGTACAGGTGATCGATATCGATCTATTGGCTGGTAGAAGCAACCACGCCGTCTACTAACCTGTTTCTCAATCAGGCGATAAGAGGTTTTTGGGGTGTAGCAGAGACAGTCGCAATCTGGCAATCGACAGTGATCTTGAGTATTACCAATCTTTGAGGACCCATTGTCGCTATATACGCAGAGAAAGTCAATAAAATCGTGAAACCTGGCAGGAAACTTTGAAAAAGTAGAGACGATATGTTAGTGAAAATATATAAACTACATGTAATTATAATATTTATATAAAAATCTTTAGCACATAACTTCTCATCGTATGAAGAACAGCTTGGATCCGGTGGTGTGTACTCTTGAAATACTCTTGGTTACCTAAGAGTTAAAGTACACGCGATCATTGAATTCTCTCGCAAATCAATTCTTGCAAACAATATCTTTCGGATCGTCGAGTTATCGAAATCAACATCGAATTTCCGCGTGGGTGACAATTTTCCGAGCAAGTATTTTCTTCGCGAAAGTCTTGGCTCTTAGCGTTTCGATCAACAGACGACGCGCGCGAATCGCATCGAAATTTTAATTGGTTGGGATAGAGATTTAACCGAGATTTAACGGAGATCGAGCGCGATCGTTGGATCGAGCCGGAGCGATTCATGGTCCCCTTGCGCTCCGGCGAAACGCAATCCCGCAGATTATGGGTTACGGGTTCGAGCAAGGTTCGGCAGTTCCATCATTGCCGTCGGGAGCGTATCTCTATCGAGTGTCGGCCGCCTCGCGCCGCGCCGCTTCGAACCGCTTCGAACCGCTCCGAGCCATTCCGCTCTCCGTTCAGCGGCGTTTCAGCGTCGCTCCGGTGGAATATTTCCTTCTAGCGGCGGGCTTGTATGCGACCAATGTGGACGTCGGATTTTAATGGAAAATCGAGTGCGCGGGGAGCAGCCCGGTGGTAGAGAATCGCGATGATTCCGTGAAATATGGAGGCAGGAGCGAGCAGGTTTTCGACGGAGCTGGTAAAGCTGCACGGGAACGCTGGGGCTGCGTTAATGGCTGATTGATAAACGACCGTCTCTCATCAACACTGCATCGGCTTCATATTTATCACCGCACAGACTCAGCAGAAACGGTCTCGCTTTCGTCCACTTTCGCAACAATGGCCGAGCGAAAGCTGTTATCTAAGATACTCGAAAATTATGGTCCGACCGCGTGATTCAGAGTTTGAGTGTACTATGAGTTCGAAGGACGACTACTTTTTTAGAAATATTATCCACTTACCTGGCGCAATCTCCTTGAAAAATGTACGCGTCGCTGTTGTAGTGTATAATTAAATCGTATAATATTAATATCATTATTAATCGTACAATATTAGTATGATAATTAAATCATATAATCGTATAATAAAAAGTCATAAAATTAATATTTTATTTTTTAATTTTATTACTAACATTTATCTATTTACTTAATATAATTGATTACGTTAACATCTAGCTGACACTACAAAATACTAGTTGACACTAGTTGTCACTCTAGAAACTACTCTACTGTTCTTTAATCAGACCACATCTTAAGCATTGATCTATGGTTGACTATCAAGAATACATAAATGTGAATATGCAAAATAAAAATATCCAAAATACTTGTAAGAAATATAAATTAAGTGAAAACATCCTTAAATTCTTTTAATGTTGTTTCAGTTTTGTCGTCAATGTATAAAATCTTCTATGTTCTCTTTAGCATAGACGGTTATTGCAGCTGCATTCATACCAAATGTAACAACAGTATTTGATTTAGTTATAAACTAGTTATAAGGTCTTATGCTAAATATTGACATGATGTATTTTTATGTTGATCTAGCTTAGTTTATTATTTAATTTCCACAATACTTTAACTTGTGCAACGCATAGCTATAAGCTAGCATGACCCATTGTGATTATTCTAATAAACAACAATTATTACTTTATATTGTATCAGCTTGAATCCAAACGGCCTTTCAGCCAAACATTTTACAACAGTTTTAGTTTACAACTTTCGATAGGCAATTGGTTCTTGTATGACCAGAGCAGGGACGGAAATTCATCGGCTACATCATGCACTAATTCGAGCAATCTTGCGGAAACGTTCGCATAATTCACTGTAGCTGCAGGGGTCGCGTTCGCTCGGAGCTCTCTGCAAGGTGTCCTTTTGCCGCAGGACGCTCGGTTGTCAGCGCTAACAGCCCTCCGCAGGATCCAGTGTCAGTGGTAACAGCTCGCGCGTGTCAGCCACGTGCCAGCCACGCTCGCAGCCCTACGCGCGTTTAACTCGGACGAATTGGGCGCCTCGCGAGACTGCCCTTTTCAACTTGTAGAATAACAGAGCCAGATGCCGGAGAATCTGCAACTTTGAAAATTCTCACGAGCCGTTACCCATTCGATTTCTCGCGAATCGACACACGCGGCTCGAAATGCGGCTCGTGTCGACGGCGATGAGAACAGTGAACGAGCCCGCGAAGACAACGAAGAAGCCTTCGCGTGGCCTGTCTTCCTCGACCAGCAGATTAAATGGAAGCAATTTTTCCTGAGCGATCTCTCGTGGCATCACTTTGAACGCTGCTGATTTCTCACGGAGCCTTAAACAGCTGAACGGAACAAATGTTTCGATTCCCATGAATCTTCTTTGCACGACCGCTAACGAAACTGTTCCTCCTTCTTGGCAATATTTAAGGATTGTTATGACCTTCTCGAGAGTTCATTTTGCTGGTTATTTAGGTGGACTGTCAAGAGAGAGGGAGATAGTGTGTCGAGACTGAGTCTGCGCGAAGGATAACTGGACGCACGGAGTTGATATTCGGCATAAAGTAGACTTAGGGCTCGGCGTGTGTCGGCCGGAGCGAGCTCGGTGGGACAGGATGCCACCATCGGCAATAAATATGGTTGATAAGCCGGGGATGGCCGGCGCACGATACAGAACGACACAGAAGCGTTCAACGACGTCCTGGCGCGCGACGCGTGTCACCAATGATGTCCGGCGCAGTCCCGCGACTTTACGAGCACGAATTAGGATTAGATTCGGCTGCGTTCGTACGATATCATCGTCCTGCTCGGCCCGCGTCCCAGCTGCCGATAAATTTCTCGCGATTTGCTGCGTCTCCGCATCCCGACGGAAAGGGTGACATCTTCGAGGGGGTAACAGTTACACGGCTCAATCGGTCGCACAAAATCATAATTAGACTGCGGATCTTTATGAAACATACGTTTCGCGCATTCTTTACAAAAAAAAAACGAAAACCGCATGAACATTTATTTCCGTTTTGAATGATTTTCATTAACCCTTAAATGCATGAATTAATGAATTTTATTTAAAAATTAGGGTTATAATATTTCAAATGAGTGGAAATCGGGAAAAATATTAAAAAAAATTATAAGTCATATCTTATAGGGTTTTTATTGAAAAATATTAATGATTCATTTTTGGTACACTATGCAAAATAGACATAAAAATTCTTTAGTTAGTATGAAAGAGATTGAAGCAGTCGTTTCCTTTCTTGGAACAAAGAAATACATTGTACTTTGTAATTTTTTTGAATACACCAAAATATTTCTAAATAATCCACTTCCAAAAGTACGTAAATGAACCCGCTATCACAAATGCGCGCCAATTGGTATAACGTCAGAAAGATACAAATATTGAAGTCAAATGTCATTATTTTAGTTAATTTTTGATAAGTCAATGGACAAAGGAATCACTGCCATTCAGCCAAATGTATCGATATCAAAACTGTTGTCGGGTATCCGCGCAAAAAGTTATTGATTCATTTTTGGGACTCTATTCATTTAAGGGTTAAGCTTCCCTAATATATCATGTATATTACTAATGTACGTATATTGTTTTTTAACGATAATAAGATTGGATTTATTTACGCTTCAAACAGTTGTGATCGTAATAAGTGTTTCAATGGAGAAGTTGGTAAAAGAATTTCTAACGGAAACATTTTTATAGTATCAGCAATCGTAAAAGAGAAACTGTAGTGTTAACAGTACCATCGCTCTGTCTTTCATCTACTCTTTTTCATCATAAGTGTATATGATCAACGGTCGAGCAACAATAATGTTTATTCGTTTAACGAAGCGAACCCATTGTTGTATGATGCAACAGCGCAGCCATAGTGCGGGTAAAGAAGAAAAAGAAACAAAAATTATATAACAGATGATGTAGACATGATACGACAATAATGTAAATAAAATTATTCTAGTAGAGACGCATAGAGCATTGAAAGCGTGTAGAACGAAGAAAAAGATTTTTTAATCTGGAATATGTGGAAAAAGTTGGACGGTGGATACTCCTCGCTCGTGTTCCGCTGCCGGAGCCCAATCGAAAAGTCATTACAACTTTTTGCCGACTCAATCAAGAAGTTAATGTCCTTTAACCTCGAGACGTTCCCCGCGGAGGTCGGCGGAATCGGAGTCGGAAGCAAGAACTCGACGGCTCTCACATGCCCGGCGAAATAGATCGCCAGCTTATGATTGATCGCCTATTGGCTCCGCGGCTCGGCCAGCCTTTTTCCTCTCGCTTCTGCCGCGATATCGGGAATTATTGCCCCGCCATCCAACTCCGATCTGATTCACCCTGCCTTATTTTTACCGACCGGAGCGCGCCGGCATTACGGCGCGGCGGAGCCCTGCGACTCCGCTCAGACTGCTTCACGTTCTTTACCAAGCAGCCCCGTCGCGGTCGTTCGCCGCAAGAAGACTTTGGCCGTGGCCCGTATGTCCCTCGAAGAGATCGCGGAGAAATCGCTGGGAATTCGTCGGGAAGATAATCCGAGGAACGATGATCCCTGGCGGATGTGCTGGCACCTTCTGCCCGACGCGGTCGATTTAACGCGCCCCGTTTCTCACCGGCGCGGCACGGCGACGACGTGTCCGCAAGGTGGCCCGCCTATCTGAACGATTATCAATCGGGTCGGACGGAGCAATCACCTGCGACGATGTTAATAATAATACGTTGATTAGACGAGAGAACGAGGAAGGAATTATTGTCGGACCGTTCGCGTCGCTCTGCTAGCGAGAGTACATCGCTGACTCGTCGTGCTGTTTTACGGGCAGTATTATAGCGATCGTCGAACGGATAGATGATGGAGCGATGGCTGGGAGGAGGAGGAGGGGGGAGGGGGGGGGGGGGGCAGTGGAGGAGAACGATCTTCCGAATAGAGCTCGTTGGAATGAATGTTCGGTGAGACGGGGCGAGCGATGATCGTTCGCGGGATAATCGGGAACGGTGGAGGTCCATCAGCGGATTCGACGAGTCTGCCGAACGTCCAATATCTAGGAGGTGGGCCATAAAAAAAGGAGTCGAGGCTGGCGCGGGCGTTAAAAATATTCAAGATCGTTTGTCAGGCTGAATTACAGCCTGGACGTGGCGCGGCAACGGCGTGGCATGCCGTGTCCTCGTCGCACACCCTCGACCCCCTATGCACTCGAAGTGATAACGGGGTAAAACGGGATCCTGCGGAACGCGATGCGCAACGCGGCGGGAACGGAGGAGGAAAGAGTCGGCGGCTACAACCACGACTACGGGTCCTCGTCGGTCCACGACTACGACGACGCCGACGACGATCACGACGACTACGACGGCCGCGACGGCTACGACGGCTACGACGACGACTACGACGGTCCTGGGCACATGTGTCGAACCTGAAATATGTAGGCGTGGTCTGGATGGGACTAGCAGACGCGTTCCGACGACCGAATATGTTCACCCCGTTCGTACGCTCCACCCCCGTCTAACTCTGGAACGGCTGCCATTGGCCGGTGCCCACCCTCGTTGCGCCTCCACCTGCCACGCCGAGCTTCCCTCCGCGGGATTCTACCCCTAAATATAGGGGATGCGCGGCCAGTTCCTTCATTTGAACGTGGTCCGTCGTCGACGCACGCTGCGCCCTCGATCTCCCTTCCTCTCCTCTTTGCTTTCTCGCCTGTGCTCTTCCTCTCTACTCCTGTCTTTATCGCTCTCTGTCACTCGTTCTATTTCTCTTACCCGCCGCTCTCGATCCCCTCGGTGTTTGTTGTGCCGCCGGATTCAGTGGATGGACTCTCGTGCTTCGAGACAGACGTTTGTTCCCCGTCGAAATGGAAGAGTGCGAACCGGTTGCTTGAATCTGCCGAGGACAGCCTGACCGAAGAATTTCGCATTGGCAGACCGATCCGGTGAGTCGAACTTTTAAACTTTCAAAAGACTACGTTTAATCGAGATTGACGAGATTGACGTCGATGCGAGCCATCGAACACACACGCACGCACACACACATAAACACACAAACGCAGAGCGAGAGAGGGAGAGAACAGCGACGGTAGTCAGGTTTCGATTGTCCGTTGACAGCCTCCGAGATTTGCCGATCGAATCCGATTGACCCAATTATCCCGCTGTATAGCGTAGCTGCGACACCTGGTCCGGGTGTACGGACCGCTATCCATCATCCCGGTGTCCGACTAAATTGACCGTCGGCCGTGATTGTCGTAGGTCGATCATCCGGAACGAGCACGATGACAATGGAAGATCGCACGGGTGGCATCGACCGTGCCGCCCCCGCGACCTCCACGACGGCTACCACGGCACTCACGTCGTCCAGCCCCTCGTCGATCGGCGACGTCACCTCGGACGCCTCGTACCCTTTGCAACGGGCCAGCAAGCGGTCCTTCGACGTCGCGTTCTTGGTAGCGCCCGACGAGAACTTGGCGCGACGGCAGAGCGAGAAGCTAAGAATGGTCTCGGCTAGGCGGGACCGGCTGCGAGAGGAGATCGCGCCGGAGAGCGTCGCGGACGCGGACCGAATGCCCCAGAACTTGACCATCAAAAACTACGAGAGCGACACCGGCGGTTCGGATAGAAGAAGAGCAATTCATTGCACGGAGAACTCGCTGAGTCCGCCGTACATCTCGCCCAGGACCTTGACGCCAACTCTCCCGGGTCTATCTCCGGACAACGACGCTCGCAGATACGTCTCCGGCTCCCGACTCCAGAAGACACCCAGCCCGCCATCGTTCGCGGCCCACCAGGCCATTCTGGCCAACTGTCCGGAGTCGGTGGAGCCAGGATTGGCCTGCAACAAGGTCTACGAGACGGTGATACCATGCCCCAGCGAGCGCCACGGCGAGTCTCGCAGCGCGTTCACCAAGGTAAATCTCGCCGCTCAGAGGAACGGCTTCAACGACGACGGACAGACCTCGCCGAGGTCCTCCATCTCGCCGGACGACAGAGCCAGCTACCAGAGTAGCGTCAGTCCGCCGGTCGTCCCCCTGACCGCTGTCAGCGGATACAAATACGCGCAGTTCCCCGCCAAGATGACCTATCCGTTCCTGGTCAGTCCGGAGGGTGCTCAACCCGGCCTGCTGGAGAACCTCAAGATCCCGCAGATCGCCCAGCCGCCCAAGGTGCCCAGCCCCAAGATGCCCAGCTTCCGACCAGACATCCCACCGGTCTACCCGAATCTTTCATACAACCCGATCTCCGTTTTCCCGCCGATGGCCGACGCGCTAACCAGGCCGAGATTCCTGGCGACGGCCGCGGGGGTGGCCGGCCTGCTGCCTCCGTCGTTCGCCGCTCTCACTTTGCCGGCCCAGAACGTATGCGCCAAGTGCAACCTCTCGTTCCGGATGACGTCCGACCTGGTCTACCACATGCGCTCGCACCACAAGAACGAGAACTCCGCGGAGGCGGCCAGGAGGCGGCGCGAGGAAAAGCTGAGGTGTCCCGTCTGCGACGAGAGCTTCAGGGAGAGGCACCACCTGACCAGGCACATGACCGCGCATCAGGACAAAGAGAGCGATGCGATTGTCGACCAGGTAGAGGTCAAGAGGCGGGCCACCACCGTGCACAGCAAGTGACGAAAGAAATCTTCTACGGAAGACCCGACGATCCTCGCCAGTGGCTATCCCTTCGAGAACTGAGTCCTCGCCGCAGGTGCAGGCGTGATCTCTTTCTTTGGTTCTCGAAGCATTTCCTTTCGAAAACGGGACTCGTCGCGTCGCGTCGCGGTCTTCGAACGCGGCAGCCGTGAGTATCGGTTGGCTTCTTGTTTGTTTGTTTGTTTGTTGAGATTTCTCGAGTCTTCGCGTTTCAAGTTGGCGCGGAAGCCAGAGAGTTCTTCCAGGAACTTCCGAGTTCGTTTAAATTCCCACCTATCGGAATCTGGGCGAGATTCGTTTCAAGTTCGAGACGGTTTACCCGAAGAAAGACTTTGGAGGGGGCGAGCTGTGAGCCGAGAGAGATTATTGGGAGATAATCAATGTAATCAATGACGATACGTAGTCCACTATCACTAGAGTCCTTGTTACTGGATGTCCACGCCAGTTTTTGCACACCCTTTTAACGAACAAACTAATCGATATCGAGAATAATTAATAATGTCATTTACGTGGTATACGTATGTACGGATGAGGCGCTAATGTAAGCATTATCATAAGAGACGCTCTCTTACGGTCTGCGACCAGGATATCCCTCGTTAGTCAATATTAGGTAGGAGACAATTTGTAAATACCTCGGACTTCATCGTAGACCTAAGATACGGTTATACCGAACAGATTAGAGGATTGTAAATCCTTTCTGGTGAGGGCGACGATACAACGGGAAATGTTAAACGATCCCGCGATTCTGAGGGGTGTCTCGCGGACCTCGTTTCAGCATGGTGGCAGGTGATATCCCGGAGGGGTGGCCTCCACCCTCGACCAGGTGGGGATCGGGGCAGGTACGGTTTCCTGAGGGCCGGCGCGGGGAACGGGGCGAGGACGAACCGCGGTGTAAGCCGCGTTTGTTCGTGTGTCGGCGGTGGCACGGCAATAAATAGATCGTAAACCGTACCCCGGGCGAGCACACGAACCGTCGGAGCGCGCATAATGGTAGGAAACAATGAATGCCGTAATCGGAAACAGTGCCGGTTTGTTATCTGCCATTTACACTCCATTTAACTTCAAACAGTGAATCGGCTGGCGCGCATTCGCGTTTTAAATACGCGCGACCTCCAGCCACCCCCCACCGGGCTCCACCCCCGCCGCGCGGCCCTGCGATCCCTGTCGACGTACGGCTTAGCATAGGGTTAACCTGCCGACCGGCCCAAGTGGCTTAATATTGCCCCGAATTGCTTGACTTATCGCCACCTCCGCCACCGGGGCTTAATGTCCGCATATTTCGCCGGCGTTCTCGATCGTCTACACCCCCGCGTTCCGCACCTGCGCTCGCCTATCATTTTGCGAATGCACCACGCTCCTCCCTTTGCCTCGAACTTTCGTTGCTCGCGTGTCTCCCCGCTCTGCGAAAGTCAGCGCTTCCGCCCCCCGTCGTTTCGCCAGCCTTTTCGTTTTCACTTTGCTTGCGATACGTTGTCACACCATTTCCGTCCTCGATCCTAAGCTGAGTCGCGCGAACGTTACGGATCTTTCTTTCGTACTCGCTTTTACCGCAATGGGTCTCGGAACGAAGGCAAATCGTTTTTGAAGCGACAGGAGCCACGACCGGTTGCGATCGATAAATGTTAAGAACTACAGTATTCTGTACAGCAATAATTACCAGTAGCGTGTATATACTTCCCTTTGATCCGACGCAAGCTTTGGACTTGGTCCAGGAGAGACACGTTCTAGTATTCTAAGATGGTTGCGATTAGATTGCTCCTTTCGATAGACGGACAGCTAGGTGTAACCGCAGCGCCGCGGACGACGTTGTTTCACGATAAAGCGAACTGTACATTCGTGCTCTAGAATTAAGGACACCGTTCTCTGTTTCGTTTTCTAAGGATAATTTGTCGCTCGATGTAAATACCACTCTGTAAATAAGCACTGTATGTATCCGAACTCGTTGTTAACGAATAAAAGGAAAACAGTATCCGTGAGAACGACTTTGAAAAACCGTCGAACCAACCCCTCCGCACCGCTCACCCACCTTCTCGGTATATAGCCGCGCGTTTCTTCGCGTTCGATCGGAAAAGAATGATTTAATTCGCCGCGGCGATCGTTCATTCGCCGGGGCTCTCGAGTTTTTGTCGCGCCGTTCTCGTTCTCCCCTCTTGTTCGATTGTCCCTGTACCACCGGAAGCCGATTACACGGCAATAGATTAATTTCTGACCACTCGAGGCAACCCACCCCCCCCCCCCCCCTGTTCTCGCGATTGTCCAGACCGACCGAACCATTCCTTTTCGAAATGATTTTACTGCAAACGAAGCCGCGTTTGTAAATCGCGCGCGACGCTGACTTGTTGAATGGAAGACGCCTAACCGGAAGAGATCCCGAAAGGCTGCTCGGATAGGTGCTCGATGTCTTCGGCGAAGAAATACAGAGGAGTCTCCTAAACGGGTAACGTTAAGCCCGTCGAAACCGCAGCCAATACGACAAACAATCTCTTACCGCCCTCGTTCCGGCTTAGCCCTGCCCCTTAACCCCCCGCAACCCCTCACGGTAAGTGTACTTACCCTCTGCCCGAGGTCCATAAAGATAAATAACACGAAGCAGCCACGCCAGGATCCGGGAGTAGTTGTATCCCTTATAAAACTAGGAAGAACCCCATCGGAACCCCCTCTCGTCTTCTCCTGCTCCACCCCTGCCTCCCTCGACCCGCCGCCCTCTCGCTCTCAGCCCCTTCTAACGAGTTCAACGCTTCCGTTTCCACTATGGTTTGTCTTGTTATCGTCACCCTTCTACTACCTCCTCAAACCTCTTCCACCCACTGTTTCACGATTGAAAATTCGTGACGATCGTCGTAGTTTTGCCAGTCGTATTGGTTCAAAATTCGTAGATATTTCAAAATATTTTTTATTATACTACCTTGTACAATGTTAATAAATTAGAAGCGAGTATTTATAAACTGTTCATCTAATTCAGTGACCCCCCGCCATTCAACATGAGTTAAACTTTTATTTCTGTTATTGGGAAACTGGATGTTTACCTGAACAGATAAATAAATTTAATTTAAATGTTACGTTAAATTATATTTATATTCAATTGTCAAATAAATCGACAGTATACTTCTAAATCTCTACCATTCCATAAACTTCCTTAACCCCTCGCCGTACTTTGACATGTTTGACTCGTAATGAGGATTCCAGTAATTATCCGCAAGATTTAACGTTTATTGTTAATTGAATCCGGAAAAAATGTTGTTCTTTTACCATTAATATTTAAGCATTCGAGTCAATTGAAGTTCCTTTTTTTTCCAAGTAATTATTATTAGGTTATATCCTATTGTTGGTATCTGTCCGGTATGAATCACTGGAACAAATGAGTTTCTACTTTCATTAAATAATAGATAAGGGTTCGAAATATCTAAAATAAAAAAAGATATAAAAAAAAAAACTAAGAAAAAACAAAACGAATCTCGGATAGGATAACGGAAGCTATTTAGAACTCGACGTAATAGAATCGAAGAAGTTGTTATGATTCTACCTATGATGAAAATAGTACGATAAGGGGTTAAGCTTCGCTTAAAGTACACCGTTAGGTAATTGCGGGCGAATACAATTGATTTATTAAGATTGACACCGGTGTGCCGAGACTGTTACAAAGAGGATTATTTATTGGTCTACCGTCGTCGAAAGATCGAAGCTAGATTATCGGTTAGCGAGGCAATGACCCCCGCGATCTCTTGATCAAGCGAGGGTACGAAAGTGGATTTGAAAGAGACACGACCCATTATGTGTGGTGGCCCGATTTAAAAGGAGCATCTACTCCCCTTAGCTCCGATTCTGGCCGGACTCTTCCCACCCTTGTTAGCGATACTTCTGCGTGCCGAATCGCGCGCATGCTTGTTCTGTCAGTGAAATAATGACAATGTCATATAGCTCCGGGCCGATTCGCCACAGCGCCCCAGCCACGTGGGCGACGATTGGACGCGGATATGCTAATATGGCGTCCGTTCCGAGACATTAACTTCTCGGTTTGCCGATCTTCGCCAGACGAGTCACGTCTTCGACTCACGCCGCGGAGCGCCGAAGGACGTCGATCACCGGATCCGTTCCCTACGGCTCTGTATCGACTGGCTCGGTTCAACGGATCGAACGGAACGCGTCTCGCACCCTCGGCCATTCCTTTCGATTCCGCTTGCTACGACGATCATTGCATTTCATACTCTATACTCTTCCATGCTCCATCGTCTTTCAGGTTCCCCATCTTCGACGAGTCCACTTTTCTTTGCCTCAGACACAGCTTACAAAATCAACCTGTTTTTTACAAGCTGATATCCTAGTTAATTTGCTTCGAGTGCATTGTTTGTATCAGGTAACTTAGGGAACGAAGACTTTTTTGTATAAAGAAAGACGTTGACCAAGTATTGGGTTGGGGAATAAGCTCGTAGCGTTTTTATATTTTCTTTAATTTTGCAATGATTTATTGCTGTTTGACAAAGTGTATAATGTTAATTCGATGGAGCTGTTTCTGCTCTGCAAAACTGTGTTAATAGTTTTCTTAAATCATTTAATTTGTTATTATTTTTGAGGTTGTAGCGACACACGGTCGGCGACCATAATAACAATTCGAGCTGTCCGCTTGCAGATTCCAAGGGTTTGCCGAAAAAAAAAACATTCCTTGACGTGTGCCTGGACGGAAATTACATTATTTCTTTATTTATTTATTAGTTTCACGTAATAGAAAGAGTAATAAATAATAAATAGTAAATAATGGATTAATTTATTGTTATAACTATTAACACGGTTTTGTAGAGTATTAGAATATTATACACTTTGTCAAACTGCAACAAATCGTTGTAAAATAAAAGAAAATATAAAAACGCTACGAACTTATTCCCGAACCCAATAAAAACAAAGCTCGCCACCTTCTTTTCGGTGAATATAATTGCATCAATCGTGTCATATTACATGTTAACAAATATCACGAACCCATCGACTTATTCCACTCGGAGACTACTTTTTAAGCATCTTCAATACCCTTGCTACCTATCAAAGATTGAAATATACTAACATCATGACACGTGTAATTCCTTAAATTGTCGGAAAAATATTACGTGAAATCCGTCCAAGCGTGACAATACATGACCAGCTGATACTGATCTGTTTCTTGGGGACTTGAAATAATATAAATACGTAGGTCACATGATTCGAATGTCGCAACGGTAATCGACCATTGTATACTAAAGGATTTTTTTTATCGGTAAATAAATAAATGAACATGCAAATAAAAATAGATTTATTCTGTACTGGCAGACGTATTCGTAGACGAGCTGGAGAGATGATCCCCGATCAGAGAGAGACCCGGTCACCCCGATTCTCGATTAGCCACGGTGCTTCGCCGCGATTATGTAACTTGACTGCGAACACGCAGCTTACACCGGTCTCACGATGATCCCCGTCTCGGTGTTTCGATCTCGACCAGGCGTCGCTAACCGATTTTCACCGTTCACGATCGCACTTTTCCCCGGGCATATGCTCCGATTCTGGTCAACGCTTTTTCACACGGAAAGCAGCACTGCAATTACAGTGTTCTCCGGTTAGGTCGCCCCGTTCCGTAGGACGTGGCTTCCTGTTCGTCGATCCTTCCCTCGAAAGCGAGACCTCTCTATCGTGAAGCTCCGGTCGTAGCTCCAGAAACCGCGAACCGTCGAGAACGGCCCGTTTGAACGAGGAAGCGGGAACGTCGTGGCCAACATATCGCCGACATCGCTGGATCCTTCTGTCCTGTCGCGGCGCTGTAAATCCGCGGCGAGCGGACAGCCGCCGAATCCGAAGCGGATACCGCGCGGCGCAACAAAGACCTGTCTGGATGGTCGAAAAAAAAAAACGGGAAAAACAGCGACGAAAAAAAAAAAAAAAAACAAAAGCACTGTCGTGCGGTGCAGAAGCGAGCCGGCCGCGGCTCGAAATAGAAAGGACCGGCCAGGCGGGCAATAATTCGAAACAAAATGTCAAGCGACCGCCATTGTCGGGTGCGGTGGTGCGGTAGGCGCCAACCAACGCCGACGAGAAAATATCACCGACAGTAAATCAAGGTGCAGAAGAGGACCCACCGCCTTCCATCCTCCCCCTCCCATCGTCCTCTCTCCGCTTCGCGGCAACCCCCTTCCAAAGGGCAGTTTCATCCCTCCGGGCCGCCGGGAACACGGACACGGACTGTCCAGCCGCGCGATCACGTCCGTCAGCGCCGGCCGCTTCCGTTTCTCGTCACCGCTCGTCCCGCACACTCTGACGACGGCTTTTCGCGTCACCGCCAAGGTTGCGTGTGGTCCACCATGATCCTCCGGCTCGCTTCCGTGGCCGATCCATCCGCGCGTATCCGAAAAAAAGCATCGAAAAAATCGCAAGACGTTTCATCTCCTCCTGCGTTCGATCTCTTTGTAATTTATGAATCGATTCAGCCACTTTGATTATCGTTATTCATCTGGTATTTACGAAGGCGAACACATTGTTGCAGAGACAACAATAACAGATAATTGATAGAGAATAAGATGGAGGCGGACGTTACATGACTAAAGGTAGAAATTTGAGAATGTCATGTCGCGTGAAACCAAGCGAAGACATGCAATGTTTGAAGAGTAGCAGCCTACGTATTTGCATAGTTTCGAAATCTATAGTAATCTATTAGAAACAGATCAGGATCACGTCCTATTGTTACGTGTAGACGGATCTCATATTCTGTTTCACGTGACATTATATTTCCAAACTCTTAAAACTTTGAAATCCAAGGAAACCCATCACGAAATGGAAGAATTACTTATTAACCCCTTGCACCCGATTTACACGTTATCAAATTTACATGTATTCGATAAATATTCTAATAATAATGAAGTCTTCTATAAGCATAAACGCTCAATTTCATATGTATCAGATAAGTACAGAAATACTGTAGGTTGAAAAAAAATGTCTTCATCATGAAGTTAAAAATTTGTATCTTTCTTTCATAATGTCTGGCGTACGATAATTCAGCTTGGATCAAATGTAATTCGGCACCGCTTTCCTACTGTTAAAAATGTAAGAACTTATAAAGTTGATGTGACATTGTAAATAATACATTTAAGAATACAAAAATAATACATTTTATATCCTACGAAATTTGATATTCTATCCTTTAATACCGTTATCGATTAATCCGTGAAAGAATATAAATTGATCTCTGGAAATCCTATAATTCTTATTATATCTACTATTATATCTTCTCTTACTAAATTACTATGTTCCCTGGATGCGTTTATTTTGTACATCTTGGATCGACGTTTCTTATTAAGACAAACTAGAAATGCTGTAATATCTTCTGTACCTTCCTTCCAATTTAAAAATCTAGTGCTCCGTCGGGAAGAATGCACTACTAAATGATCACAGCTTCGTAACATCGTGATTTCATACAATTTATCTTAACACGCTATCTCCGGGTCACGGGCCGAGCTTAGCTCACGACTAATATCGGAAGTCAGTGAATTTAGAAAAATATTTAGCATTTGGAAAACTGATAGATTTTTGTAACAGGTACATAACGAGAATTTCTCGGATTTTACGGCGGGATACTTTCAACTACATAACGAAATTAAAAGAAATTAAATATTTCAAAAAGGTATTAACACCACACGCGCACCCAGTGCGCTAATCGTTGCACCTACGAAGGCCTCTCGGTTCGGGGAGAAACTGGGGTCGCGCGAGGGGTTGCTTTCGATATTTTGCAAAAGATCGAAGGGTCGAATCGGAACGGCACCCGCCGTCCGACGGGGCGACGGACAGAAAAGTTTCCCGCCCTGTTTAAATATGTCCGACCGCAGAGCAATAAAATATCTTTATCTTACTTGTGCCATTACTCCCTTGATTCGGTGGGGTTCAATTTACATTCCTATCAGGGCGTTCGGAAAGATAAGTTCATTTAAATAAATTAGTAACGCTATCTCCTGCTCGGGACTGCGCGCCGCGCCAACGGTGGGGATGGATTTAATAATATTTTATCAATTTTCGCGACGATTCGTTACGCGGTGACGGCGTTCACCATTGTTCCGTGGCACAATTGCCCGAGTTTTCAACTTTGAACCGCGATGAATCACCTCGCGCGATATTCCTGGGAAGATAAGCACCCGCGGAACGTTCTCGCTGCCTGCGGTAACCTTCGGCGACGGAAACCTCCGATCGTGATTCGATGAAACGGGAGCGCAGGCTGTTATGGGACTGTATTTAAAGAAATTCCCGTAACATAATTCCCGCGGACACGGCCGACAGCGGTGGGATTTTTGAAAACGGATCGCCGGGACGCGGTCGCCGTCCCCTTTCGGGCCGGCCTGCACGCAGGACAATATAATGGGGCATAACAACGGCGTTAACACGCGCCGGTCGACCCCGGACGCGACCCGCGACCCTACCCTGCTGAATTACGCCTCTGATAATTACCAGAAATTAATGCGCGAGTCTTACAACGGTCATCGCGAGTCGCGTCGTTTAACCCGTCTCGTGTTTACCTGCTTTTATGCTGTTAATCACGACACCTGCGTCCACCCCTCGGTACCTAGAACCTCGACGACCCTTTCGCCGCGTGTCACTCGAAACTACTGGATCGGTCTTTTCAAGCTCGTGCGATATTGATTTCGACCTCAAGCCCCCACATAATAATTCCGCAATGGTTCTTTCGAACTACACTCGATACCTTTACTTTTCTCTCGGTGGGAAATTGTTTATTTATTCGTTTCATAGGAGTTGTAAAGCGATTGATTATTTTCAAAGTGTCAAGTCAACGGGAATAATATTTCCGACATATTTTATTTTATTTTGTGAGCAATCAAGAGAATAAATTACTTTTAAGCATCCTGATGGTAATGTGTTACCCTTCTAGTCTAATTATAAATTTACTAATACTTTTAAAATATCACTTATTTGACGAGTAAATAAACAAGTAGATATTCCATAAAAATCTGTAGGCAAAAGGGAAACCGCGGATTCCGAGGCCGTTTGACGAAACGTCGGTGCGAATGTTTCCAGCCGCGTCGGCTGAGAAATCGTCGACACGGTCTCCCTCCCGGAAGAATCATATTGGGAAACGCGAGAAAGAAGGAA
Source organism: Augochlora pura (assembly GCF_028453695.1). Taxonomy (NCBI): domain Eukaryota; kingdom Metazoa; phylum Arthropoda; class Insecta; order Hymenoptera; family Halictidae; genus Augochlora; species Augochlora pura. Next base: position 10,851,449 of record NC_135777.1, on the reverse strand, counting down.
TCGGTGATCGGTTGCGGAAAGGAGGGGGGAAACTCGTAAAATTGGAAAATTAAAATCGGCGCCGACAACGTAGCGGATCCGCGGACGATAGAGGGGCGGGCGAGCCGATGGGATGTATTAAAGCTGCGGCCACGGCCACACACCGGCAGATAGGTTAATGTGAATTTATTGCGATCGAGATATCGCGCCGGCCAGAAAGCAGAGACGCGTGCTACGCGCACCGTCAAGCCGATAGCCATTGTGCGGCTCCCGAAACCGCTCTGAAATCAGGCGAGGAGAGAGAGACAGAGAGAGAGAGTGGAAGAGCTCACGGCCAACAGGGTGACAAGGGGACAGGAGCGACGGGGGTCACTGTTTTAAACCAGCCAACCATTTTCCAGGGGTCGAGGAGCGATCTTATCTGGGACGGATCTGAACCGACCGAGCGTGCGGTTTCTTTTCCGAATAAGCGAATGGGAGGCGCCATTTCACGGCTCCGCGTCGACTCTCGATCGAGAGAATACGGACTTCGTTATCGGGGAACCGCAAAATTCATCGCATCCTCGCGCAGGGGGGGGGTGCTTTTTTCGTTATTGCAAAAATTAAAGAGATGAGATCGGCTCGATCAACTACGAGCGCAGCCTCTTCTAAGTGTTCGTGTCATTGCAGCAGGGTTATGACGCAGCAACATCATAACTCTTATTCAATGTACCACTGTTATATGCGAATACCGCACGATAAGAAAAGTGGAAATGGTGTAAAGCAACGGAAATTGTCTAAGTTCCGGGCACTTGAACAAAAATAAATTCAATCTAGACAAAAATAGATTATTCAGCTCTCTATCTTTCTGCTATCATTTTCAACACATTACCAATTTCGCCGTAAATCCCTTCACCTTAGTCACCGCTACCCAAAACACTTTTCAAAAGTAAATAAATAATCAAGTCGACTTATGATTCACGTCGACTCTACATATCTTTAATTTGCTTCACTCTCGAATACGGGTACATACAACCTATCATACGGTATTTGTCATTGCATTTTATTTCACTGACATAACCTCTGAAAAACCTACTTCGTAATTATGAACCCCTAACTTTTACGTATCGTCGCGTGCTCTTAAATATCCTTCTCCATTTCTCACAGAGACCCATTTATGCGATCTTTACAGCTGTTTAAATCGATTGCTCCATAAATGACTATCCTTATTTTCATTCCGTCGACATATTTCATAATTCCTTTATCTCAATCAAACGTTCTGCCATCGCTGTTTACGCAACCATCCTTAATTCTTGAATTATTGTCATTAACGTTACTGTGATTATTAGATTGCGGACATAATGCATTTATAACACGAACCAATTGATACAATTTAAAACGCTAAGAAGATTAAAAGAATTAAAATATGTTAATATATTATTCACATGAAAATTCTTTAAAAAAAGAAGAAACCTCTATGTGAGCCGTCCATTTTGAACGTCTCCCAAGTTCATTTATATTGAAATTGGGACATTTTAGGGCTTGCGTTTCAACAAAATATAAGATGTACGTATACGATACGAACGTATCACACTGTCTAAGTGTGTCTAAGAGACCAAAATTTAGAATCCCTATTAAAATAATAACCATTATTAAATGAATAATATACACGTACTACAGTCAAGGTTATGTCAAAGGTTTAAAGAACTTTTAGAATTCCTATTAAATAATAGTAATTATTAAATGAATAATATAGATGTACTACAGTCAATAACAAAAAGTAACAGACGGAATTATGTCACTTTCAAAGATGGGCTCATTTGTAATTAATCGTCTAGCGATCACCATCGTTACTATTCTTCTTATTATTATATACCCGTACTCGCGTACTCGCTGTTATTAATACTCGCTTTCTGTAACAAAGGATTTGCTCCATTTATGCTTCAAATAAATCCAATCTAAAAATTGGATCCGAAGCACCGTCGAGTTTCCGTACCGCGTTTTTGGTCACTGTAAAGACGACGCTCGTACCCAGCTCGACGCAATTACCCACCTTCTAGAATCCATCATCTTCTAAGAACGAGAATACGATAAAAGTCGAGTTTATTTCTAGTATTAGCGCGCCGATAAAGGTTTCCCGCGGCGGCGAACGAGACAGCGAGCGAAGCAGCACTCTCCCGGTGTGTTTTCCCGGAGGGCGTTAACGGGGCGACAGTAAAATTTTATTCGAGAAACTCGATCGAATCAATCGCTTTCTCAAGTCGGAAAGTGTGGCGCGCACGGTTCGAACGAAGTTTCGGTGTAAAAACTTGCGGATCCCGTGCAAGGGTCGCGGCGCGTCGCGTCGCGTCGCGGGGGTGTTCTCGCGATCGGTCCGACCGGAGATCGTTTCCGGACCCAGGCGTTTCCTTCTCGTCTTAATCCCGGGGTCGGCGGCGTCTTCTGGAAACCGAGTCGACCCCGGCACAGACCCCGTGACCGTATATCACATTACTTTAATTCATATGGTAATCGCGCGATGCGGCGCGGCTCGGCGTGGCTCGGCTCCGTCGAAAACTTTCGGAACAATACGAGGGACAATGCGAGGGGTGCGTGGAGGGGGTTCGGTGCACGATGCTGTACGGCGGACCGCGGGGCGAAGGGCGCGGGGGAGGGGGCAGGCAGGCACCGGGGACACACGCGAATGGGGATGGAAGAGCGTGGAACGGGCGAGGGTAGGGGCGGGGGGAGGGGGGTGTGCGCTCGCAGAACCCGGTGGAGTTTCGACGAGAACGGTGCGAATGCGATATTGAATTCGCCCCTGGCGACGTGCCTGTTATCGACAATGTCCGACCGCTGGACCGGAAGCCATTTGCTCGCTCTGTGACGAAATTTATGAAAGTTTCGCAGAGCCCGCGCGCGGTATAATTGCCCGAGCCCGATGCCCCGCCGTACCCTGCTCTCACTCTCGCCCTGCCATTTCGCGCCGTGCTGTTTCGTGCTGCTCCGCTTGATGCTGTGGCAGCGCAAAGGTGGCCGGCTCTGCTCGACATGTTCCGCATCCTGACCGATGCGAACGTTTTACCACCCCCGTCCCGCCAAAATTAAACCGACAGTGGTCAACCGCGAGTACAGAGAAACTCTCCGAGTGCCACTCGTCGGATGATCGTCTTCTCTCCGTAACCCAGCGTACGCGAACGGCAAGCGCGTAGATTTATCTGCTATCGCGTTGCGATCGACAAAAAGTCGTGGACCGAAAAGCCGGCGAACCGGGCGAAAGTACCGTCGCTCCGCGGTCCCCGTTTGGCAGCGGAGCTCCGACAGGGATGAAATTCCCATTTCGCGATGAAAACCGCGGGTCAATCCGCGACGAATCCATATGCCGGGGAGCCGAGGAACGCTGGTCCAATCTGAAAGTGGCCGGTTAACGCGAACAGCTTATGCGCCATACGTTACGGACGTTTCGCTTCTCGTGATACTGTCCAGAACCGACGAAAACCACCGATGAGAATGAACGCCGCGACGACTGACCTCCATCTCATCGGCCCTCATCTTTCTCGCTTCCGTTTCTCCGTTCAGACCGCGTAGCATAGACGAGACAGCCACCTACTACCGCGACACCAACGAAAGCTCTTCGTGGGCTCGAATATCGCAAAAGTTCTATGACGGCTACCTTCGGCATCCGCCAGCAGATAGGATACTTTCCCCGCAATTATTTGATCGGTCACCGATTTGTAAAGTGTGCCTTCGATTATAGTGACAAAACCTCGAATTGAAATAAAACGCATAAGAATTGAAACGATTTGGATTCTATCAGTCCAATTGTGAACCACTTTTTCAAGTCATTGGGCTTGTATTTCTTTAATAACAAGAAAATATAATTTCTTGAAGTAATTTTCTCACCAAACTGTTCTTTCAATAAATCGATTGTTTGAGTGGCACTATCAGTTATAGCACCGATATTATCTCCTATGCTTACAGTTTTCTGTCTTGTTAATCGTTTTGTATCAAATGTTCGAAATTTATCAATAGTTCAACGAATAAATTGTTCCGATGGATGATGGATGTGTCCTCAGTTTTTTCTAGATGATTCACCAAAGCTTACTGAACTAAACTGTCGAAAGGTAATGTCATCTGCTAACTGTCAAATGACAGATAATCCCATCGACATTTTTATCACTCTAAACAAAATGCGCTTTATATATATAGGCTAGTCCACGAAACATGGGCATCTCGTGTAACTTCCAATGTACGCATTGGGCAACTAATTTTTTCAATACAAAAGTTACGTGGTTTAAAGGAGCATAGTATGTAATATGCATGTATTTATTTGTTATACGTGGAATCATTACGGCTGGTTCTAGACTCGCATTGGTCGCTGTTTTTTTTATTAATAACTAGTAAACAAAGCAGCGGATTACCCTTTCGCTAAGGAAAAAGTTGCTTCAAACGACCTTAGAAAACTCTAATTTCCCGATTACGGGTGACTTTCGAGGCACCTTGTATATTAAATTTAATCCCACGCCTAGTCCTGCAGCGCGATCGGGATGGAACGCTCTCTATTCTATCTGTTCCTTCGCACCTCCATCTTTCCAGCGCATCCCACAGTTCGATTTCGAAAAAGTTCGGTCGTATTGGCGACGAGTATATCGGGTCGCAGGATGGAAATTGACCGGCCGGCCATATGCGTCGGCTCTGATGTGCGCGCAGAGAGAAGCTGGTGGGAGCAGCGGCGAGCGCGGGGGTGCGGCGGGGCGGTGGCGATGGGCCGCATTACAAATTTAATCTTACAAATGGATCCGAAAACTTGGAAACAATGGAATATATGAAATGCGGCCGCGTATATCACGACGGTAGACACGGGGTGGTTCCAGCGGCAATATTGTCAGGGCCGATCCATATTCTCCGTGAGCGCGGTCGGGGATGTTCGGGGATATTCTGGGGACGTTCCAGAGGGTGTACCAGGGGGAGGGGGGGGGGGGGTGTCCGTAGAACCGAGGGGCCGACGTTAGCGGAGAAACGGATCGAGGACCGGCAAAACATCCTCTTGGCACGGCAAGAAATCGCGGAACGCACGCACGGTTCCTGTCGCGTTCGAACCGCGAACCGTGAACCGCGAGCCGCGAGCCGCGACGCGTGGCAGACCCGTTTAGATCCCGGTGCAGAGATCTCGCTGGATCACGCGCCAAAGTCGAGACGAGTCCCCGGAGAATTTATTGCCGGACGCTGGACCTCTTCGAGCGACGTTCGAGAAGACTGCCAAGGCAGATGAGATTGGGGAGAAGCAATTGAATCGGGTCGATTCCTCGGGTATTTCGGTAGAGACGGAAGAGAGCCGGAAGAGAGAAGGGAGAACGGAGTTCGAGGCAGTCTACCCGGCCAGATTAGCATAAATATGGCGTCTTGGAGCGGGACAGTTTGTCATCGTTAGCAAAGCACACGCTTCCTGGGACTCGTCGAGTCACACTCGTACGAGCTGGTTCCATTGGGCCACCGAAGTAGGGTCCCGCAGGAAGGAAACCACCGATGTAGGTTGTTGGATACACCACGACTAACCGTACGAGTTTCCCATTCGCCATGGAAACTAGCTCGTCCCTTCGCCGGCGCGCGACACGACGCGACGCCGCGTCGCCCGGCGGAGACAGGTAGACTTTCCGAACCCAGATTTCCTCTGGTAAATTAACTCGTCCCGCGATTTAGTCGTTTCGGGTGCCAGCGGTTAATGGCGCGTTAGCAGGGAACGTCGTCGTATACGAAATCGCGCGGCATCCTTCGGCTGCAATCGTACAAATTGAATCGCAACCTTTCTTCGACGTCGGCCCGCTCGTTCGACCGGGTTCGCGTTATTACGATCTCGCCCCCGGTATCGCCACCAATCTGCTAAAACGCATCGCCATACTTCATAAACGCCCCTGCGCGACCCGCAAGACGTATTAGCCTCCAGATTCCCGACCGGCAGCGCCGGGGTTCGCATCACTTTTCTATTAGACCGATTGAACGAATGAAACAATCGATATCCAGCCACCGCTTCGTCCAATGCTCGGAATCTTCTGCTCGGACCGCTGGGCTACTTTACGGTTCGACTGCGGAGAGACCCGTGCGAAGCAACTCAATGAATTTGATCTCCGCTCGATGTACACATTCTCTGGCATTTCAAAATACGAAATGTTCTTTCTTTTCGTTAGGTTATTTTATCGACTTTTAATCAAATAATACTTATTATTCCGCATAAATCTTCACGTCGACAGTGTCGCTTAAGTGCTTTATTAGCCAAAGTAAAAATGCTTCGCTTTTATCGTTTGACTGAGAACGAAACGTCGACGAGGAGATCATATTTTGTAACTTTGAATGTTAAAGAATACGTGTACCAAGTGACGATCAATTCCATCAAGGTATATTGTAAAAAAAATTGCCAAGTGTCATGTCTCGTTTGAACGTTTCGCAAGTCGCTATCCTGAAGAGTTATCCGTTACCTTCAAGAGTAGCCGTAGCTGCTCCGGAAACAAAGGTCTTTCCCTTTCCTTGCGACACAATTGGCAATCGTGTGTTGCTTCTGTTTTCTGTGTACATCTGCTGAGAGGGGTTGCGTGAAATAAAACACTTGTGTAGTGTAAAACTAGTGTAAATAATTATATTTAGAGGAAGGATAGGAAGGTGCGGTGGAATAAATATAATTATACCGATAGGCGCACGACACGAATAGCACGGACTGCACAGAGGAACTGATGAGCTAGGCGACAAGTACGCAATTTTTGTGCCTGGCTTACTTACAGATATACCTGAACCCTAACAAAAGCTCCGAACTTTGGATGCGGAGGTTTTCATAAAATACAGAAATTCGTCGTTCTGGTTAACAACTTCGTTGGTTCCTGTGCTTCGGCGACCACGTGTCCGGATCCGCGGAGCAGAACCCGAAGGCCGAAGGGGAAGCGGCGGTGACGGATCGGCCACGAATCGCTCGAGACGAATTGGACGACAAGCGACAACGATCGAACCGGACGCGCGGCAACGTCTACGAAATTTGTGCGGATCGTTAACGACGGTCCGGAGAAACGGAGTGAACGTCCGTCGAGTGTTGCGCCCATTGTGCGTTCCTCTGTCGCCCCCCTGAGACAACGGGGTTCGCACCCTATTGCCTCCGACACGGACGTCTCAATTAAATGTATACGAGGCAAGTGGGGTTGATAAACCGTTCGCCCATAAATATGAATTATCCGTGGTAAACGCTCCCCCGAGTACCCGGGGCAAACGAGTCGCCGAGAGAATCTGTGTCGAGATTCCTCGATCATTCAAACGCTTGACCACTGGTTATTTACTTTTTAGACGACTGAAGATTTTGTTTGCAACTTCAAACCCTCGCAGCGCCGACGGTTCGGCGTTCACGCGAAACCTCATGATCGGGTTCTTGTTATACAAACATTTAGAACTAAAATTTGATTTTCTTATCACCATTGCTGTCATCACTGTTGCAATGTTACTATTATCTTACCGTAGTTTTCTTTCAACCAAACAGCAAATGGCATCAGGTGTGAAACAGCTATTCGGGCCTCAAGTACTGGGTCCGAAATAACCCGGACGTGGCAGGACGAGGGTTAAGGAGGATGAAATCGACTCGTCGATTTACGAGGCAACCGATTACTCGTAAAGAATCTCGCGGGCGGAATCGGTGGATCGCGATCGTCGCCTCGCGGGGCCTTTTAGCGATTGCAGCCATGTATCTGGCCGGCCGATTGAGTTATCGCGCGATAACTCGACGCCGCGGGTCGCCGTGGAGCAGCCAAGTAATTGAAGGGAAACTTTCTCGCCACCGGTTGCCCGGTACTCCTCGCCCCCGTACCTCGAGACGCGGGAACGAGCTTAGAAACGCGGCCGGGAACGGGGAAAGAAGGCGGAAGAAGTTGGAAAGTGTCCGACGGAAGTTGCCGTGGCCGGGCCACTCTTATTATCGTACCGACACGCCCCGATCCACGCGATCGGCTTTTAATCTTGGATCGCGCGCGCGCGCGAGACTTCGCGGCCCTATAAGGGGGGGGGGGGGGGGGGGGGACAGGCGAATGGCACGTAATTGAAACTCCGTTATCGAGACCTTCTACGTGATTGCATCGCGCGGCAACCGTTTATCTGCCCGGCAAGAAGTTCGCGCGATCTCTCCGCGTCTCGTCGATCCGATCCAGTCCGATCCGATCGAATAGACCGCCATGACTTTTTAGCCACCCCCCCCCCCCCCCCCCTGTCGCCCCGCGTCGCCGCGAACTTAATGAAATTGCAGCCGCGGATATCGTTCGATCGGGGGACTCGTTCGTCCAAAGTTCCCGCAGAACCGCCCAGGTAGACCAATCGTAAATTACCCGAGATTTTTCGTCTCGATCAAGATCAACCGAGATCCAGACGATCTCGACGATGTTCGTCGTGTACGGAACTTGAGGCTGAACTCCACGGAGATACAGACTTCGCGTACTTGCGAGAAGAAGTGGTGGTCCGACTGTAAGATCGATAGAAGCTTGTAAGTCGATCGATTATAAGTGAACAACGGATTTCGTTCATTCGTGACGAAAATGTAAAATAGAAAATTTTGAGGAATTTTATCATTTTACTACGCTACTCTCTATTTATTAAAATGATTGGGAGAAACAATTTATTTTTATTTAATTTCAGCTTCTTACTAGCGTCTTTAAATGTTTCTATTCTCCATAAACATCCACAGTCTAGCTATAAGATTACAACTGTGTCGAAGACATTTGTCATTAAGACGAACTTTATTTTACACGTTCAGCTAGTCTCATTGTTCATTAATTTTCTTATTTCAGATTAAATGTGTTGCGTGCAATGCGTCCTAGCGCTGCGGGTTAAAAGCTCACGACTGATACAGTGCGTTAAACGCTTCACGAAACTTTCATAGTATCGGCACGAGTTCCTAACAAGGATGCGCGGTACACGCTACATTAACACTATCTAAGTAGTAGCACAATTATAAACAAATATAATGATAAAAATAAATTTTCAGCGTCACAAAAAGTTGTTGATCGGATTATGTCAGGGTTTCGCCAATACTCCTTCTTAAACCGTACTATTTATACACATAGCAACGCATAATATACATATATCCCGGCAGAACCTAGCCAAATGTGGCCCGTTCCATGTACATATACTGCCACAAACATTCGCTTGAAATCTAGGCGAATGATTGCGTTGCCGTAATAATAGCAACTCCCACGCTAGACCCGAGAAATCCAGAAGAGGAGTTTCGAATAGATCTAGTATTTTTAGAGAGGCGATCGCGGCTGGGGCAGCATTCCGGCACCTTTTTTCGTTACGACTCGACGACGAGCCGATGGACAAACAAAAGCTTTCAACTATAATTCCCCCGATCGATCCTCGCGCGATCCCGCTTCCATATTTTCGTGCCTGCGCGCGGAGGGTCCGCCGGACCCGTGAGTATTTTCTCAGATTGAAAAGCTTTCTGTATGAAATATGGGTCAGAGATATGAACTCGCAACCCTTCTACGGTTTTAATGGAATTAGTATTTAATACAGGCGTGCAAGGGCCGCCGCTGCCGCCGCCGTCAAGGGGTGGAAAAAACTAAGTGGATCGGTTCTGTCGGTGGAGGAGCAGGCTCTCGTTCACCGGTGCGTTGCCTGTCGGCAAATTTAGTGCTCGTTAGAGAGGCCTCGGATTAAAATGCCGTGGGACACGGAGGACGCGAGGACAACGAAAGCGTCCCTCGGAAGTTTAGAGCTCGGAAGGAAAAAATACTGCCGCCCGCGATTCCATTTGCCGGCGGACACCTCCGAGAAGAGAGGAGAGGCCGGAGAACCAGAGGCCGAAGAAATAGAGAGCAAGCCACCCCCCTTCGAAACAAAACAACAAGAGAGGCGAGACGAATGGCCGACACGCGAAAGGCCAAGCAGACGGTGGAAAAACATTTTAACCGAGATTCATAACCCCGCGTCTTCGATCCTGCCGGGGTTTACATCGGAAAAGGTGTCAGGCAGCTCCGGCATCGGATTAGCGGGCGACCCGGAACAATCGGCTCCGTCAGAGGAGCTTCCATTTACTCCATATTGGTGGCGGCGACGGCCGCAAACGCCCGCGTACCCTCACGAATGTTGGCGAACTGGTGCAAACTGTCTAGCAGCGATTTTAACGCGCACACTTCTGCTCCGCGGTTCGGCCAATAAGCGCAATAAACTCATTCCGCGGTTTACTGCGAATCGCTTTACAGCCGTCTCGGTTACGGCACCCGTTTCACTACTCTCCCTCTCTCTCTCTCTCTCTTTATCTCTCTCTCTCTCTATCTCTCCATCTCTTCGTCTCGCTCGCGCAACGCATTCCACCCTTCGATCGTTTCTTTGTCGTCGAAAGTCCAAGTGGAGCAGGGGCAGGGGAACTAGTTACCGAAACTGCGCTAGTTTAAATTACGAGCTGCGGCGCCTTTGCGATTTATTTTTGAGGGGCGGCCCTCCACTCGTGATCTCCCATAGCCCCCCGCGGCCCCGCGTAACTCCGCGTCGGCCCGTGTACCCGTAAAACAATGTCGAGCGACACCTAGACTGCTTTATTTCACGAGCCTCGTTCCGCCGCCCCCGCCGCGCCCGCCGACGGCTCCCGGTCGAGCAAGTTTCTTTCTTCGTGGAACTCTGGACGTTAACGGGGTGAAAAGTTCGCGGAGCGTTCTGAGAAATCTGAGATATTGCCCGCTCATCGGGCAACGATGACATAAAACATTCGCGGGACCGGGATGGTCCTGTTTTATATCGTTACCGTTATCGGACGGGGAGGGGGGAGGGGAGGGGGGGAGGGGCGGTGGTGAGAGGTTGCAGGGAGAAGCTGGAGGACACTTCTGAAGCTCCGAGAATTTTCGAGGACGGGACTGGAACGATCGCGAGAGCGGCAACGAACGATTTCCGGGTTTGCCGAGGACAAACCCGACACAACTTCGTCGCTGAGTTTCCCTGTTTTTCTGGCTCTTTTTTTTTCACGTCCCGGGAAACTTCTTGTCACTGTGGAAATCCCCGTGGCGCTTGCGCGATCCCCCGGCCCCAGATCGTCGCGATTCGCTCGAAATTTCCCAGAGAGAGAATAAAAAACGAAAAGCGCCCGGCAAACGCACAGGGATCGGTAGCTACGCCCCTTTTCCTCCTATCAATCTCGCTCGCTCGTTTCCTCTCGCTCGGACATTTACATGGCAATAGCTGATGTACCTACACACCGGATCGGGCTGTTCCCCGAGGCCAGAATTGAAACCACCTCATTACCAACCTCGCCTCGCCTCGCCTCGCCTCGCCTCACCCGCCTCGCCTTGCCTCGCGGAGGGTCGTGTGGACGGGGTTGCGCGGTCGGGGGAACGGGGAGAACGCCGCCGGAGAATCCGTTTTGCGAATATTGGAGGTAATGTCGCGAGCGGTTTTATACAACACCCGTTCCGCCTTTTTCAGAGCTTCCTCCTTCTCCTACCCCTACGGCTACCGGGTTTCGCTCCCGTATTACGGCCGGCCTGATGAAAAATGGAAATGGCTAGCCTTCGGTCCTGCCGCCAATGTCGTTTACATTTAATACCATTCGAGGACCGGGGGTCCTTCGACGAACAAGGTCTTCCGAGGACGAGGGCTCGCTCGTTAGAAGATGATTCGCGGCCTCCATTCGCGGATGCCGAACAGTTCTTGGACGAGATCCCGAGTGCCGGGGCAAGGAGTTTCCCAACGAATCGTCGCAGATTCGTGGGCGATGTTTAACGATCTATGGTTGAAAACGCAAGACGTTCTTTTATGGTGGTTTCTGCGGTTGAGACGAGTTATCTTTTGGAATTGTTGCCAGTGGTGGGCAGGGGCATAGGTGAGCTTCGAGAACAGAGTCTCCGTAGCAGATGACACGTTCATCCCGAAAGAGCACGGCGCGACCGAGATAAGGAAACGACGCTCGTAACACGACCACGAAGATGCCCGCATTTACGAAACACGAACCGGCAGTCGCCTTTACGACGCCGCGATACGGCTGAACGGGGTTGGATGACGCTCCGCGCATAACAACACCCCGGCCACGGCTGGAGGCGGCTAAAGGTGGCTGAAGCCAGTTGAAGGCGACCGAAGACGGTCGAGGACGGGGCGCTGCCCCCCGCGCGCCGCAACTTTAGAAGTTTAATTAAATGTTTGCCGTTACGGTGCCACTAAAGGCCGCCGAAGAAACCACCTACCTTCGCCCTCGGATCTTTCAGTATTTCCGTCGATCCCTCGATAAAGCGGCCTGCAGGGAACGATCGCAACCCCTTCAGAGGGCTCCTGCCCCCGGAACAACGCCGTCGAATCTGGAAATCCAACCTATTATCTGTTTACCTTACGGAAATCTACCCTGCTGAAGCATGTCTACTGTAAATCCAGCTGTTCCCATCGGTACGTGTCACTGTTTCTCTTACAAAATCACCGGTTCAAAACAATTACTAGACAACGGATCTTTATAAATAAGAAATTGTCTAAGTTTATTGTAAAAAATAAAATTTAGATGAAAATACTGTTTCCCTTTTAACATTAAACCTACGGTGCCCTAAAATTGATTTACAACGACAGATTTGTAATAACAAGTAGCTAAGATCTATATCTGTGTAAGGATGGAAAGATTATATTTATTTAGATCTTTTTCCATTTTTATTGTAATGTATGCTTATATAACGAAATTTATTCAATCACTTTCTATGAAAAAATCTTTACAGCTTCAGCAACATTAAGAGAAAAAGATTGAAAGCTGTCATTTTAACCGGCTCGGTAGGTTCAGCCTTAATAATAGTAATAAATTGAAATTAATATAACAGCAGTCCTAAATTCCTCTAATATTTTTATCAATTTTCTATTTGACCGATCCATTTCTCTCATAAATGTATAATAAATAAATAAATGTCTTTTTCCGTCTGGTTTTCGGTTGTTTGCAACTGTTTCAGTCATTTCCGTTTTTGTCACGGTTATGTCAAGGAGATGACACATGAATCAAAAAATTCAATTTCATATGTATAAAATATTGGGTTGGGGAATAAGTTCGTAGCGTTTTTTATTTTCCCTTATTTTACAACGATTTATTGCTATTTGACAAAGTGTGTGAGCTGTTTCTGCTCTACAAAACGATGCTAATAGTTATAGCAATTAATTAATCCATTATGTATTCGCTGTTATTGTTTACGACCTCCTCCGACCTCTCGACCAATTTGTTGATATGTGGAAAAAATGAAAAATAAATTAAAAACAAATGAAGGAATAAGGTAATTCCCGTACTAGCAAACGTCAAGGAGTATTTTTTTCGCCAAAACCTTGGCATCTGCAAGCGTACGGCTCGAATTGTTATTTCGCTCGCCGAACATGTACCGCTACAGCCTCAAAAATAATAACAAATTAAATGACTAAAAAAGGAAAAAATTAGCACAGTTTTGTAGAGCAGAGACAGCTCTATCGAATAAATATGACGTACTTTGTCAAACAGCAACAAATATATGGTCATACAAGATAGAAAAATCGTAGGTCAGAAAAACTATTTTAACCTTTGCGTTGATTCGGCTTAGACGGCAAAGGATTAGTTTAATTTGTTCTACTTATTTTCGTACATATTATTTCTTAATGTAGTTATATATCTTAAATGTATTAAGAAGTTAGGTGCATTACACAGCATTCAATGATAAATAGCTATTTCAGTCAGAACCGATTTATAACATTGTGAAACGGTCATTTTCGGGAACTTTCCAGCCTCTGATTTCGAATACGCGAGAACATCCCATTGCTCCTAAAGCCTGCAACGGAAGCAGATTTCACGGTATCTTAGGATCGAAACAATGGACGGAGGCATTTAAAAGTTTCGAGTCCGGCTCGTTAATTCTGCTTCCGGAATGCAACACGTATAATATCGGTTCCGTTTGGACACTGTTCGCGGGACGTGTTCGCACGATCGAAAACCACTCGAGAAACGCGTTCCAGCCTTGTGCATCCGGCGCCCGCGATTCCGGCGAGTGGAACCCCGAAAGTTTTCGAGTTTAGGGGGGGATGGGTGCGCGCAGCAAGTTTACGTTGCGGACGTCCGTGTAAGCGAGAAGTTTCACCGCGATCGGTCCGGGAACCTCATTCCGCTTCCGTTCACCGAGAAAGAATGGACCCGCCGTGTCGGGTGCATATTGGTAATCTCGGGCACGGAGAATATTTCTGCCAGAACTTCCCCGCCCCTCGCCCTCCAATCTCTCGGCCGCCCCACGCCGACTCTATCGCGGTCAAGATGGCGGATTCTATACGGTACACTCCGATTTCCATTTGCATATAAATTCCTCGCGTTCCCCGGCTCTCAGACACGGGTTCTTCGGCCTGCGCGCGCTCTCCCCAAACGCCCGTGTCCGTCGCTGAAGGATCGTTCGGATTCCGGATCAGGGGATTTTTGACGAATCGTGAGAACCGAGACTCCGCCGAGAATCGATGATATTTTCACCAAGTTTCCGGAAACTCTGTTCAAAGTCAAATTTATCCCGATGCGAACGCTCTCTTTGGAGAAATCTTTTCTGCTATTCTTCGTCGAAATCGTATCATCCCCTGAAAATTCGACTCGTCTTGGTGGTAATAGTCTGCTACGTTCCTAAATGAATGGCTCGATCAATCCTCTCCTTCTACTTTGACGAACCGCAATTTCGGAGAACAAAGTGAGAGTGACGTTAGTCACATTTTTCTCATTGGGAGGAAAAAGGAGTGTTATTGCCTACCAACGTGTGTACTGTTTAGTGAGCTTTATTGACGAGATAGTTCATTAATATTGTAGGGTTTTTTTCCGGGTATGCATGGTCGAGTGTCATAAAATGGTAATGAATGCGACGGATGGGGACAGAGTGTTTGGGTGACTTCGAGTGGCCTGAGTCTATTGCTTAGGTTCCCCGAAGTCCTGCGTGGCCGAAAGATAGAGTGTGAGTGAGCGAGAGGGAAATAAAACAAAGAAAGAGAGAGAATGAGTAAGAATGAGTAAGAATGAGATAGCGAGTGAGGCAGAGCGAAAGAGAATGAATGCAAGAGAGAGAGAGAGAGAGAGACTAGTAGAATAATTTGGAAAAAAGCGAGTAAGGGTGGAGGAACGAGCGGCAGAGATCGTCTCAGTCGAAGGAGAACCGTTGCGTAGAGAAGTCGTAGTTGTCGTAGTTGTTGAAGTCGTTGTTGTTGTTGTTGAGTCGTTGTCGTTGTCGATGTCTTTGCGTTGTCGTAGTTGTTGTCGTTATTATTCTTGTTGTAAGTCGTGGACCATTAATAATAAACTATTATTGTTATTATTATTAATCGAAGTTGCCCTTAGTTGTTGTTTTATTATTACCACGGAGTCTCGTGGGATTTACCTTGAAAATAATCCCTACAATATTAATATCAATTCTTAGTTTTTTCATCATGTGAATGGATTTTTACCCGTATATATAAATAAATAAATAAATTTAACGTTAGGTTAATTTGTAGCAACTTTATCGTTCGTTCTACATTTCTTTTTAACGTTTCCGATTTATTATATGTTCATAGATTCGATTTCAAGAGATTAATCAAAATTTTCAAAAATAAGATTTACTTAATCGATACCAATTCTCTGCAGATTTTCGCCCTCGTTTAAAGTAGTGACGAAAAAAGATAAGAACATTCAAGAGCTTTGGAAAAAGCCGAACACTGTCCAAAGGAGGGCCGAGAGGATTCCCAGGGAAGTATGTATAGCGTGTTTTCCAGCGCAAAGGGGTATTTTTAGTTAAGAACGGGGTCAGGATCGTATCGCGATAACGCAACGAATAGATCTTCCGGGGGTGAGTCCTCAAGACGTTGCGGGACGGTCAAGATGGCGTCCCGGCATGGCGCGCAGTGTGCTCCACCTTATATTAGCATATAAACTCGTAGCCCGCAGCAAGGGCCATTCGCGGTTTGATTTATGTACTAAATATGCCTTGCCCGCGAACCGACCGTGGAACCTGGAAGAAACCACAGCTTCTCGTTGCCGAGTTGGTTGCGCTGCATTCTTGAAAGCATCCCCCCATTGTCTTGGAGTCTGCTCTACCCCACAACGAATGCATCCGATGTGTAAATCTGGACCGGATCGTGAAAAACGTTTACTTGTCCTTGCGTCAACCCGATTCGAATATTTTTAAGCTCGCGGGGTCATGGTAAACGTTCTCCTCCTGCAAAAAGAAGCGCGCCGGAGGCGCGGGGGCGAGGCGGAGCGGAGGAGCAGCGAAGCGGCGGATCGCTCGTACGGTACGATAAGTATGGTAATACGTTAGAATTAAAAAGTCCGGTTAAGCCGGTAATAATTCAAGATCCGCGTGTGTATCAAGGCGAATAAGCATAAATGAATAATTGCGCGATAGATAATTTAATGTGCACGCTGCATGTCGGCCTCGCTTTTATCCGGCGCGGACGCTCCTTCGGCCCCCGGGGATCCTTGCCTCGACGGCGAGGTTCGACGAAGATCGACGAGGATCTCGGTACGTTAAAAATTCCATCGAAACTCTGCGGTTTTTGCCGCGGACGGTCGCAACGGCCGACACGAGTGACAGGTGACAATAGGTGTTCGATGGAGCCTGTCGACGAATAAATATCTAGCGCGCGATTGAATGGCATTGGAACGGTCGGGATTGTAATTTTGCTCCGATGATTTGTAATGGAAACTGCGAGACGTTTTACCGGGATCCTCGGGAATTTGTCTGGACCACGCTTCCCGTTGCTCGACGAGCTTTACATCGTAAGTTCGCAACGAAACGAACTGAAACGAGTGGACGCGACGCGCCGGCCCATTGTTCCGTGTTGCATCGGTTTTATCGAGGCCATAACCCACGCAAAATTATACGAGTTGTTGCAATATTTTCTCGAAGGTGAACTGACGCGCGAAACGAATGGACCCGCCGAACAATCATCCGACTCCGACGCGTTCCGAGACGAACGGCTGACGAAAACGGTTCCGGGGCGAGGATTTTGCCCGGCGGGGATGCTCCGTGGTGTGTAACCTAGTTTGCGGAGTCGTTTATGCATATCCGAGCAATTTTCTTACGGTTTTGGCCGTGTTAAAATATGTATGGAATCGAGTTAAGCCGCGGTGCAGTCCGGCGGCGGGCGCAGGAAGCCGCGGAAGCTGTTACCGAGCCATTTGCATGGCATCAACGCGATTTCGTTAAAACAACCCCTCCGTCCTCCGTTTTCTCCCTTTCACGGTGTCTGCTGTTGGATGCCCCGTTCTCTCTCTCTCTCTCTCTCTCTCTCTCTCTCTCTCTCTCTCTCTCTCGACAACTCGATTTACCGAGCGCAATCTAAATACACGGTGCTCCATTACGCTGCCATAGCTCGGCGCGGCGTGCCCTGTCGTGGGTCGCGAGATATTTCGTCGAACCGGAAATTCGTGTCGTCGAGCCTTCGTTCTTTCCGATTCTGGTACCAATCGTCGCTGCGTTTCCTTTCTACGGCTCGAGTCATCTTGGATGGGTTCATTCCATAGCATTTTTTTGCAACTTATTTTATTGCCGATCTTACATTCTACAAAAGATCACATTCTAGATTACATTCTACCAATTTCTCCGATCGCATAGGGGACCAAAGAAGAAACAGAAAGAGGGAGAGACAGATCACGTAAACAGATGCATTCGGTGCTTCACGAGAGAGACGCTAGATCGGACGATATGAAAGTTCGATTGGCTCAGGACCGAAGTTGCGGAGGAATCGCGACCGATCTCGTCCGCAATATTTCCCGTTACAGGGAGACATATGCACGACAGGACGAAGGGAACCGATGCAACCCCTTTTTCACCCCCGTGGCGGAGGCACCATGCCAGAAGTTATGACGTTACCGAACCGAAGGAGAAGGGAACAACAAACCTGCGAGTTAGGGAACCAACAGGGAAGAAAGATTGGCGCCGACAGACTTTTGTTTCCGAAGAAGCATAAAACTCGTTTTCCTTAGACTACCGTTTGCGTTCCCCGCCAGGCACTGGAGACAGTTTTATGTGTCTCACATTAATTTGCATAATCGAATAGAGAAATCTGAATAACGCGTCCCCGCGAAGTCGTCTGTCACGCGGCCAGAGCCACCCTTCGGAGATTTCCACCCTACGAGGGTGCACCTACGGGTGAGCGTTCGCCTGATTGCCCAATCGGATTCACCGTTCTTCCGTTCTGCCGATTGGTAAACATGCTGGAATTTCGAATTGTTCCGATTTCAATGATCGCAATTGTCTCTCAGTAAAATTAAACGTTATTGGAGCGACAACGTTTCGGCAGGAAGGAATTATAGAATGCTGACGGATCAGAAAATGGTAAGCTATAGATGAGTATGGGTAAGAACAGTTGTCGGTGTAACAGAAATACTTACCAACGGTGAACATGCATCCGACCGTTGACACAGTGCAGGCGGTTGCAGTGATCCAAAAGGAAAAATCCGAAGGAAAACAGAGATTGGAATATCTAGAATGAACGTCCTCGTTATAGTTTTGCAAAAATTTGATTCCCCTTAGTTAACTGCTGTTTATATTTAGATTTTTAGTATACCATCGTACTTATTTCCCAAAAAGAATCAATATATTATGTAGAGCATTTCTCCGGCTTTGATTAAAGTACCCAAAAATTGTAAAACTTCGATAGGAAACCGTTAAAGTATTGTTTTTAATCCGAGGTGAAGGTAGTCTTGAAAATTGACGATCATGTCATCACTTCTAACGAAATTTCGAAGCTGTGTTCGGAAACTGTATAGCGCCAATCGAGGTGGCAAAATGTTTAAACTGTTAGTCAAAATCGACTGTCGGTAATTTGGCGAACAATTTGAACATTTTATT
Organism: Augochlora pura; assembly: GCF_028453695.1. Classification (NCBI taxonomy): domain Eukaryota; kingdom Metazoa; phylum Arthropoda; class Insecta; order Hymenoptera; family Halictidae; genus Augochlora; species Augochlora pura. The sequence goes on along the minus strand of NC_135777.1, from coordinate 10,832,721 downwards.
ACTATACCAATTAACGATGTACGGATACCAAAAAGAGTTTCATTCTTTCTCCAAAAGAGGTGCCACCGTCGCCTATATGGGTCATCTAAAAACATTAATTATAACGAAACTGAGGCATAAAAAACTGTACCAAAGTTATATAATTGTTTAGAAAAATCTATTACATCAATATCGTATATCAAATCAAATGACAACATTGCAAAACCTAATTAATTGCTCTTTAAAGTTTGATTAACCACTATGTTAATTAATTATATTTCGTATTGCTATCGTTTGACTTTGTTACATGATAACAATGCACTAGGTTTTTCTAAACAACATTATGCCTTCGATTTACTTTTCGGTTACCTGACGTTACCATAATTAATGTTTTAAAACATCACGATGGTTGTCAATGTTTTCTTACTCTATCGTGCATGACTTGTACCGGATATTATATTGTACCGTATGATGAAAGTGGTAAAAATCATCAGTTATTTTTATTTCGAAAGATAAATAAATTTATATAGATGCAGAAGAGTCTTTTGCACATTTCTACGCCCGTGGAATATTCTCCATGATTATCATATAAAAAATCGATAATCTTCCGGTTAATCGACACTCTATTATGTAAAAAATTACGTAAATCTGAGGAAAGAGGATAGGAAGGCGATATTAAGTGATGGAAATAAAGAGACAAAATAACGTTGCTTCTCAGTACGTAAGTAAACAATATATTTATCATTATCGTTATTACTAAGGCACTTGTTACCGATATAAAAATGTACGTCACAAATTATTGCCAATGAGCATATTTAAATACTGATATTAAACAACTAATTGCTTGTCGTAGTTATAATCTCAGATATTATGGTTGCACCGCCTAAGGGGAGTCTGACAACTGAGTTTTTCCTTTGTTTTCGATTTTTTTTCATTTTCGATCCGTTTTGTTACAGCTTTCGTAGTCAACTTGGTTTTTATTGACAAGAAACGCTGCCACGCTTCGCAAAAGAATTGTTCTTCGCGTTTCTGAATAAAAGGCACTTCTGGCGAGAGGATCGTTACCTCTTCACGTTGCTCCTCCGAAAACCCGCGCCCTCCCCGCTCCCTCCCCGGATCCCACCCCTTAATACCCCCCCTCCCCGCCCCTGTCGACGTAAAGACTAAATTATGTTTAAACTAAAAGCAAGATACGGTGTATGGTAATATTAATATTAATCGTTAACTAGCAATTAAAATAATACATTTAAATGTATCTCTGACCTGCACATGTCTGAAAGAGCTAATCGCGCGATGCGGCGAACACGCTCGCGCTGAACAATTGATTTTGCGGGAGCGCGCAGATCTATCGTGGATCACCCGTTAACGAAGGTAACTTTCGTCGATCGGTTTTGGTTCTACGGCAGTACACGCCTCGATCGAACATGACGCAGGTGTATATAGTGGTGTATGTATGTATAGTGGTGACAAAATACAAGAATTTGTGCCTCTCGACGACTTTATAAAATTTTGTCCTCGCTCGAACCGAACGTTGGTCGAACTCGCGTTTAAAACAATATTGCCTTTTAACACTCCACAACATTGCCATCGTACCTCTGTTCGTCGAGGCGAATCTTTAACGCCTTGACCACTGGAAGATTACTTCGATAAATATTATAAAATTACAGAATAACAATTGAATTCTTCTTGAATAATCTCGAGTAGCGGAATGCTACAATTTCTTTTGGGACTGTTACAATCCCTATTACGAGGCTTCCGGCAGACAAAGCATTAACAGTGAACCTCTTATTACTAGACTACGGATCTTTATGCATAACATGTAAAAACTCAAAAGATTCGGAAGACTGTATGTTACGATACTACATTTCGTTTGATAAAATCGATAACTAAAAGAATCTAATTCTCTAGATTTCAAGTTTCTCTAAAAATATGAATCTGCATAAAGATCAGGACAAGCTGCCCTCGTATAACAAAACCATCGAAAACACATTTTGTTTTACATATAGACGAAACTCTGCCCTATAAGGGGTTCACGCGAAAGTTCTATTTCTCGAGCCACGTCTCGGTCTCGTTCTCGCTTACTCGTTATTTTGATAACTCTCGTTGACTCTCGTGTCAACGTTAGAATACTATTTAATACTATAGAGAAAGATTGATTCGCTGCGACGATCGAGGAAGCGTGACTCGAGAGTAACGATGTTCGCGCCGCGACGATAAAGTAAAATGTTCTCGCTCGGTTTGGTAAAATTAAACAGGTCGACACTACCGTGTTTCTTGTTGGCACGTGTGTAACAATGCAGGCGATCGCTTTCCAAGTGTTATCAGTCGAATAATACAAACAGTAACGGGAAGTGTCAAATGAACAGTACAATGATCGTTTTGTTTCTCGATTAAAAACTAAAAAGAAAGAGGTCGAATGTGTTCGGCACGCGCACCGATCGTCAGTTTTGCAACACAACAGAAATGGTTTTTGGGCCGAGCGCGCGCGAACAACCGTAAACGAAAGTATAATGCGTCTCCGGAGCTTTTCCGTGGGCCGGGAAAAGCAGGGAGAGCGTTCTCGTAACTCCGTTTCCCCCTCGTAAACGTTCACAAAGGATCGCCATAGTGATCCCCGATGAACATGGCCGGGGTGGTGGCAGACGTAACTGCGACGAACCAATAACAATCAATGCTTGACAATCAACAAATAAACTTCAACAAGATAATGCTTAGATCATTCAGAAAAATAAAATCGTCTCTGGCCCCCCTCCTCCTCGCCGTTCCTTCCCCTTTGTCGGAGAGGGAAATAAAAAATAATTGTGGGTACGGATCAGACGGATTAAAAAATTCATGATTGCGCGATCGTTATCACTGGGTACCACTTATCAATCGTTATCGCCGCGATTCCTTTCGGGCTAACGAGCGAAGTTACATCAACCCCCGCGTTCTCTCCTCCTCTCTTTCTATTCTTTCCCTTTGTTTCACGACGTATATGTGTGTACACTTAAGCTGCCATGTAACTAAAAATATATACATATATATATAATATATATACGTATTTGTTTATACGGGGTCAGTCACCCACAACTGGAAGCTAAAATATTTTCGAAAGTAATGGTTCTATGGAAAGATCTTTCAGACAAAAGTTGATTTTATCATGATAATTTTGTCTACTCTTTGTTTTTACGGAACAGCTGTATCAATCGACATAATGAACGATTTATTAAAAGTCCATTTAAAGGAGCAAACTTTACTACAATCTTTACTAGAGTTCATTCAATTGTTTGAAATACTTTCTAATGCAACTAAAAGTTTCGAAAGCGTTTGAGCTTGAAGTTTTAGGCGACTCAGCCAGTACATATGTATATGCGTACGCGCGTTGTTTCTTTACCAAGTCGCTTTGATTGTTCGGTAGTTGAACCATTACTCTACAGGTTGTTTCAACAAGAAACAGACAAGTACAAGTTTGATCGGCCTCTATTCTTTTTTCTTTTCGCTTTCGTGCAGGACGCGCGCTCCCATGATCCCCCGTTGATCATGCGGGGGATCGAGCGAGAGAACGAATCAACGCGAGAGAAGAAAAAAAAGAAAACCCTTACGGCTAAAGAGATATTTAAAGATAATCTATAAATATCATATACTCTCCTTTTGTAATCTCCATTATATAACTGTATAGTAGTATAAAACGTAAGAGAATTTTACAATCTAACAGCGTTTTCAAAATACCAATATAACTGCAATTCGTAACAAGTATAGACTTTATATATAAAAAAAATATATATATATTCATTTTGTGTTCCCCTCTTCGAAGTATCGTTTAAAAAGGGTCTTAAAAAACGGTGTGTTTGCTTATTTTTAACAATTATTACCACATGTTTTTTCGCGTAAAACATCTCGTTTATGGACGGTTATTGCTTTGAAAGAGTTGACGATCTTCAATAGTTAACGTGTATAATATCGTCTCGTTTTATATAATATATAAATCGATTGCAAAGAGAAAGGCACTTCGTTTAAATCAAGCATATGTCGCTTCATGTAAAATAGTCTGAGCATTATCGACACTCGATTGCAGTGTATATCTATAGTTCTGTATATGCGTATAATATACTTTGGACACACGATTCGACGAAATCTCGTTTCGAATCTGAATCATACACGTAACACGATTTGCTCCGTATGCCAACATCAAGGTATAGACAAGTGTCCGTGCGTTAAAAATGCTTCGATACTTTTAGACGGCGCTCGTCGTTGCTTTCGTAAACATCCTACAAAGATCACCGCTCTATATGAACTGATGAATATCGAATAAAATATCGTTCTTCGAACATCATACCCTTTTTTCCCTAATCTCTCTCTCTTTCTCTCTATCATCCTAGATCTCTCCACCTCGTTGGTTCCGTAAATAATTGCACTTGTTTTGTGTTTCGTCTCACGATTGTGATCCCGTGAACACATCAGGTATGCTGTTTCTTCAGTATCCATTCCCTTATCCCTTACCACTTATCTCATATCTCGAATCTCTTATCTTTTATCCCATATCCCTTTCCCTTTAAAATTTCGATCGCACGCGAGATCCATGATCGTTACACAATCTGATACGTCATGATACCAGATCCCCGTTTGTAAATCAACGTTCGATATAAATATAATTAAACAACAATTTTCTTTAACTTGTCTACTCTCGTACTGCATCTCGGAAAGTGCATCCAGCTCTCCTCACGTTCAACCTCCACGCTCTACACCGTATATATTTATATCGACAAACGCGGCCGAGCGTCGGCCGTGTTTACTTTAAATATTATTATTAAAATATTCAGTCCTCTCTCTCGCTCTTCCTCTCGTACAGTGCTTCGACATAGAAATACAAACTTATATACAAAATGTTCGGAGAGAAATGCACTCATACACGCATACAAACACGCGAACACGTCCGAGCGGTACTCTAACGGTAAGAGAGAAAGAGAAAGACCCGAATATATGCATGTATGTATGTATACGTTTTCATGTACATGTACACGCGATATCCCAAAAACCTCAAGGTTCTTTTTCATTTTTGCTATGCATACATATGTATATGTGTAAAAAGATAATGAAATCATACCTCCTTATTCGATTCCAACAAACATTATCCATTATTCTACGTGTAACGAGAGAGGTAGAAATGGTAACGAAGAAACACAGTGGATTCGTTCGAAACGAAGCCTCGGGCGGTAATTGCGGCCTGCTCGATATACTCTCAACGATCTCTCTCCGGGAAGACACAGACAAGCTTGCCATGAACACTAGAATTAATCAAGGCTTCGAACTTTTTTACCATTTTTACCACCAAAATCTGGAACCCAATAAGAAGCACGATTGCGACGAATCGGCGTCAATATTTCTGGGACACTTATCCGCGGGCAGTTCCGATGTGGTATAAACATAAACCATAATATACACGCGACTACGTTCTCAAAGGAGAACGCGATTAAGCCTTAGCTTCTTTTCTTCCGCTTGAATCTTTCAAATTTCCTTGTTTCCTTATTTCTCCGGTGTACGCGTGCGATTATCTCTTTTCTATGTTTCCGTTTTTGAACTTTCTTTCGTTTGCGTGGAATAGTCGTTGTTCGGCTGGTATGATCCTCCAGAATCCTTACGCTCGGTTTAGACGTATTGAAATTGCGATTGTTTTGTGTTTGTCTCGAGTCGATCTCATCGATTGCTTGCCTGTCATAGACAATCTCCGTCTCCGCACACTACAGCCACGTTAGCACGTTTTCGGGTTTCGTCGTGTTGGGGTTTATGAGCGACTGCACGTCGTCCAGAATATCGCTACTGAAGTCTTCGCTCAACTGCAAACGAGACAACAGAGAGAGAGAGGCGAACATTAAATCGCGCAACGCCAGCAATTTACAGTGACTCTCGCGCCTGCGATCGATTCTATGTATACTGTTACGGTTCCATCAACGGTTCCAGTCGATGTCAATTTTCATTCCGCTTTGATTCTGCCAGCTTGTCTCTCGCACGGCTACGACGATCGCATACGCGAGTCACTGTGTACAGGGCGAGTCTCTTGACAACTCCCAAACTACTTCCTTAAATAATAATCTTCATAACAATTCACAGAATAGCTCTTTGCGAACGAGTGATATTTTCCTCAGACAACTAGATTGTTCATCAAAGATGTAACTATTGGGCGGAACGAACAATATGTTTGCAACGTCTTGAATAGAACACGCAGTTCTAATTTTGTCGCCACGGCGACATTCGTTCTCAAAGGGTTAACGCTACAGATACCGAGCATTAAAACCGACTAGTTTGTATTGCCTTTTAAAAATAGCTAGACCGCATTTAGAACAATCGTCTGAACAAATGGATGTACCCTGTAATTGCCCACGGAAGCGTCTTTACAATCGCAGTAATTTTGAAACAAAGAGTCTACAGTCCCATCGATATTACGGGTTTGGTAGTTCTAGTGTTAATCGAGTTAGATCCAGCAACCGCTGAAACCATGTACAGCAATTAATCGACGTCGAGATGTTAGGAGACTCGCTCTGTACCTTGGGTGGAGTTAGTCGATTTTACTAAGCACCTGTAACGACGGGACGAGATCATCGGTCGAGTCGATGTTGTCGCTCAGAGTAGAAAGGTCTGGTGTCTCCATGGGTGCGCCGCCATCTAAAAAACGGAAAGGAAACGCTATCTTTTAGTACGGGCACCGTTACGGACTCAGTACAGAAACTGATGGAAAAACAACCGTTGTCTTTCAACCAGCGCTACGTCTTTACGAGTATAGTTCTACACCTGCGAGGATATCTCACCGCTTGTGCCATCCATATTATCATCGATGTTCGCGAGGAAGTCTTCCGGCGTGTGTGGAAGAGAATACGCGGAACCAAGACCCAGACCACTATCGGCGCTCTCCTGGCGCGCGTGTTGCTCATTGATCCCCGACAGGAACGGGTCCATGGCAGCATCGGTGGTGCTCTGTCGAAGCATCAACTCTTGCTGCGAGAGAACCAAAACGCGGCGTTGTTACTCCCCCGCATACACGCAAACCTTTTCTCGGAAAAAAGTGTTCCACCGACCTGACGCATGATTTCCTGTTGCCGTTGTTTGAGACGTTCGCGTTCCATTTGTAGCGACTGAAGACGGAGTTTCTGCTGACAAACCTGCAACGTTTGATTGCTCTGGATACCGCCCCCTGTGGGCTGCTGTTGGAGCCAGTTCTGGGGCAGCATGGCGCCGGAAGTGGGGGCTCTTTGAAGATGGGTAGCTATAACACGTTTCCTCTGTGAATACATTTCCTTCAAGCAGCAAACCCACAATGGCAGTCCTTTCAACCCGTTTGTATCGCAACAAGGGACCACGCGTTATTGTTTTGTATAACATTATTTGAAGCGATCAGCGGATAGAGCTGCTTTACTGTTTACACTTCTTTACTCGACGCTTTCTTCTGCTTTTCTCAACACAGTTCAATAATTCAAGTGAATTCAAAATATTGGCTGATTATCAGAGGGTTTTAGATTTACAGAATCGGACCTAGTGGTGTGCTCAAAAAATATATTGAAAGGATACAACTTTGAATGAAAATTTTGGTTTGATTTCTACGATTGCAAGGTATGTGGGCATAGAGACACTTACGGATTCTCGGATCGAACCAGGAGGTGGTGCGCGTCTGGTGATTAATGAAATATATTTCTCCTTCGGGGGTGCGGGCCTGTTCCCACCCCTCGGGCAACGGGCCCAGAGAGTCTGCAACGGCGCTGGTGGACTTTCCGTTGTCGACGGCGGCGGCGACGGCCGCCACGTTCGCTGCGGCCGCTGTTTTTCGCGGATCCTCCCATGTCGTCGTCCGCGTCAGGTGGCTGGAAACAGAAAATTAACACTGTGAACGACGCTATTTTCTACGTACTAAGCGTGGCGCGGCGGGCCCCGTCCTGCAGAAACTGAATACGCCACCGGCGCGTATACAGTTATCCACATATAGTAGGCGCATTCTAAAATTAGTCCCATTCAAAAGACGACGACGCGAACGAGTAAGAGCGGCCGACCGAGCGGTGTGCGCGAGCCCACAGCCACAGCCACAACCATGGTCGCAGGTTCAATAAAACCCATTTTTTCACGGAAATTTCGAGCTTTCCTATTCTGCCCGACGAGCTTCCCTGGATCTAACAACACTCCCAAGAAAGCACCGTTTCGTCTCACTGTTGAACAAAAACATAATGAGTTTCGTTCGACCAAAAATAATTAACTCTCAATGGCCAATCCTTCGAAGACAAACATCGATATATGGACAACATCAGGGCTAAGTCTTCAGTACACAAGCTACTTCTTCGAAGAAAATATTTTTGAATGAAACTCCGCCATTGTCGTTATTAGCTCTGAGCATCTTCCCTTGTATCCCAACAAGCCAAGTTGAAAGCAGCCGGTTTTACCTTGTCAACCCTGCAATGGCATCCAACGTAAGAATTTCCGCAACTAAATTGTAAGAGAAATGAAAAGACGAAGCAACATGCACCTGGTCGCAATCTGGGCCGCATTTCACCTGACCAAAATGAGGCCCAACCCCACAGAAGCGCTGTTTCCACAACATCGGTACAGTCAATGGGAAAATTTTCCCGCGAATAATTCGGAAACCGCCTACTCGTTCCTTCGGGGAAACGATATATCTCTTGGTCTTATTTATTTGTTCGTGGGATTTGTTTCGAAACGTCTCGAGAAATAAAGAGCCACGGAATACCGGCGCGCACCCGAGGACGTCGTCTTGTATTTTAAAGCCGTTCGAGGAAAGAAACCACGGGACGCGTTAATATCACATTTCTGCGAGCACGAGCAAATACCGGCCACCATTAGAAAAGACCGTACGCGATTCGAGCTCGAACAGAGGAAGTTTTCCGCGTGGAACGTGTTCTTGAAAGTTACTCCAAAAACGATTTCAATCGGATCTACTAGTCTTCCTTCTACAACCGTTACCCCGATCGTATTTTGCAAATGCTAGTTATATCAATCCTTCTGTAACGCGATTGATTGCGCGTTGCATCGAAATCATGTCGAACGGAACGATGAAATAATGCGAATTACGAAAATGTGTTCCTTCTTATGTACAGCTAATCCACATTTTATAAATCGCGTTACTTAAATGCCCATTTAATGTTACAGTAATTTCAGCAGGCAACTTGGAAATGAAAAAGTGCAACTTGAAAAGAAGAGATACGATTAATTGTGCTACCCGGCTCGTTTTTATAGTTGCTGATTGGCAATATCATATATCTCTTCTTCCCAGGTCGTCCATTTTCGTACCCAATCTGGGAGACAATTTAGGAGAACTTACTGTAAATCGAAACTATGCTTTCAAAATGCTTAACCTATCCAGATGTAACGATCCAAAGAGGAATTTGCGGAGACGATTATCGTCACAGCTATCTGAGACCGAAACGTCGTACAAAAATTGTCACAGAATCGTCGGAGGAAAGAAACGATACCGGTGAGTTAACTAGTCCGAGTTTTTTGGTGTCCGAAGCGGTAGTCGCCGATAAAATCGCACCAAGTGTCGAAACGGCTTTAGTCGCACGAAAACACTGCGTTTCTCGGTCCTCCGACAAAAATAGCGGCTAATGGCTGTGATTGCCGATCCCCGTCTTCGTCCTCGTGCTCGTGGCCGTCGTCGCTGCCCGACATCTTCCCACCGGCCCCCGAGCAACGTATTTACCTTACTCGCGTGTCATTTTTCAGCCGTGAGGAAGTGGAAAACACTACACCGGTGCCGGTGTCGGGACCGGGACCAGGGCTGACAGCATGTACCGGGGCTTCGACGCCGACGCCGACGCTGGCGACGACACTGACGCACCGCCGAACCTCTTATTTACCTTCATGAAACGAATACCGAGCGTACCGGCCACCTTGCTCGGCTCCACGGAAATTTTAGACAGCTTGGAAACATGCGGTTCGCTGCACGCCACCCTCTGCACCATGCTCTGCATCATACTTTACAGCATGCTCGGGCATCGTTTCCCGGCTGGACGAGAACAGATTGCGTCGCGCTGTACCGATACCGATACCTGTTTCTTTTTTTTATCCTGAAACCTTCCGGCACGTGATTCGATCTCGCTTTTTTCGGCTCGATCGTCCCGATCGCTGACGAAAGAAGACCTCGGGATCGATGAAACACGTGGGAATGCGCGCCCGAGAATTTTCGAGCGAACTGTCGCTTCGAGAAAAGTATCAAATGGTTTCTATGCGACAGGGGTGGACGCGGTCGAGGCGCAGACGAATGTGGGTGAAGAGAAATGAGAAACTAATAACCGGTAATAGGTCTCGTTTCTAAGCTTCTTACTCTTAATTGGATCTTCGCTATCTCTTCCGGAGCAAAAGAGGCGTCAGAGACGTCTTCCTTCGTGTCGCCCCCCCCCCCCCCCCTGATTCGCCTAACACAGAGAATGACGGAACCAGATTTCAAGATTTCCTCAAATATAAGGCGAGAATAACCGTTTGAACCCGTTGCGGCCGAAGCTGCAAGAAAATTGCGAAAACCTCTGGACACTGTTCCGTATCTAATGGGGACGCCGCGCGCGAAACGCGGAGTACGAACTGAAATTTCTAGATATTATCTGTCGTAGATAAGGTTGAACACTGTGACCGCATTTTAGGATTAATCTTAGACACCTTTGGCATTCGATACAGCTTGAGTTCACCTGGGAATAGAATCATTCGAGTCCGAAATTGTCATCAATGGAAACTTTTAAAAAGATTTTCTGTCGAAAAGAAATCTCATTGTCACCGTTCCATTCATCGTTCTACTCGTGCACCCTTATCTTTAAATTGGTGTTCTCAGCTTACGAACGAAAATCGACAACTGCGGGCAGAGAATATACGATTATTCGAGCTCCCCGGTTCGTTTTTATAGTTGCCGTTTATCCACAACTATAAAAACGAATCACGAAGCCCGAATAATCGTATCTCATCTTCACAGATTGTCCATTTTTATTACGAAGCAGAGGGACAATGTAAGAGAAATTTCTGTAAATAGTTTCCAAATTAACAATCTTTGTCCCCGTCCGAATCACAAAACAGCGAATACGTTCCATCTCAGGACGCGACGCACAATCGCGCGGCTGTTGATTTCATAAACGCAACGCACGACTTCTGAGAGATATTTCCATTATGTCGGCCACCTCAAAGGGTTAATTAATTTGAAACTTCCCCGGACGGTGGACAAGGTGTATTTCTGATTGCGAGCTCGAAGACCACGATAACCACGACGACGATAGCGTTTAGGACAAATGACGAGATGCAACAGCGGAATCTGTTTCGTTCGTCGGAAAGGAACGGTTTGCTCAGAGGTTTCGCGAGGCGTTACGTATTCTGGCAAAACCGTGGCGACTCGTTCTCGTTCCCGTTCTCGTATCCCATCCCGGATGACTTAATGCGTTTCGCTTAAGTCATCGAGGCGAGGACGCAAACAAGTTCTCTAAATGGTCGGGCGCCCGGTGTTCCCGGTATATTCCCTGCGCGAGGAACGAATCTTCTTAACGCGGTTTAATAATATCCAAGCCGGGAACGTTTGACGTAGTTTTTTTTTTCTGCTATTAAGAGCATTATCCGATCGGCGTAGATCCGATCCAACCAGCTAAGCCTGCAGTTTTCCGTGATCCGCGACCAGTCGGCACGGTCGTTCGGAGCTCGGGGAACTTCCTCGCAAACGTACGACAAACAATCGTCAATCGGAATCGTTCGAGAACTGTCATACCTTCACTGTTGTAACTCTTTTTTTACGATAGATTGAGAATAAAATGTGGGCACATTCGTTGGTCTGGGAACGACATATCGGGTTGCCCACGCACTTGCAATATATGCATCTCTGTTTGCTAAGAAATATATCAATACAAAAATAGCAAACGTAGAAATAATGCACCGGTGTTGCTAAATTCTTGAAACGTATCCCTTGAAAACTAATGCAATAATCGTTCCTTTAGGATTTTCTATGAAGATTTCACAGCCTATTGCTATTAAAGAGCAGGTATTTCGGTGGGTGAAGCGTTGGTCCCTCACCAATTTTTCAATTATCATTTCTTTATTATTAATGGCATTCTATACGAGAAAGAAAGTCTTTATTTATCGCTGTGCTTACGTTAATTGAAATTGTCAGAATATCAAAGACAGAAAGTCGAATTTAATTTACATTTCAGAGATGTAAGCATCCCTTACATTCAATTCAATTCAGTTTAATATAATTTCATTCGTGCAGACAATCCATTTTTATAATAACAGGAACAAAAACCAATCATATCTTAAATAACGGAGATCAAGTAAATTAGTTTAAATCAGTGATTAGTTTAAAAAGACTAGTATTCGATTTTGTAACATTAACCGCAAACATGTCTGTCTTTCCAATACTGATATTCACGAATTGAAATCTGCCGTGAAACGGATTAATATATAATAATTAGACTGCGGATTTTATGCATTTACGACAAAAATGATTACTTACTAAATGATTACAAAAATTGCATTACTATGAATTTGTACTACTATGTCTTGTATTTGCAAATGATGTATACAATTTTCATTTTTCATTAAAATCTGTAGTCTAATAAAAAAAATATAACAATAGATCAACATTTGCTAGACCGTATTCAGGATGTTGACAACGAGTCCGGCACGCCGCGATAGCACGTGGTGTTAATCCCAGCATTTAAATGAAGTCCACATTGGAGAGGACGATGCGGACCATAGGGTTGATCGGAACGAGAGCGGAATTGGTTTGGCCAATGGCAGAGATCGGAGGACAAAAACAAAGCAGCTATAGATCTTGGCCACGAAGCATCTGTTGCTAGCACGTGGCAGGCAAGCGCAACAAGGATCCTTAGTCTAGTAATTATAAATAAATGTATCTCGATCCACGGCGCGTGTGCGGCAGCTCGAAGGCCTGGACAGCGGCGATCACGCGCGTTCATTCGAATAGAAAATCGAGCGGTGTCGTTCAAGATTCGAGACGGTTGGCCGACGACGTTCGTCTCGAGGAGAGCAGCTTTTCCAGTCGCGCGGACTTGTCCGAGCGGGGAAATCCTCGCGATCCAACGGAGAGACAGAGGGAGCAAAAGAGAGCGGAATTGTTCTCGATCGGTGATAGGCGATCGGCACGGAAATACTTAGCCGGAAAGAAATAGAAAATCTATCCTCCGGGGATGCGCAATTACACGATGGAATACAGAAAGGTATCGGCGTGGTCCAAAAGCTACATGTCGCTCGTGGGTCCCTCCGAGGAGCTGTTGGAATCGTTCCAAGATAGTCGAAGTCAAGTTGAGTCAAGTCAAATGGAGTTGAGTTCAGTCGAGTCGAGTCGAATCGGATCGAATCGTATCGAATCAAATCGTATCGTATCGAATCGAAGCGGAGAGGACTAGTAGGAGAAGACGGTGGCAGGCGAGACAGAAAAGCGAGGCAAATGGAAAGAAAGGAAGGAGGAAAAGAGGACGAGAGGTGAAGAAGCAGGCAGCAAGGCAGCCAGCAAGGCAGGCGAACAGAAAAGAGGCAGTCAGGCAGCCAGCTCGAGAGCATTGGAGAATTACAAGAGGGTTTCTGTGTGGCGCACGGCATACGGACTACGATGTATTTTTACTCCGGACATCACGGCGCCGGACAACTCGTAAATAGACACTCTCGTACCGACGCTCTCTTTCGCCTGCCTACTCTTCTCTCCCGTCGTCGTAGTCGTCTTCGTCGCCGTCTTCGTGGTCGTGTCTACCGTTCTCGTTGCCTCCCTTCAGCACACCCTTCCTCTGCCCCGGAAACCTATCACCTATCTTCTCCGTCCTTTTCTTCGTCTTCGTCTTCGTCTTCGTCTTCTTCTGTTGCTTGGAGACGACAAGCGGACTCGTCCGTCGCCCCGCGACGTTATCGCCGAAACGACCGAATACCGTTAACAACACGATCTTTTAATGGCGCACGATCAACGCCGCTAAACGTCGCGATCACCGATCCGCCTCGATCCTAGACACCTAGGGATCCGTGGCAATCTCTCCGCCACGAAGGTCGAACGGATTATTCGGTCACCTTACGCTCGGTAACACGTGGAACGGAAAGTTGGACGTATGAACATGGTGGTTGCCTCGTTCCCTTTTAACACTCATCGTCCCCGCGCTGTTTCGCAACTGTCCTGCGACACACGGCAACTCTATAAGAGCGTACCGGAATCTGCTTAAACTTGCGGATACGCTAACAAGTAACTAGCAACCTGTCCGTGGCTGCAAGCACCGCATGTCACGTGTGCTCATCCTAAAGATGTTGTTGTCGCTTAAAGTTCTGATCACTAGTTGCTTTATATTTAAATTGTTTTAATTGATTCGTTATGTTAGCGGGGCAGACCATTTATTACCGAAAGTGTAATAATAGCGAGTGCGCGATACGAGTGTGCAATAAGAATAGTAAGATTGATAATGGTGGTAATAACAGTAACATTTATAACTAGACTATGAATTCTATTTATTTATGGCAAAATTGGGTAGTATTACTAGTGTCTCCTTGTTTTCTTCTTTTCTTGATCTGCCTATCGAATTTGTTTTCACGGCTTTTTTACCGGTAAATATTACAGAATCTTCTATTGGCCGATCGATGCGTAAAGTAAAATTTTTTGTACTCGTGGCATGCAGCGTTGTCCTTACAGACACAGATAGTCCAGCGAGACCGACTCTTATTCACCACAGTTCTCGGAGAGCAAAACGACATGTAAACAATCGTTGCAAGCAAACAAATAATTTACAACTAATGCAATCCTACGATGGTACTCTGGAGATTCTGTGTATTTTTCGAATAATTTCTAATATTTCTGGTACACTAAAGGGTCTAGAAGTCGTATATGTAAATCAATAGCAAATCCTAAATCCTAAATTCATAATTCGAAATTTTTTGTTCTTACCTTATACTGAGGTAATGACATGACAATGTTTCATTATATCTTACGAATTCGCATGTGCAATATCGTCCGATATCGATTGGACGAACCTAATCGATAAGCACAATCTTCGTTATAGAATAAATAAAATGAATAAATCAAAAGTTCCAACTTGGTACCGGAACTTTGCTCGATCAATCGGGTTGCTTCCGTTTCGTGTCGTTCATACGGACGTCGATTCGACAGCCGAGGCACTACCGTATGTATAACCGAGATGGCCACGACACCGGCCGCTACCGAAAATCGTGCGTCACAATTTCCGCGTCTAATCCGCGAGCTACGAGTACCGTTGGACGAGCACGCATATAAATAATGATTTATTTAGATCCGGTGACCGTCGCGATCCGATATAGTCTCGGATGTTGTCTTCCCTGGATCCGAGCGGAAGACGGGTATCGATCGAAGTATTTCCGGAGAAACGAAGCTGCACGCGCGGCTATCGACATCAAAGATGCGACAGACGATATTTATGGAACCGATGCTCGGAATTGTTGACACGAAACTCAAAGTTAGACGCGGCCCGGCGCCACCGGCTCGATTCGTAACCCGGAAATCCGGCTCTCGAGGATTCGTTCTCGAACCGCGGGATGAAAGCCACCCGAGAAAAATCCGAAAGACTGAACACGATCAACCGAATGAAGGAACGAGAAGCCACCCTTTTTGATCACCACCATGAATCTCGGAGCGTGCTGCACAGTCCCAGCGGCGATCGCTAATTCTAACGACGAACTTGTCGACGAGAGAGGAGAGGAGAGGAGAGGAGAGAGAAGAGAGGCGAAGAGAGGCGAGTCGAGGACACTCGCGCTTGCCTTGAACTTTCGATACGTTCGAGGTATTCCCGGAGATTCGTCCTCCTATCCGGCATTCTGGCGCGTTCGTCGCCTAAGTCTCTCTCGCGTCCGCACAGGTGTGTCCGGGGTCTTTAGCCTCAGCGCCGCGAGGTAAAAACGCCAATCCTCCCGTACCGGCGGACGCATTGTAATACTTCGCGGGAGCCACCGTTGCGAGCTGGAACCCGTAGATTCGACGCAAACGCGATTACAAACCTAGTTAACCACCTAGTTAGCCGTCCAGTTAGCCGCCTACTTGGCTCTGCTCGGTTGTCCAACTGACTTCTCGACACGAAAATTCGATAAGCGTAGAGTTCGAACGTATCCTCGGATACCAATCGAATCGTTCGTGGATCGATGGCCAATGATCGACAGGTACAATATCAAAATGGAAGTTTGATTTATTCAATTTCGTTTGTACTCTTCGTATTGCTATCCCAATCTCATCTGTAGCGAGATTCAGGGAGATATAAACGAACACTGTGCTATCGATTAGATTCATCCGATACAACTTAATAGTTATCCGTGGACTGTGTATCGTTACTCATCTATCGCACGCGCGAATTCGTAAGATACGAAGAAACCAGGCAGCAACCAAAACCGACATTTATAATTCAGAATTACGAATTTCCAATTTCAAATTTAGCATTAAGAATTTATAATATAGAATTTCGAATTTAAAATTTAAGACTTCGAATTATGAATTTCAAATTTAGAATACAAAATATAGACTTTATCAAAACAATTTACAATTTATTTGTATATACGACTTCTACATCCTTTAGTGCCCCATAAATATTAGAAATCGTACAACAATTACATAAATAATATATACAATTTATTAAAGCACCATCATAGGATTGTGATAACTGTAAAGCGTCACATTTAAATTTTGAAAGTGTACGAAACAAGTTCAGTGGCCCGCATCATTTATTTACTACGATGAAAATTCCATTCAAACAATTGAATTGGCAATAGTTAGTACTATGAAATTTTTGTCTCAACAAAGAAGGATGTCTTAGAGCAACTCAGAAACTATTATTCAAGCTGAAATGGGATAAGATCTCTAGCCTAGACAAGCAGCCATTATTGTTACTATTGTTTCGACCAAGAGAAATCTTCTGGTAGGAGAAAGAAATTGCTCCGATTTATTATATCCAAATCGGACACGCTGTGCGTCTCGAAGAAAAGAAACGCGACGTCGTTGCCGTTAATTATTTACGGACGACGGATCGAATCGGAGGTGGTAATCCATTCGGTGCGTGAAAAAGTCAACTGGCGATTTCCTAACGATCGCTCGCCGGCAGATAACGCTCGATGGATTTTTCGAGGTTGCCGCAGATGGAACGTGACGTGCCGGTAAAATAAAGTCTGACGCGGACGACGTTTAATCTCTCGCGTTTTCAGTTCTCCACGCGTCGCGCGGCTGTTTATCGCGACCACCTTTCCATTTATCGGGAGAGAATAACGCTCGTTATCGGGCGCACGTAATTTCGACCCGATTTCCTCGAATGCCGGAGAGGACGCGAGCTAGACGAGAGAGAGGCGGCAGACGGAGAAAATAGAGGAAAAGATCCGTTCGCGTAGCTGATCTGACCCTGAACATAACAGGATGCCGATGTCGCCGCGCGCTCGCCACTTTCACTGCATTCGAAAACGCATACTAAACGTCCTCGAGATGAATTTACGAGCGAACCGCTCGATACCGTCGAGAACAACCGGCTGCTCTATCAGCCTCGCGTAACGCTCCATTTTCCCTGCGTCGCGACGCGATAAACTTTTTCGGATCGATGGTTGCTCGACGGCGGCTTCTACGCCGATGTCTTACTCCAACGCGATCACCGTAGCCTACCGACAAAAACATTCTACGCTGCCCCCACTCCTCTCCCTGTCCCGTATACACCTGGAACTCTTTTTATGCGCTTCTTTTGACACGTTTCATTTGCCATTTACACGGCTTTTAACCCGCAGCGAGAATACTAATTGGTTGCCTAGTAATCGATCGGTAGCATGTCGATTTCTTTCGGCTCGACTATCAATCTTCTAGGGCAAGGGTCCCGGTTATTAACACATTGACAGTAATTCTGTGGCCAGCACGTTCCCTGCCACGGCAATTTTTGAAGACTTTCCATTCAGGCCGCGTGGGGCATATACGGCACACACTTTAAAGATTAAAAAGAGTCGTTTGAAACGTTTGCCTTACATTTTTTCAATACTGCAAAGCTACAATTGGCAGGAAAAAGATAGAAATTTTAATATGCATTAGACAACAAAGCAATAAATTTAATTTTTAATGAATTATTTTAAGAAACATAAGGTCGAACGCTTTTCAATGAGAATTGCAAATGGCCTGAACGGAAAGTGCAACGGGGGTCGTATACGCCCCACATGGCACGGAACGTGTTAGGAAGGAAAATCCCGCCCGTCATAATTTCAAGAGATTTAAGCTAATGCGTTAAATGAACTACATCGTATAGGATGTACGTATTTATCTGAAAAAGAGGTCGCAAAAACAAATGCTACAGACTCGAAAAAATGATACCACTTTAAAAGCTACTAATACAAAACGTTAATGAGGATTTATAAGCAACGATTCTCGAAAGTAAATAAATGCGTCTTCCAGCATTTATCCTTGAAATTTATGTAAAAATAACAAAAAATAGTAAAAGCTGTCTTTTACATTTTGTATTGTCCACTTAAATATTTTATTGATATAAAATTCATGAAAAATAATGATAACGTAAATGTCCCAATTACTGATACTTCGAAAAGCTACTTATACCAGTTATCGTGACCCGAATACCGACAAGTCCCAAATATTTCTAATTTGTTCTTCGTGCCTTTTTGTACATATTTATACCAAACTAGATGTCTGAAATTAAACTGTTAAAGAATTTAAATTGTACTAAACATAGGGAATTAATACATTAATTACGGATACATATCGATAATACGACTTGTCTCTTGATGATCTTGAACTATTGAGTTCAAAAACCTGTGCCTTTATTTTTTTTTACTTGCTTTATATAATCGAATGATTTTCGTAGTATAGAAACAGCGTTTTAGTCGACAAAAGCTATTTGAAAGCTTTCAATGTTTTATTTATTAAAAAGCTAAGTTATTTAAAATTGTGACTACTTATATAAGTTCAATTTTTTAACCATATTGGTAAGTGAAAGGTATCGTTCGCGACAAACGCGCAACTACTATTTTTTAATCACTTCTTTGAAACGTACGGTAAACTTATGCAGTACTTAAATGATTTTATTCTGTTAATGCAGTATCAAATGTTGCACTAAGATTTTGTTATTTATAATTCTATGCCATATCATTGTTATTATCTTTAAAGTAAATGAAAGTGACGATATTCCGGAGAACCTAGGTAATTGGGATCCTTACTCTAGGTAGAAGACACTTTTCACCATTTTTCAGTTATAAGTGGATTACGAGAACCCGTGGCAAAATCTCTCCGCGACGCTAACGCAGTTACCGTCAGAGCTCTGTGTCGCGCAGAAAAGTCTCGGGAGTCTTTCTCGTCGACGAGCAACAACTCGGAGACCTCGATACCTCGGGAAATTAGTCGACTGCCGTTCACGCGCTTTTCTCACAGTACATACTTCGCCGTACACTTAAAAAGCTCAAGAGATTATTTTCGTCGGTTTCCACTGCGAATCTATCTCGATACCACCCGCATTGACATAACGTGCTCTTGAACGAGCTACGTCCCGATTACTCACGATGGGAAACAGGAAGCGTTGAGTAACAATCGAAAGATCTGCGAAGGTTACTCATGCGTCTGCAGAATCTTTTTCCCGCGTAATGCGCCAATTAACAACTCACCGATAGAGGACGCGGATTCCGTTCTCTACGGCGATGATCGCTACGAAATAATTACAACTATCAGGCTTATTTAGATCCGTTCTAGCATCTAAATCTTCGGGTAAATTCAATAGGGTGTAATTGCAAGATTGAAAAAACCCACCCTATAGATACAGTACCGGACAAATGGTTTATCTTAGTTTTTATGTATAAATCACAATATTAATATAAAATGAATCGAGCAGTATATGAGGGTCAGAATGGTAAATAATATATCAAACCAATAATATATAAATAAATATACCAATATAATATAACCAATATATAAACCAATTTAGCAATTTCTAACATAAAATATATATTTTGAATAATAAACAAAAATTTGATTGACAAAAGTATTCGGACAGAACTGAAATCTGGAAGAAAATATAAAATAACCGAATATTATAGATGAATATGAAAGAATAAATTAATATTTAGTAGAATAACCTCTAGAATCGATAACTAAAAGACTAATGTAGCAGGAGTAATGTTTTGCCATTTTTGGCAAAGAGTGCTGTACAATTTAGCAGTATTTAGAAATTTTTCATGTTTTATGGATAGTTTTAAATGTTCCCAAAGATGTTCTATTGGCTTTAGGTCCGAACTTTGCGATGGTCATTTAAGAACGTTCACATTATTTACACGAATCCAATTTATCACAACACGAGAGGTACGTTTCGGGTCATTATGGTGTTGGAATATCCAATTTTCGTCCATGATTTCCCTTGTATGAGGTAACATGTCTAAAGCACCCCCAAACCAGAATGCTTCCTCCTCCATGCTTTATTGTTGAAATTGAAATTTGATAACGCACGTTGAATCTTTGACCTGTTGGTCGATGTACCCACTGAATTCCATCAAATCCAAATAATTTAAATTTGCTTTCGTCACTGAAAAGCGCATTGGACCAGTCTTCTACTGACCAATGAAGGTGTTCTTGAGCAAATTTAAGTCGGGCCACTCTATTCTTTTTTGAAATCAGTGGTTTCTTCACTCCATGTCGTCCATGTAACCCGAAAAACGTTAAACGACGTCGTACTGTACGCACGCTAATATCCAAGTCGTCAGTTTCGATTAAACTTTTATGGATTTTTACTGCAGTCTTCCCGGGATCAGCAACCGACAAACGTCGTATTTGTCTGTCCTTGTCTAATCGAAGACTCTTTCGGACGGCCGGATTTGGATTTATTTTCCAAGTGTCCTCGTTCATGAAATTGCTTCAGAATAGAGTACACAGTTTGTTTTGCGATGCAAAACCTTCGGGAAACATCAGATATGGTTTCACCGTTTTCTAAAGCATTTACAACTCGTTCCTTCATACATTTCGGTAAACTTTGTCCTCGCACCATCTTCGTAAGGATAGAATAAAAGCACAAAAAAGAGTTCAATAAATATATCGATATTAAAAGATACATTACATACATCAATGAAACGTCCGAATACTTTTGTCCGAGCAAATTCGAATAAAATCTACTTTATACGTAATGCAGGGAAAATATCTACGTCTAACTACTTCGTGAGGTAGCTTTCAAGTAATAGAAAACAAAAGAAAAAGTAACCTTCTCCTACCAATAACAGCTTAATAACATCGTTGAGAAACAAAAATATTTCTGTCCGAATTCATTTGTCCGGTACTGTACCTGTAACGAATACCAAAATAATCACAAATTATCTTAGTTTGCCAAAAATCGGCAAACGATGCGAAGCTTCAAATCTTGCAAATGCTTTTTAAAACACACCAATGCTTTCATACATGTAATATCATTATAAATAATATTGTTGTTATCATTACAATTATTACTTTTATTGTTATTAACAATCACTGCTTTTATTGTCATTTAATTTATATCGTATTTCCTTTTTTTCTTTCTTTGTACTATTTATAAATCTTCTTAAACATTTTCTAACAAAAGGTTTTTTACCTTATATATATATATATATATATTTATATATATTATTATTATATTATTATTATATATATATAAGACAAAAATAAAATAACGGCGGTGACTAAAGCTCTTAATCGTGATCTCGGGCATCTCAAGCCATTGCGATTAGCGCAGGACCTATTCCGAGCCCGTTAATTCATTCGTTCGGCTCGTATCCGACCTTCCAGGAATCGTGAGACTGTCGCAGGGAAATCGTTCAGTTGACCCAGCCAAAAAAGTCGATCGTGTCGAGCTGCGGCGTGCGGGTTCGACGATGCATCGCGAATTCCGCGGATAAAATGTGATTCCGCTCGTGACTAATGTTTCGTCAAACGATACAGTTGACGGAAAACCTTGGACTCGTCGCTCGCTGGCTCGTCGTGTCTCGTGTGTTCACCTGGCGGCGAAACGTGTTCCCAATGCTGCCAAGACCTTTCGTCTCGCGGGCGTGCGCGCGTTCCTCTTCGCTAGCGACGGAATCGAACGATGTTTTCGAGCAGTCTACACTTGCCGAAGGATTTCTACGAATCTACTAAACTGGTGCAGAGAAGTTTCGATACGAAATCACTTTTTGTTGTGTGCGACGTAGTTGCACCTAACAGAAGAATCCTATATTCGTTAGTTCAAATGTCTTATCTACCAACTTTACACTTTCCGTAATGTCTAAAAAATATTTTTAACACCTTACAAACCAAGCTAGACTACTCTATATACTCCATAAAGTCCCAAATGTAATTCCATGGTTTGTTTCCACTTATTTAAAAATAAATTTATTAATTTAAAGCAGCATTTTCTGGGCGATCGGTAATGTCAGTTAGGATAATCCTATTCCCAACGAGTCCCATTATCCTTCGTGGTCCGATGCATGTTATTCGCTTCTTTCAACAAGTTGACCACTCATCCAACGACCATAAAATCTCGACTAAACCGGAGAAATTTATTTGATAAAACAAGGACTGGAAAGTTAAGATGTAGGATGTTTGTTACTTCTTCGATTCTGTGCGGATACCGTAAATTAATGAATGCGGGAATAACAAACATACACTTATAGACAAAAGTTAAAGAACATATTTTAACACTAAACGTTAAAGTTTTAAAACTGACTAGCAAATGTTGCTTTATAAGAATTACGAGATAAAGTTTATTCAAATTTTTCACAACTTTTATAATAGTGCGTTGCCAAATAGAGAACTATAGTCAACAATTTTTAATAGAACAGCTTTACGACTTCAATAATTACGAGATAAAACATAAATCTGGCACCAGCCATTTGATCGGCGGTGGTAGGTTTAGTGTTAAAATGCAATAACATTCAATTTACCAGTTTACTGTATAATGACTTAAATATTATTTTAAAAATAGGTGTCCTCTATTTTCTGTTGTCATTCCAAGTAATGGTAAAATTGAAAAACGTATTTCTAGTCGTTGTAAATAAGTCCCTGTAACGTTTAAAAAATGTTCAGCCATACATTCCGTTTTCAAAAAAATTATTGCATTTAAAAATGCGTGCCTTCACTTTTGCTCACAAACGTAGATCTTCTCTGGCTCCTACGAAATCATTAACGACTGAGAAGTTCAACTTGACGAAGTGGACCGTGCAAAGGAACGAATGTTCCCCTCTGTATCCCAACCAGAATTCGTGCCGTGTAATAGCCAAATAAATATCGCCGAAAATATTCGTGGGGGCGGGAAAGCATCTCGGGAACATTTCAGAGAAACAAAGGCGAAACTTTTGGAGGGTTTTTCAAGAGCGTGTACACGTGGGAACGCAACCTTAGGATAGACGAGGAGAGCGAGCCGTTCTGTTCATCGCAGCCGATGAGGCGCGAAGAAATGAAGAAAAGAGGGAAATAAGAAAATAAGAACGGAAGAAAGGAAGAAGGAAAGAAAAAATGAAGGAGCTTGCTGACTCGCGGAGCCGCTTCGGCGTTTCGTCGGGGCACACTCGCTCGTTTGCCCGTTCTGCCTCCTCCTCCTCCTCGAGGTGTACGATACGTGAACCTAGATAACGGGACTAACGTATAACATTATACGGCGAGGTAACGCGCCGGTCGGCGCAGGAGAGACACCAACGATCATAGGGGAAAAAGAGAAAAATACGAGCAGCGCGACGATAAAGTCCTCGGCGCGGGAAAATCGGAGTCGACGAACGATAAGTATCGTTGGCCAGTGTTCTGGCTCAAGGATGCCCGTTTCCACGATACGAGCATCTTCGCGCAACCATTCCGCTTTAATCGAGGGTCGGGGAACCGTGAACGATTCCTGTACAGGAAAACCATGGTGCTGCAACCTTTCCCGGACAACCCACCCATCCTCTGTTCCCTCGAAGCCGGCATGAACTCTGATATATCGAACGAGGATCCACCAATTAATTCGTTTTAGCATAGCCAGCGTCATTCGTGCATTCGTTTCGCGTTCCATACCTCATTGATCATGCACGAAGGTAGGGAAGACTAGAAATGTCGACGTTCGATTGTTCATTCTTAAGATGCAGAACGTGGTGCACGGAAATAGAAGCTGGCAAACACGGGTCGATTCTACTAGTTGCGAGAAAGAAGTTTCGTCCAACACTTTGTCACTGTATTCGAGGAGGATTCCCCGGAGAATCAAAGCGAAAACGCACACAGTACCGACGACTGTCTTGTGGTCCTTTATCAGTGCGTCACCCGACTCCTTTTGCTGGTTACTGCAAAAGATGGCGAGATCTAACTCGCTCGAAAATGTGAACATGGTCCTAAATGGACCGTACGATCCTCAAATCTCGGATAGAACGTTCGATGCCGCAAGAGCCATGGAGAAGATATCATAATAACGTGTAACGACCAGCTTCATCGGTTTCGGTTGTTCGTGCTTGTTTCGAGCAAAATATAGATTGGACGGAACGCGGACGCGGACGAGCAGAGGCGACGCGCGACGCTTCCTAGAAGGATTTCAAAGAGTCAGTTTGTTCGCGGCTCGAATCACGTTTCAATTACGCAAATTAGATTCTAATAAGTCCCGGTTCTGGATAAGATCCAAACCTCGGGGAGACGACGACCAGAGGTAATTGGACGAACAGGCTGGGAAGAGGGATAACATACTCGGAGAAAGACGGAGACCGCAGCGGAGACGGTGCACAGAGGAGAAAGAGGGAAGACACTGCAGTCATTACCGCATAATACAACACAACCGTGCGCTCTCGCGGTTGGCTGCACTTCTTCTACAAGCAGCCTCGCCGACGCGCCATGCCACACCATGCCGCACCACGCTGCGCCATGCCACACCATGACGAGAGAAACTCTCTAGCGCCCGTATTACTCATTAGACGCAATAAACATGAGGAGCACAGTGGTGCGAACCCGAAAACTCCCATACGACTCATTTTTACCGAATGAATTATACTTTTTGTTATTGCTTTTGACCCCTTTCGCTACTTTCATGCTGTGACGATTAGCACTTATTCGTACTGAATAATTTTCCTAATAGGACCAGACAATTTCTATTTCCTACATTGCTTTTATTTACCTTCGTTTCTATACTTTGATTACAGAAGAATTTATTTTTACTTCGATTTAGAAGAAATGAATAATATTCATATTTAGTAGAGCTTGCATGAAATGTTCACCACGAGTCTGACTCGTTATTGTAGCGCAAGGGGTTAACAATATTTTTATCAGTAAAGTGAAAACACACTTTCTACAGCTTTAATGCTATTGGATATTATTAAAACAACGTTAATCGATCTGTACGAGATATAGTGTTGCATTTGTGTATAAAGTATTCGTACTTTAAAGTAACTTTTATAGAATTGGATCAACGGTGCTAATCTTGAAACGATGAAATACTTAAGAGAGCGCGGGTGTTTCCTCTTCCTTTGTTATTCCAAATAATAGTGAAATTTAATCAAATTATTTTAATCATTTTACAGTAAACAGAAAAGTTATACCGAAAACTTCACACGGATCGTATTTAGATATGCAACGCGTACGGATAATACGAAATTCAGATGTCGGTGATTCGGATAATGGAGACTCTACCGTCATTCGAACACATCGTATCCGATACTTTGTTCCCGGAACAAAGAAATAATATTTCCCGCGAAACCAAAGCCTCTACGTTCGAGAAATCGTGTTTTTTTAGGAGCATTACGTGCATCGTTCGCTCCCGCCGTTGGTTTCTCACGTTTGAACGATAATCGAACGCGCAGTAGCCGGCGAAACGATCGAACAATATTTACGTTGGATCGCGTCGAGAACAGATAGGCATAAACTAATCGCGACCGCGAAAATGTAATACGATAAAGTCGAACGATACCCGCGATCGCGAGGCAGACGATCGTTAGACGGTGAATCGTTCCTTTCTTTTCGTTTAGGTTTTCGCGCAACTTCCGGCATTGCAAATGGTCGACGTCGCGAGTCGCGGATAGTAGGGGGCTCTTGATACGAAAAGAAAAATGGAAACACAGTTTCGCGGTGAAAACTTCGAGCAACGTAACCGAGGACGTATTGCCCTGGCCACGGAGCACCGAACGTATCCGCGTCGCTGCCCATCGAACGCTTTTCGAAACGATTTGCTTTCGTTCGAGCTTGCTTCTTGTCTGGTGACACGCTACTAATCAACACCGATTAACACGTTGGCACAACGGATTTGAGAAGCTGCAACCATAGCATTTAAGCTTCTTCAAGATTATCCAGAATCTAGGATCACTGTACTGCTCTCTTGCCGGCTAATCATTAGACTGCGGATTTTATGTGTTTGTGACAAAAATGAATAAATCAAATGCAAAATTGCAAAAACATTTATACAATATCAGAATATTATATTTTCCCTTCACCTCATTAGAATGATTAAAAAAAGAGATAAATGCCTATGTAGTTTCTACATATTGTAATCAATGAAGACAATTTTTATTTTGTATAAGAATCCGCAATGTGGATACGATCACGAGGGTCTCGTTTTTCGTCCAGAAAGCGATAAAAGCATAAATAATCGTCTCTGATATCCTAAATTTAATTTTGCAACTTTTTGTCTCTCCCTAATGCGCCACCAAGAAGTAAGTCCATCGCATCCTTTATAATCAATATAATTGTACCAATAAAATCATTAGAAATACGAACTCTTACAGGGATAACATTAATTTTCTCTGCGATTCACAAATGTCCCAACGCAATTTACACTCTGCACTCTCGAGCTAAATTATTAGTTCATCATATTAGATTCTATAATTTAGCTCATCCAATTAATAAAATAAGAAAGAAGGGGTCGAAAACATTTCTCCAGAAATTGTAGTCGCGGTTTGGATTGTGAAGGGGAAATTCGAAGGTGCTTACGTTCGACGGTTCGGTAATCGGTTGGGAAATTAGCTCGAACTTCCATGCCATTCTTGAATCACGCCGAGAGATCGGCAGATACGTACTTCCCATTACGCGTTTACGTAACCGGCAAGCAAAGTGCGCGGTGAAACCGGAAGACGAAACTACTCTCGGGGGGGATTAAGTTCGCATTAACGGGAGCCGCCAGGTTTAGAAACAGAAAGGTTAAGGATGCGTTATCGAGGGACTGTCCCTTAAAAGTTTTACGAGGTCCGCGATCCTATCTTGTTCCGGACGAGGCTAATGTCCAAGATTCGTGTCGAAATCGCGTAGGCGCCACTCGGGGAATCTTCATTATCCTTCGAGGGAACGTTACTGCGACTGCTCGTTAGGTTTACGAACGACCAAGGATTACGTGCTGGATGGCCCTATTTCACGGATTATCCAGCAGCATGTGCAATTAACGAGTTTGCCGTTGATCTCACGAAGTCGTGCCATCGCTCCTCACGAATCAAAACCAATTGACGTACACAGTCCGGTGAATGCTACATTGACATTTCTCGAATGCGAGAAAAAAAAAAGATCATCTCGTTTACATTATTGTAATTAGATACGTTCGAAATGGAAGATATCTAAAAGGAATGGGGATGAATTAATAAATGTAGAAGTAATACGTTCGAAGTGGAAGATGTCTAAAAAGAATAGGGAAGAATTAATATAAATGTAGAGATGTGTTATGAGAACGCCCCGAAAAAAGAAGTTTCCACCGACTGCGAGCCTGCGGTGATTTCTCACGGAGGGTGAAACCGAGTTCCCGGTATTCCCGAAAACCGAGCCAGGTATCGTGCAAGTTCTCACGATTTTCAGCGGCAGGTAGAAGCGTCGCGTCACCCTCGGGATTTGCAGGTAAACCCAAGGAATGACCTACTGGCTCGCGTCAAAGAGGACGAGCTTTTGAAATTCTTTCCGTCTCGAACGTTCTCTCGAGGTTCACGAATAAAACAGAAGCAGAGAGAAACGACCAGAAAGAAGGAGATGGAATAGAAGAAGATGAAGAAGAAGAAGGCAGAAATGCTTGGAAACGCGAAGAACAATAGAACGCGAGGCGCGCGGGACAAACGCGCTGTTGTAAACGCGGCCAGCGGCGCGCAACGCGACGACCAAACGATGAATACTTCGCGAAACAGCTGAATGAACAGCCCGGATCCCTTCCCACGTATCCCTGGAATACCTTTTATTTTATCGCTGGAAGCATCGATTATCGGTGATATATCTCGTCGTGACGTCAGCCCGACTGATTCGTAATGGAGCGTAGTCGAACGAACCACGGGAAGCTACAACTCTTTTCTAAACAACTCATCGTCGGCTAATCCCTAAACGCTTTAAGCGTATCAGACATTAAGATATTCGTCGGTTGTTGCTATCGTCCTTGGTCCGATCAAGCAACTGACCCAATTAAGCGAAGAAGAGTAGAATTATTCGATTAAATTCTGTTCTTTCAGTCTTGCTCCAAATAAACGGCAGCTTCGATTAACCCTCAGACTTCGGTAACTGGGTTATTTTCACCCAGCTGTAGCAACGAACTGTTCAAAATATTAAACGTGTTTATAGATAGATTTATTTAATGACACAAATGATCCAGGTTTATTGTAACATTTTATTATAACATTATTATACATATACTTGTATAATCATTCTGTGTCTTTTATATTTCCCTGTTATTCCTTTATTTTCCTATATTTGTCAAACAATTCTATATAAATAATTTTCTACAAACGCAAGTTGCATAATAACATCGTATAATGTTTACCGTAGCACTTAGAAAAAAAAAAAAGAAATAATGCCCGAAAAAATTGTGTGATCCGAAGGTTAGACGAGCCCGGTTTTAAGAATCAAGGATATCTTGGGAGGTGACTTAATGGTTCACAAGTGTAGTTGCAAATGGCATTGAAACGTTGAAAAAATGTGGCATTAAAAAAATCGCCGGTAGTCTGTTCCATCAGGTAAACCGAGCTCGTAAACGTAAAAGATGTTCAGCTGTAAAGGGAATGTGTACCCGAAAGGCTGAACAGCAGGGGAAGAACGTAACCCGAAAGTCGAGCGTAATCATCCCCGTGGGTAAGGTCCCGTGCAGGTCAAAGACAGGTGGGTGGGAGGAGGAGAAGAGCGAGGCGACAAAGCACACGGGGAGCGTTTCCCACGACAGGTGACACGTGGGAATCCTAGTCGCGGCGCAGGTGGATCAGGTTGGACGAGCGAAGGAGACGAGACGGTCGCGATGCAGGGGAGTGCTAGGGACGGGGACGGTATCGAGTAGGCGTCCCGAACGATCGACGAGGAAAGACGAACACGCGACGAAGAGAGAAAGAGGATAAGGGTCGGCGGGGACCAACGATACTTGCCTGGGAAGAAGTGGGGGTAAACGCGACCGAGAAACGGTGGAATCGTAGAGACGAGACGGGAACGGGACGAGTCGAAACGAGACGAGACGAGACAAGATGAGCAAGTCAAGACGAGACGAGATGAGCGAGTCGAGTCGGCGATAAAGACGGTGACGGCCTTGAGGTATGTGGGACCCTAACACACGGATGCACGACCAAAACGGATCGACGTCGTAACTACGTAGTGACGGATTCTCCGATAAATGGCCAGAAACAGTTCGAATCGTTACTGAATGCGCTAAATCAGTCCGAATGATCAAGAGAATTAAAAGCTCATGAGTTCAAGCATATCTGCTGTAAGAGCAATCGTTTCGTACATCTAACTTCTATTCGATAAGCTCCGTTCTCCCAATAGGTGGACATGTAACGACGCAGGTAACAACGCAGAAGCAGCGAAATCCACAGATATACGGACGAAAACTTCCTCCGTCGGTCTAACAATAGATAAAAATCTTTCGAAAGTTCCCGGAATCGGTCCCTGCATGGGGCAAGATGATTCTTTTCGGACACTACGACACCCTTTGTCCTGCGGCCCCCTCCCCCCACCCCCTTCCCCCCGTAGTACCTTTAAATTCTTAGAACTTTACTTACCAGCTCACGACAGATTTCGACGCAAAAAGAGAAAAGGAACAGCGTAGAAAATCGGTGAAAGGAAGAACGAATTCGATTGATGAGTTAATCATTCAGGCAGGCGGACAGAAAACAGAACAGAATACAGAACAAAAGACAAAACAGAAGAAAGTTGCAGGAAACTGCTTCTCGAACAACTCTTATACATCTATTCATGAGAAACCGTTAGGCCCTTATCTACGTTTCTCGCTATAGATAACGATGAACTAACCCAGAATGGTACACATATAATACAGGTAACCCCTTCCTAACGTGGTTTGTCTCTGACATGTTCCGAAAATTAAGAATAAATTTTCTACAGCTTTCGACGATTCAAATGTCCCATGATATTGAAAAATTATTGGTAGAAGAAGTGATTAATTATACAAATTTGGTGTAAATGAGAACAACGATAAATCAAATTTATTCAAAAGTCGATATTTTAATATTTTCTACCTAATCCCGTTCTTTGTATTAGTCCATTCTTTCATATAACACGGCATGTTTTGGGAATAAACCTGTCTTCGAGAGTCATCTGCATCAGGTGAAACATCATGTAGAATAATACAATGGTTTATGAATGAATGCCATCCCAAAGCAGTAAAAAGGCCACTGTTCTTTGCTTAACTGTTGCGTGATTAACATAGGCCAGTGGCCCGTAGCAATCTGCAAAGGGTTAATGGGTCCTCCCCTAACCGATGAACAGGTTGATAGTAGCAGAAGTCGGAGCGAGACAGAAAGCGAAAGGAAGATCTTGATCTCTCGGAGGAGCAAGAGTAAGAGGACTCGAAGGTGAGAGAAGAAGGTGGGTGGCGAGTGGCGAGTGGCGAGTGGCGACTTGGCGAGTTGGCGAGTGGCTCGTAGAACAAGATGAGGAGTGGACTACTCACTTGAGGAAGTAGATCTGTCCCTCGGGGGTGCGCGCCTGTTCCCATCCGTGCGGCAGGGGACCCAGGTCGTCGACCGTGCTGATGACGTCGTAGCTGCGTTGCTTCTGATGATGGTGGTGACGCGCGTGCGGCTGGGGCGCGTGCTGAGGCGCCTGCTGAGCGGACGCGTACGTCTGCTGCAGCGAGGCCGGGCTGCTGTGAGCGCGAGGATGAGCGACTGTGAGGCCAGCGGCGGCGGCGGCCGCGACCGCAGCCGCGGCCGCACCTGCAGCGTTTGTCCCGGTGCCGGCGCCGTTTCCGCTGGCAGGTTGGCCCGAGGCCGACCCTGTGCCCTGCGTGCCGGTCCCAGCGGCGTTTCCGCCGGCCCCTGGCCCTGTGCCGCCGCTCGCTGCTGTCCCGAAAGCAGAGTCCGCCGAATTCTCCCGGGAATGCGAGATCGAGGGGCTCTTGCTGCCTGTCGACGGCGGATTGAAGAAGGAATCCGGTAGATTGCGCATGCGTAACGGCACTTGGAGCGGACGCTTCGAGGCTTCAGGCTTCAGGACGCTATCGAACAACGCCTGCAAATCCGACTCCGAGTTCTGGTCCATCCTCACCACGAGATTGCTCTTCGACAACTGGTCCACGTCCTGGTTCAGCGCCATTTTGGATCACGCAGCTCGAACAGCTCTCCCAGCTCGCAGATCTAACGCGGTTACCTCGCGTGCCTGTCTCTCCTTCCTTCCCTCCCTTGTGTCCTGTTCTACCACTGGGCTACCTTTCGTTTTTTCTCTTTATTGCTCTCTCTCTCCCTTCTTCTCTTTCTCTCTCTCTATCTCCCTCTTTCTTTCTTTCTCTTCTAGCTATCTATCTATCTCTTGTCCCTTTCTGTCTCGTTCCGTTCCTGTCGTTCTCTTTCGCGCGAGCCTGTTCTTGCCTCAACACAACCGCTCCTCTCTCTCTCGCTCTTTCGTTCGTTCTCCTTCTGTCTATCTATCTCGCTTTATTTCTTTCCCCGATTGGACGGCCGCCTTTCTTTCTTTCCTTCTTTCTACCTTTTACGTTCGCCTCTCGTTTCCTCAAGTAATCTTCTTTTACGGCTATGTACACCTATGCCAGCGCGTTCCTCCACACGACGGAACAACCAGTCCTCTTCTCTAGTCGTACACACACCGTCTCGCTCGCCTCCGTCACTCCTCTCTCGAATCGCTCGACGAACGCGATAGCTTCCTCTCTGTTCCACCTGTGCGTTTCACGCGAGACAACAAAACAAGCAGGACAATGCCGCCGCCGCCGTCGCCGCTTCGTTTCGTCGTCGTTTCGAATCCACCGGAGACTCCCCCGTTCTGTTCCGTTTGCCTTTTGGCCGTTGACGGTGCGTACCCTCCGATATCCCACGACGGGCAACGACGTCTCTCCTCCACCGTTCCTACCGCGATATCGCGCACCGAGAGAAATCGACTCGTTTTGCTAGCCGGCCGTCTAGCAAACGAGTGCTAGCGTTCACCGTGCGTGGACACGCGATTACGTATAGCGCCTAGAAACTCCCGTGTATTCAACCGATGTAACGAGCACTATCGCCATCTGATGATTGTGCCTTCTACCAAAGTACAATGGCGGAAGATTCAAATTCGCGATTCATGCTTGTAAAATTAATAGTCGATATTTCAACCTACGCAAGATTTACTAACAAACATTGGTGTACTTTTCTTATAAGAATATTAATAGTTACATCTGGATTACAATAGAACGTCAAAACAATTTGTAAAGAATTCCTAGTAGTTCCTAGCACCTAGTAGTTTTGCTCAGGTAACGATGGTATTTCGATATTTTAAATCCCGATTAAAACGGCAATGTTATTTGTGAATTGTTTTCAAAAATTCACAAATTAACATTTTAGTTTAAACTTTTTTTATTCGAGTTTACCATTTGTTTGAGATACTATTGTGTAGATAATATCGAAAATAAATTGTTAACCTGTTATTAAACATGTTCTTGTTATTCTTTACCTGTTGTCTATTGACTGGCGTCAAGAGACTATATTTTCCGGGTTATTTTAGGTCCATTCTTAAAGGTTGATTTTTGGAGTAATGCAATTTTTCTTGACACTTCTGTTACACCAACTGCGATAAAAGTGTATAGTTTCAGTTTAAAGCACAGTTTACAAGATTGAGGAAATTTTGATTCTATCTTAATTGGTCAATGGTCGACTAGACTACTTTGAAAACATGAACTTCTTGTGTGTAAACACGTATGCTCTCGCTAATTTTTTCAGGTATCAATTAAAATAGAAATTCGTGTCTATTTTTGAAGATTCTATTTCTGTTTACCTTGCTTATCGTGGCGAAAATTCGAATGGCTATCGTTTCACGCACATGTTAATCCACCTATCGAACCAAAGGCAAAACACTTCTGTCGCCATTGGAGAGCTCGTCTTTAGTTTCGCCATCTACTACTACACCGGATGGTCGATGGTTTTCGATATTTCGGTTGTGTGGTTACTTTAATTTATTGACAAAAATGTAACACTTCTATTTTAAATTGACCATGTTTTCGCAACCGGAATGATATCTGTTTTATCCAAGTTAAGTTATTTGTGTAAATATTGAAGGTGTTTTTATTCAAGTAGGAACCTCGTTCGCACGAGAAAGCGAAAATGTCTTCGAAGAGGTATTTAATTGTTTTTACTTCGTGTTTTTCAAACTGGCAGAACATCGCCAACTCACCGATGGAAGTTATTTGTAGCTAGAAGGAGTCGGCCCCACGATCCATAGCACATTTCTCTTATTCGATGAAACAATCGCACTCTATTGATTCTTTGTTTCTTTGTTAACCTGCATTGTCAATTTCGCTACATTATTTATTGAATTTATAATAACCTTCCTTTTTTTCAATAAATTTGAACATCGTTTAACCCTGAGAACCTTTCGAATTCTGTTCAGAGTAGTTTGAGTTTTCTACTTGATATACTCAACTCTCTATGCTAAAGACAATCAAAACATGATTACACAGTATGGAGCTAGTCATAAAAGTACTTTTTATAATATAAGCATTATTGTATAAAAATATACAAATTATGCATATATATGTATACATATTATCCAATCAGGTATATTGATTTATGTTGAACTCAAAATTTCATGCAATCTATTTTTAGTGAATTAAAAAAGTTGTCAGAAGAAAGCTTAACAAGACAACCAGAAGAAGTGTTTGACATAATATGCAAGTTAGGAGAGGGGTAAGTTGTCAATAATGAAAAAAAAATATTGCATAGATGACTATTAAGCTAATGTTTCATACATAGGTCCTATGGATCGGTTTACAAAGCTTTGCACAAAGAAAGTGGACAGGTACTTGCCATTAAACAAGTGCCTGTCGATACAGATTTGCAGGAAATTATAAAAGAAATTTCTATTATGCAACAGTGTGATTCTCCATATGTTGTTAAATATTATGGAAGCTACTTTAAAAACACTGATTTATGGGTAACTTGAAGCATTGCTATGTTAACGAAAACTACTACATCGAACTAACGTTTGCTTGCACTTATAAGGGTACAATTTCACAGATCGTAATGGAATATTGTGGAGCAGGATCTGTTAGCGACATCATGAGGTTAAGAAAGAAGACCTTACAAGAAGATGAGATAGCAACAATCCTTAGTGACACCCTGAAGGGCTTGGAGTACCTTCACTTGAGAAGAAAAATACATAGAGACATTAAAGCAGGAAATATCTTGCTTAATAACGAAGGGCATGCAAAATTAGCAGATTTCGGTGTAGCGGGACAGCTAACTGTAAGCATTGCTGTCTTAACGATAATTTGTCAATGAACAAGAAACTAATTATGGACCCTTCTTTCAGGATACAATGGCAAAACGTAACACAGTAATAGGAACTCCATTTTGGATGGCTCCAGAAGTAATTCAAGAAATTGGATACGATTGTGTCGCGGATATATGGTCGCTTGGTATAACTGCATTAGAAATGGCAGAAGGAAAGCCACCTTATGGTGACATACATCCAATGAGAGCAATATTTATGATACCAACTAAACCTCCACCTAGCTTTAGAGAACCTGACCAATGGAGTCCTGAATTTATCGATTTTGTTAGCGGGTGCCTTGTTAAAAATCCAGAAGAAAGATCTACAGCTACCGAGCTTTTGCATCACGAATTTATAGGTAATGCCAAACAACCTAGTATTCTAAGTCAAATGATTGCTGAAGCTCACGAAATACGAGAGAAACAGAGTGTACATCGTGCTCACGTAATCAATAATGTTGCAATAAAGAACCAAAACCAGACGGAAGATTCGGTACGTATCTGAATTTACATTTATTACACATTATCATAAATAAGCATTGATGTCCTTAGTAAAATTTTCATATTTCTAGGATGAAGAAGATTGTAGTGGAACAATGAAACCTTTACCAGAGGATACAGGAACTTTAGTACCAAGTCATGATCTTCCAGACACAGGAACACTTGTTTCTGCAATGTTGGACTTGGGAACAATGGTTATCAACAGCGACACGGATACTGAAGCAACTATGAAGCGTTAGAGAAACTAACATTTTTCCCTCAATGCATTTCAATGTAAACGATTACAACATAATGCAATTCCCTTACAGGTCACAATACAGGGTCAGTTGAATCCGGTAAGAAGTACCGGCCATTATTTTTAGACCATTTTGATAAGAAGGAAGCGCCTGAAATAGGGAAGGTAAAATAAGTGTGTATATATTGTTTTGATGTTTGATATATTTTAAAGAACATTTTCTTGATTAATTACCAGGGTAATGGACAAATCCTCGGAGCGCATAATCCAGACAATGAAAGTAAAATAGAACTACGAAGTCCTTCAGAATCTCAAAGGTTTCAAAGCCATCTACAGTTACAACTTAATCAAATCTCTCATCCTGTGCAGGAACAACCACACAATAACATATCGAAATTTCAAAATGTCTTCACGGAACGCGACTTCGACTTCGTAAGTAACGAACTCTTACAAATTTCAAAACTATATAAGATAAGAATAATTTGAAATAGTTTCTACTGGTCACGCAATTTTGTTTGAACTTAAAATCAATTGATGTAGTGCCACTTTAGGCATCATATAAAAGAAACTTGAATATAGATAAACAACCATCTCCTGCAGCTGAAGTTTCTCTCATACGAGGAACTACAGCAACGAATGGCTAATTTGGACGCAGAAATGGAGCGGGAAATCGACGAGCTAAGAAGAAGGTACCAAACCAAGAGGCAACCGATTCTTGACGCTATGGACACCAAACGGAAACGTCAACAAAACTTCTAACAGTTCGATTACTTTTTCTATGCGGATAAGTGTGATGACGATAGATAAAGGGTGTACAGTTGTATAAATGAATAGATTTTATTCATCTCGTCCTGACTTTCATCAAAGAGAAGAACATTGCTCAATGAAATTGTTTACCTAACGAAAAGAGTAATAGTGATTTAAAGTATATTCTTCTCTTATGAAGTCAATGTCTTCCTCTTTGTGAATCAGACACGAGTAACTAATACTAGCCAATAGCCTCACGTCATCAATGTAAATTATTTTACATGATTTAGGTGAACCATCATTATACTTAATTTTTTACAATTACTCTTATTTACATTCTCGGACAAAAAGATAGCACGAGTACACTATCTTTTTGATCGAGGATGTATACACTGTGAAATATGGTATTACAGAAATATTATTTAACAGTCCCATCAGCATTCTTTACAAACCGAAGCCGAAACATAGAAATTGAATGTAATGGGAATGGAAGAATAATTCGAATTCCATGCTTGCATTTTCTTTTCTTTTCTCTTTTCGTTTCGTTGAGAAAAATCGTAGAGGTGTCGACATAAAATTGATATTTGGTTTTTATCTTAAGCTAGTCACCTATTATGCCATTTATTCTATCCATAATATTTTACATCAACAAATATTATCACCCATACGAAATACAAGGACGGAGCTTTCATCCTGAAAATATATTTATAGACTTTTGCGCTAACATATCGTTTACGTGCGAGATAATTTCCAATAAGTAAGCAAGCTTTAGAAGGTATTAAAGTTTTTACTCCTTTTGTACTGCCATAGAT
Organism: Augochlora pura; assembly: GCF_028453695.1. NCBI lineage: Eukaryota > Metazoa > Arthropoda > Insecta > Hymenoptera > Halictidae > Augochlora > Augochlora pura. The sequence continues at coordinate 10,795,881 of NC_135777.1, read as the reverse complement.
ATTATTGCGCGTTTACCTACAGATATTAACATTAGGTTACGAGATATACGTTCTTATGTCGGTTGACTTAGTTTGAAGATTTTGTGAGATATCACGAATTGTTTGGTAGTGTTTTATACCATGCAAGATTACAAATAAAAGTGAGAGCATCTTGAAGTTAAATATATATGACGAATGAACTTACTAAAGTTAGTCTTCCGTATTAGAATGTATTTCAATATTTCGCTAATTCGTTAAGCCAGTATTTAAATTGTTGAGAATAATCATCATGAAGCAATGGCAAGATTTATAATATTTTTAGATTCATATAAATGTGTATTTTATTGAAACCCATTCATTTTTTAATTATTTTTGTATTTGAAATTTGCAAATGTGTTATCATTCTACTTAAAAATTTCAATGAATACTAGTATGCACAATATTGTACCAGAAGAACAATGACGTATGTATACTCATGCATCTGACAATGCTTCAACATAAGTGGAGTAATTCTTTGCTGACGTTGGGCTATTTTAAAAGTAGCGGAAATAGATTTATAATACTTAAACGCTATAGCCAGAACTGACCTTTCTGTTTATTTAGAAAGTAACAATACAGAATTACAACATATTTTTGATATAGAAAATATGCACATTACAATCGAAGAAGATTCGAATATTAATGATTAAATTCAGTCTTTATATGGCCCTACCATGGTACACAATATTATCATAATAATAGCGTTGGGTTCCACTGTTAATAAGAAGAGCAGATAAAATAAGTTACAATCTAAAAAAGTAATATTTCTACTGTTTGATGAAAAGTAGAACGCACCATTCACTGCGATATGCGACTTCATCAACATATATGCGTTAATAATGTAACAGAAACGAATAAATTTTATTCCTGCAAACATAAGCATTCGATGAAAAATAAATAAATCTAATCACCCCGTCGTCAAAACGATGATCTCGCACCATTATAACACATCGTCGTTTCAACAATAAAATATTATACACGATTTCATTTGTTTTAAATTATTTAATTAATTTAATTAATTCTTCCATTACATATTTCCATTGTTTTCTCGGATTTAACATAAGTACATCATGTAAACAATTATAGTTCTTTCATAACTTATTCGTTTTCTATGAACATATATCTCATATTCACACTTATGATATTAGAATGGATTAAATTATTATTAAATTTAATTATAATAATTTTCTGTACTAAATTAATGACAAAGCAAACGCGTACTGAACATAATAGTTACAACATTGGTACATAAGTAAGAAGTTCAATGTTTTTATATTTCGTATGAAAGTTTTATAAATTTACAAATTAATCTTATCAAAAATATAATATCGTTTTCTTGGAAGCTTAGTCATTTTACGAAACTATGTACAGAAGGCATATTTTGTCTTTCACGTTTATAAGTCGTCATCGCCGATCATGTGAAATGCATTGTTTTCCATACCACATTCCGATACATATTTCCTTTGAACTACATTATTTACACCACCCCTAACATCCACAGATCTTTTTATTTTTACTGCCGACAGTCTGTCTGCTAGTTTCTTCATGATCGGTTCAGATTTTGTATCTTGATTCTGAAATAATATTACCACATAAATGCGGGATGTCTTTTCTAAGTCATGTATCTAAAATATCTTATTTATTATATATACATGCACACCTTTTTACTTTCATCAGTTTGCTCACCAGAACTTGATCCCATTACAATTGTTCGTCCATCTCTCATAACATATGTCCATGATTTTTCAGGTATCTCCTATAAAAGGCTTTTCAAAATTAAATTTTATTTTGCGTTAACAGCGGTACACAATAATGTACCGTGATAGTATGCGTAAATAATAATGCTTTACTAACCTGAATCCGGCTACCACCAGCATGTTTTAGCAACAATTCATCTATCATAGCTTGTAAACATACAGACATTAAAATAGCTTGTTCCGAAGTGATAGTAATCCATTGTAGTTGATTTTTGGCTACCAAATATTCGAAAGATAATTCTAAACTTAAATCATCATTGTCCTCGGATCTTTCAAGCCCCTAAAATTCAGTTGCGATCAGTAAATTTATGCGGTAGTTCCAACATAAACGTTTCTATAATAACTCACATTCTGTACAGTGGTTATTCGCCAACAACGCATTTGAGAAACATTAAAAACTTCTTCGCGCTGTTCTCCATCAGAGATTATGCGCAAATTTAACTCATTCCTACCTATAGCAACTAATACTTTTGAATCTGATTGAGGGTAATCACAAAAGCATGGAGCAAACTGAATATAACCATAATACTTTAAAGTACGCACTACATCCAGGTACTACAATAAAAGTAATGAAAAATAAATAATTTAATAGAGATATAAGAATCATGAGAAACTATAAATGTCTATGATATACAGATTAATGTAAGAGACAATAGATGGACTCCTATGTTCATTTTATGTTATGTACTGAAACTTACTTCCTTCTTCTTCCCTTGATTGTGTAATGTAATCAAATAATCTTTCAATTCATCTTTAGCAATAACCCATCCTCTTTGGATCTCTGATACAGCTTGAACATAAAGCAAGTTCATAGCTGCTGCATTGTTCATTAATTCAAGATCATATGCTATATCCCAGTAATTTTTTCCAAGTACAATCTTCCTACCTATGTTATGCATATGTTTATTTGTGATAAAAGGAGACTCAAAATTCTGTAACTTGCGTAACACTAAAAGAATAAATTAATTTCAAAATTGCAAACTGTAAAGAATGTTAATGCACTAAATACATCTGCTAAATTATACCTACAATAAACACTATTACCATCGTCCTGAGCAACAATAAATAAGGCAAAGTAGGGATAATATTGTTCTGGCAGTTTAAGATGCTTATAAACTTTCTGTTGAACAAAACAATCCACTCAAATTTTAATCAAAAATACACCAATATTATTATTATTCATTTTATATTTCTTACCTTCAAAACAACTCCAGTATGGTCACCCAATGAAACATTCACTATTATTTTGCATCCATTCATTAGGAAAATATCTATACTCTCATTATCAGAGAAGCCACCTATAGTTTCATGCTGAGCATTTAGTAAGAATGCATTCAACATTCCTGAATTATTAATGAGTTCATTCTGACCAATAGATTGAATGTATTTTTCCAAAGATAAACGACGTTCTTCTTGTTGATTTGTTGTTAAAGGAAAAAATTTTTTCGGTGGAAATGATGGTAAAGATATATCCAAGTCCTTGGCCAACTGTTCATGAAAATTATGCAACTGTTTATATCTGATAGTACAGTGGAATAATCCATTTATATGGATATTATACCCCTGAAATTTTAAATTAAACACATTTAATAAACATTATCAAATTCTAACATATGTATATGTTATAAAGAAGGATTAATTACCACATATGTATTGCCAGTTGTATCAATAAATTCTTGAGTATCTGGTATGGAAAAATGCATTTTTTATAAAGTAGAATTATATATACAGTATTGCAATGCAATTCATTTATAATCAATTCCAATCAATTGATCTGGTATGTAAAATATGTTCAGATATTAACATGTACAGAAATATAGTCAAAAATGTACAAAAATATCCATATAAAGATGTTGTCATCATTTTTTTTTTATTAAAAGGCAAATGTATTTACGAACGTATATGCATATAGCTCCAAAGAAAATCACTCCATCTGAAAATTAGAATAATGAAAGTATGTGAATATGTCAAATCTGTAAAAAGTGAAATTTCTGTAAATGTCAAATGTTTCGAACGATTTCATCTTCTCTGCTTTAAAATAAAATCCAATTGATTAATCGCGTTAGGTAAATATAATTTATTATCTGGTTTTTGCTACAATTATTGAAGTGTATGGAATATTTACTTACGTATGGCTGGTTTCTTTTCCTTCACGGTAGGCGTATACGTTTTACACCCACTCAGCAACTATATTTCAAGTGATTAACGGTGACACATTTTTTAGTGCTTACATTAATAGAGAAACACTCATCCACATAAACAAATACAAGTTTTCAGAAATGAAATTCTTCGTATGATTATACGTGTATGAATCTCAATGATTTGTGTTTCACAGTTACCAATTTACAATACAATCGTACGGCATGTGTTTTCACATATTTGCCGAACAATTTTATTTTTTCATTTTCGAATACATTTAATTTTCTCTTATCTATGACATTTCGTTTTGTAATATTCTGGGCGCCACGGCGCTCGCTTTAACAGATGGTATTTTTAAATATCAGGTAATACTAGATCCGATACTCGATTGTAAATTTCAAAATAATAATGCTTTTTTTATTGCGACGAATGAAAATATTGAGGCAGATGTATATATCTAGTATATACTTACGTTAAATTTATTTAATGTATTATTAAATCGCTACGTATATTTTATAGTTTTTATTTACGATAAAAATTTCTCGAAATTACTAAATTATTGAAGATACTGTTCTAGGGTACAAATATTTATATTTTATAGAATTCACTGTATTCGTAGATTATTATAACACAACATGAAAATGTTTAAATACGTTTAATAACTTATTTTGCGATTTAATATTAATCAATGCGACAATATGTTTGTGAACAATTTTATCCTTTAATGTATATACCTAACTGCTTCCGGTTAGTCTCGAACGATATATCGATTCATGCTTACGATAAATCGCAAGCGAGAAAGATTTCTTTCCGACGAAACGTTCGCGGTGAAACGTCAAGTATGTTAAGATTCTTACGATATCTGTTTTAATCCTAGCTATATAGAAATATTGTGAGAAAGTAGGAGGTTTGTTAGATTCTTTAACTTTCAATTAATCAAAGAACTTTCATATGATATATATTTTTTATTATAATTCCTATTGAACATTATTGACATGCACCTAACCAAACAAAATACTCACAGCATTCATACGTGATCTACACAAATTTATGATTTGCTTTGTTGAAATTTTTTATTGCACACTTAAATAAAAATATTATATTCAATGGTACAAAGACAAACATCAAAATTTCTTTCATGAAAATTAATTTTAATATTTTGTATTATCTGTCAACATGGTTGATACACTTGTTAAATTTAAAAGAACTTGCATATTTCTGCTCTTAACTGATTTTCTTATTTAATAAATTATTTTGTTATTACGTGTTAATCATTTACTGATATTTTATAAATTTACAAAAACAGATATTACCTCCTATTTTCTATGTTAAACGATTCAAAACAAATGTCGGTATATCGGTGGAAGAATTATTTTGCTTTCTCATTTTCAGGATGTTGATGCCAAAAAAGAATCGAGTAGCAATTTATGAATACCTTTTCAAAGAGGGTGTTATGGTAGCAAAGAAAGACTACCATGCACCAAAACATCCAGAATTGGAATCAATTCCTAATCTCCAAGTTATTAAAGCAATGCAGGTAATATTCATGGGCAATCAAACTTATTGATTATTGTCATTCAATTGTGTATTATCTTAATGGAATTAAATATTCCTATGTGTAATTTTGGATAAGGGACTGTGAACTTAAATAAATTTCTCATAAATTTATGTTTGCAGTCTTTGAAATCCAGAGGATACGTCAAAGAACAGTTTGCATGGAGACATTTTTACTGGTACCTCACAAATGAAGGCATTGAATATTTGCGTGGATACTTGCATTTACCTCCTGAAATTGTACCATCCACATTGAAGAGGCAAGCTAGGCCGGAAGCATCAAGACCTCGACCTGCGGCAGCCACAAGAAGTGAAGCATCTAGGCCAACAGAAGATCGTGCTGGGTATAGGAGAGGACCTGGAGGTCCAGGTAGTGCAGGTGACAAGAAGGCTGATGTGGGAGCGGGTACTGGTGATGTTGAATTCCGTGGCGGTTTCGGTCGTGGTAAACCACAATAATATTTTAATGTAAAATAAATAAATCTTTCGTAATCAAACAGTATTATTATTTCAGTCATCCTTGTTACATTAACAAGTCTCAAAAACAATGAAGCATGAAAGTTAAGCCTTTCATTTATTTTCTATTACATTACAAAAATGTATGTTCACTTACATTTGACAATTGTTAAATACGTAAAATCTCGAGTGGAAGCAAACAGTAGGCAATTGAATGTTTTATAGCTATGAGGTAGAGATACTGAAAGGTTTCTGTTGGTAAATTGAAGTACTTTTTAAAACATATGCATCAAACTGGAAGCATCACAGATACATGATTGTGCTAAAGCAAAAACTCTAAATGAATTATCAATCCCTTTATTTCATTTACGTAGTGAAACGATTTTGTTCCAGTTTCTTTCAAAACTAAAAGACTCTGCGCTCTAGTAGTAGAAAAGAAACTTCACTTTTACAATTTTAAAAACCCTGGAAGCATGCTATCTTAGTATTCTACTGTTTATCAATTGCTCTGGAAAAGGCAATACTCAGTTACATTTCGATGTTTACTATATTTTTTATGCTAAATGAGGTATATTCTATAAATAAATCAAAATCCTGTACATGACATTTCTAATGTAATACATATTAGAATGAAATACGTAAAATTCATGCCTTAGCACAATATTCATTTCTATTGCTTTTCATATTCGATCAACGAATAGAAATACAGTTCGTCTCTAATATAAGCATAATTTGATATTACAATTTACCATGTATTTCTTTTGGAACATCATTGGTTACATTTTAGTTGTATCAACAGTTGGTGTATATATGAGAAATGCTAATACATTATAAGATTGTTAGGAAAAGTTAAATATTATATAACATACAAATGAAGTTAATGATGGAATTCATCTGACAAGAATTTATTCGAATAAAATGAAAAGAAGATACTCTTGACTTTTGAAGTATACAATTTACAAAAAAATTAAGAGAATCCTGATTAAGAATTAATTTTATATACACCACAACATGATTAGCTAATACACTTAAATTAAACTCAAATTTAGTCATATATACAAAGATTATAGACTTCAACCATATTGTAATTTTCACAAAAGTTCCTCAGCTTTGTGTAAAGTCCATTATGGCTTAGTAATTTTGCAGATTCTTATATTCTGTACATGTACATGCATCTATAAATGAGCGTATACGTACACATACTAGTCGCATATGTACATATATAAACATGTATGTGTATCAATTACAAGATCCATAAAAACTACATTGAAAATCATATGCGCACAATGCTGAAGTAGGTGTATGTATATATACTAATTTGCTACTGTGTGGGTTATATCATAAAATAATTCAATTTTCTGTTCATTTAAAAGGAATATAAAAGTAATGACAATTGTAGAACCTAGAACCAATTGTTTGAATAATCTTAACTATTATCGCATCTCACTGTATCACAATTTGTGCTCCAGAGGGGACAATTACCTATGCCACCGTAACAAATTAATAAAACCGCGGCAAAAAATGCTAAACTACATATAGTGCATGGTTTTCGTTCGAGGAAGAATCCAATTAGATAGAGCATCACGAACATGGCATGTGTTTGCAGTAACGTTGGATTTACTGGCTTTGGTATTAGCAATAACGGAATCAACCACTGTAGGCAATACATCCTTTTTTTATTTCGTTGTCAAAGCTCTGTTTTCGACTTTAGTCAGTCTAGATCTCTCATCTATGACAGAACCTTTCTGGAAAGGAAACAAACGTAATTAGTTTCTCTTACATTGGCTTACAAATTTATTGCGTCGGTTAATGTCACCTTAGGTATTTTATTTGGAAGCACTATAAACGTTTCGAACCATTTTCTCCCAGCCGATTTTAACAATTCAACGATATGTATTCATGCTAAAGCAAGTATTTTAACTGTGGATTTCTGCATGTACGAGATTACGTACAACGACCATGAATTAAATACTAAGAAAACATACGACTGCATACGACGCATTTCAATCGTTCGTATAGTTACTAGGACAACATTCCTAGAAATTCCTAATATCTGTTGTTATGATGCTGCACGGGATTCGAGAAAGTTAGGGAACGTATTATGAATTATTGGGTCACCAGTAAATGTTAACTCCTGTTCAAAATCATATATTGAGGTTCCGGGAAAAGAAAATTGCAACGAAACAATCCCTAAGTCAACCCCTGGTGATTCTGATTGCACATGTTGCGTAGCTTTGGTTGGAATTTGGGGAGTTTGACTAATTCGGATACCCGTGGAAAACAAATTACCAACCCGAGGAATCGAGTTTTGTTCCTGCGTTGCTTCTGGTTTTTCCTTCTTTGTCCAATAGGAAACTTGAGGTCATATAGCTGGATGCTGATTCGTCGGATGGCTCGTTTTCCGGTCGCAGATTGGTGGTGAGTGATGGTTCGACGGTGTGCGTGCGGATGGGAGTACGCGGTAGTCGAGCGCGCCGGGGTAAAAAGTCCGCCGAAACGAACGGTGTAGGGGTGTGCCGCGCGCGAAGATTTCGGCTCGAGGACTGAGTAAGAGAGAGAGGTCAGGGAGGGTTCCGAGAAGTCCTCGTCTAAACATTTACGACATCCTGTATTTGAGAGATCCGGATTTGTTATTGTGGCTCGTGTAGTTGTAGTGTGCTCGTCTAGTAGTGTCGCTAAATAAAAAAAAAAGGCTCAGCGAAGAATTTCGTGAGAACTCTCTCATTATCTCTTTACATATTCTCAGTTATTCCTCTCGGCCGATACTGTATCTCTCTATATATATATACGATCTAAATTTGTATTTATATTCGAATTTCCCTCCTGTCGGCATCAACTAAGTTTATGATTTGCATAACCTGAGGCGCTATTTATAGCTACGTTCGCGTGATCACGCAACAATCCAATTTAATCATAGGCTATGAGATGAAGATATTGCAGTCAGTTGTAAAGTATCATATTGTTAAGACTGTATCCTTCTATTTAGTCTGTGGACTAAACAGTAGATGGCGTTACATATACATTGGCGTCCCGGTTACTATGGTAACACAGAAGATAGTGGGATAGGTTGAAATTCAAATGTGAGTGTAAATTATATATTCACGTAAATAATGCTTCAATAAGATAGTAATTGAGTGTCGCACAAGTAAATAGCGTGTTCCTTTTAAAAAAAGTGTTCCAACCGCAGTAATATGTATCGAAATACTCACGTGAAGGGATTCAAATCTGTTCTAAAGTGTCAGCAATCATCGAATAGCAAAACGAAGGATAATTTAGAAACTATTAACAAAATAACTGAAATTTCGGAAGATAATTATCAGAGAAGTACTTCGAACATTCTTAATTTACTTAAGGGACCAATTGGAAAATGTAATGAAGAAATACATGAAAAAATATCTGAAAAAAATATGCCAGTCGAACCGAATGAAAACAATGCGAGTGCGATCGAAAAAAAAACATTTACTAGTACTAAAGATGATAAAATGTATGAATTTTAATTGCTTATTTAATAGTACGATATGTTATAGGTATTATGGATATATTTTTCATTTAACATTATCTTTCTTTTAGTATCTTCAATGTGGTAATAGGCAAACAATCCAAGAGGAAACATAAAAAATGGGAAGATGATGGGACATTGGAAGTCACAGGAAAATTTGGCATTTTAAAGGTAATATATTCAAGCGAAATATGTTTACTTCCATGTCATTTAAATAATTACGAATGAAATGATCAATTTAATAGGATTCAGGAGGTAATGTTATCCATAGAACAGTGATTGATCCAGAGGTTCTCGTGGAAGGATTTAGAATGTATATAAATAGTAAAGAAATTGAGGTAAAAAGTAGAATTTAATTTATGTAGATAGATAATATTTATGAAAGATTAATATGTGTTTGTATTACAGATTATTGATAAAGTAATAGGTAACCAATCAATACCAGAAAAATTACTTACAGAAACAATATCAGAACCACCCACAAAAAGATTAAAAACTTCAAAGTCTGGCCATTATGTACCTTTGACCTCTTTAAAAAAAGGTTCAGCATATAATTTACTTAAAACTGAAATCTAATAATACTATGAATGATATATCAAGATATTGTAATTTTTGTTTTAATTGTAGGACTCAAATTATTAACTAATCCACTCATAATGCCTTCTGTATATAACTCTCAGAACTGGGGGGAGAATGATATACCAGAAAAAGAAGTATCTGTGGATGCTTGTTTAGTAAATGCACTTAGGCCACATCAACGCCAGGGTATTATATTTCTTTATGAATGCATTATGGGCTTGAAATTACCTAATTACTTTGGTGCAATTTTGGCTGATGAAATGGGTCTTGGTAAAACACTACAGTGCATTGCTATCATTTGGACATTGTTAAAAAAAGGACCACATGGAAAGCCAATATTGAAATATGTACTAATAGTAACACCTAGTAGTCTTTGTAATAATTGGAGCAAGGAATTCAGTAATTGGTTGGGTTCACATAGAATTTCTCCGTATGTGGTAAATGCTAAAAATAAGCTAAAAGATTTCAAAAAGCAATCCCGGAATTCAGTAATGATAATCAGTTATGAAATGCTTATCAGATGTCAAGAAGAATTAGAACTGATAGAGTTTGACTTAATTGTATGCGACGAGGGTCACAGACTAAAAAATAATGATATTAAAGCAGCAAAGGTGATACCAGTTTTATTTATTCATATTTGAATATTTAATTTAAGTAACTCACCATCATGTTTCTTTTATAGATCTTAAATAATATAAGTTGTAAAAAGAGAGTCCTTTTGAGTGGAACACCCATACAAAATGATTTACAAGAATTTTTCGCATTAATTGATTTTGTAAATCCAGGTATATTAGATAACATTTGTAAATTCAAAAGTTATTATGAAAATCCAATTGTGGCATCGCAATGTTCTCATGCATCTGATAGTGTTATATCCCTGGGTAAAGAAAGAGCCAATGAATTACACGAAAAAACAAAATTGTTTATTTTAAGACGTACGCAGGATACAATTAATAAGTATCTACCATCTAAACACGAGTTGGTTCTATTTTGCCGTTTATCGGACGAACAAAAAGATTTGTATACACGTGTTACGAACGCGTGGTTTGACAAAACTGGACTTCCGACCAACGCAGTGCCCCATTTAACAGTTATAACAATGTTGAAAAAAATTTGTAATCATCCAGATTTGTTTTACAACGAAAAGAATGATTGGCTGACGAATAATTTCAAAAATATAAAAAGGAATGTTCCAAAAAGTACTTATTCAGGAAAAGTATCTGTTGTACAAACTTTAATGAGAAATTTAAAGAAGACCAAGGAGAAACTAGTATTAATATCATATTATACGCAAACGCTCGATTTATTGGAAACTATTTGCAACAATGAAAACTTACAATTTCTTAGATTAGATGGTAGTACAGCAAGCAGCTCCAGATTAAAAATTATTCAGCAATTCAATTCAGGAAATGATGAACACAGTTAGTACATATCGTAGAGTATTTAAGTAAATCAATATAGTATTGTAACTTCTACAATAATGATTTTAGAGGTACTTCTATTAAGTGCAAAAGCTGGTGGAGTTGGTTTGAACCTTCCTGGGGCATCTAGATTAGTATTGTTCGATTCAGACTGGAATCCAGCATCCGATTCTCAAGCCATGGCAAGAATTTGGAGAGAAGGCCAAAAAAAGAATGTTTTTATATTACGGTTTGAACATTTTATATTTATATAAAATATTTTCTAAAGTACAGATTTGTAAGAAGTAAAAAGAATATTTTTAGCTTATTAACAACAGGAACAATTGAAGAAAAGATTTTTCAAAGACAAGTTAGTAAAGCAAGCTTAAGCGAGACTGTTGTGGATGTAAACAACTTTGTTTCTCTAAAATTGTCTACAATTGAATTAAAAGTTTGTTGTTTTATATAAAATTCATTTTTACTTAAAAGAATTACTGTTCTCAATAATAATAGTTTCAATACTTTCAGGATCTTTTTACATTGGCGACAAATACAAACTGTTTAACGCATGATCTAATCAAATGTTGTTGTAATGGATATAAAGAATCAGGAACAAAATTAGAGAAATATGATAATGAAAATGAACGAGAACACCAGTTATTTTTGGAAGATAAATTAACGCAACGAAATTTAACGATAAATCAGCTTTTAGAGTGGGAACATTATCAACATCCAATTTCAAATACAATAATGCAGGTACACATCATAGTTTAATAGTATATAATGCAATACACCTTTCTTCAAAATTGTTGTTTTATTTTTGTAGGAACTTATGTTATCAGAAGTATCTAATAATATAACATACGTGTTTAAGAATTCTATCGTAAATAAGGCAGCTTAATTATTAGACATTGTAAAATATTTATAAAAATATTAAAAAATAACTCATTTTAAAGTTTACTAGTAGTAGTAGTAGTAGTAGTAGTAGTAGTAGTAGTAGTAGTACTTTTATTCCCTTGCTGGGCACATTGCGGACCTCCGCTCCGCTTACATTTTCGAGAGAAAGAGAGATACAAACATCCTTCACACACCCATTCATTCTTCGGCCCTCCGCTTCCGCCCCCCCCCCCCCCCCCTCCCCCTTCTACCGTTCCATTCACCCTCATCTACTGTCTTCCCTCCCTCATTTCTTCTAACCTTTCCATCCATACTTCTCCCTCCCCTCCCTCTCCTAATACCTCTTCCACCATCTCCTGCCATCCTTTTTCCACCCCCCAGTCCGTACATTCTTCCCACACATGCTCCCACGTTTCCTCTCCCCCTCCACATACCCTACATTTCCTTTTCTCCTCCCCCTCCCAATATCTACCTCCTCTCATCCCGTCTCCTAACCTGTACTTAGCTATTTTCTTCCACCTTTCTTCCTTCCAATTCCTCTTTAAATATTCCGGGACTCCCTTACCTTTCTCCCACCCATACCATCTGTTGTATCTAGACTTCCTAATTTTTTCCCACCTCTCCTCTTCCTGCCCCCTTCTCTCTCTTTCCACTACCTCTTCCCCCCTCAACCCTCCCTCCTCTCTCATCTCTTCTATCTTCTTTATACTCCATCTCTTCTCCTCGTAATAAGTTTTCCTTTCCTTCTCTCGCCCTATCTCTCATCTCCTCCCAGCACCTCCTTGCCAATTCCCCTCCTCCCTCTCCCAGTTTCCTCTCGTAACTCCACGCTCTCATCCCTGCCCTCCCCTTTAGCTTTTCTCTTTATATTTCCTCTCTCACCATGTATCCCGGTGTGTACCTTCCAACCCCTAGCACCCATTTGATATACCTGTTCTGAATTCTCTCCACCCTTTCCCTTTCCTTCCATCCCCATATCTCCACTCCATAACTAATTACTGTCCATACCAATCTATCAAACAACCACATCCTTCTAGCCCAATCCTTTCCGAACTTCCTCTTTCCAATCCCCCATACCTCTCTCATTACCACCGCCGCTTTCTTCGTTCTTTCTTCTACCTACTCCTTCTGATCTCCATTTGCCATTAAAATATACCCTAGGTACTTATATTTTTTCACCTCTTCTATTTCCTTCCCTCTCCATCTCCATACTATCTTCTTCTGCCTCCCACCCCCTCTTCTGCACCTCATCACTTTCGTCTTCTCCACATTCACTTCCAGTCCCTTCTGTTCTACATATCTTTCCAACGTCTTTAACATCCCTTTCATCCCTCCTTCCTCCTCTGCTACCACTACCACGTCATCCGCGTACGCTAGCGAATAGATCTTTTTTCCTTTTACCTTCACCCTTCCCCATCCTCCTTTCTCTAACTCCTCATCCAAATCCGCCATCAGTAGTGTGAATAGGCCTGGGCTTAGAGGACACCCCTGCCTCACCCCCCTCCCTATCCCCCACCCTCACTTTACTCACCGTTTCCTCCAACATCTCCTCACATCTCACCACTAAACTCTCCCTCACTCCCTTCCTCCTCATCGTCCGTACCAATATTTCTCTATCCACAGAATCAAACGCTGCTTTCATATCAATAAAAGCTACTACTAACTTTCCCTTTCTCTCCGCCACTCTCCTGTTTATTAAATAATTTAATACGTATACTTGGTCGATCGTTCCTACCCCTCTCCTGAATCCCGTTTGACTCGGTGGCAGAATTCCTTTACTTTCCACATCCACCCTTAGCCTTTCTGCTAGTACTGCTGCGTATATTTTATACGCCGTCTGCGTTAGCGTCACCCCCCTATATTCCTCCACTTTCTCCCCCTCCCCCTTCTTCACTATAGGTACCACTATCTCCTCCCTCCACTCCTCTGGCCACCCCTCTCCTTTCCACACCTTGTTACAAATCCCCCACAGCCATTCCCTTACTTCTTTTCCCCCGTATTTCCATACCTCATTTACTATTCCATCACCTCCCTCCGCTTTTCCCTCCTTCAACTTCCTTATCACCCCCTCAATTTCCTCTCTGCTAATATCTTCTTCCTCCTCTTCCCCCCTCTCCTTCACCTCCCCTCTCACCCTCCACTCCACTCCTCCTAGCACTCCTCTGAAGTGTCTTTCCCATTCCCTCATTTCAATCCCTTCCCTTACTCTCTTTCTCCTTCTCCTTCCTTTATTCACTACCTTCCATACATCACTTTCCGATCTTACTCCTTTTAGTTTTCTCTCCCATCTTTCCCTTTCCTTTTTCTTCTTCTCCTTACATAGCTCCCTATATCTCTTTCTCATTTCCCTAAACTTCTTCCCCTCTCTTCTTCCACCTGTTCAACTCCTCTCTTACTTCTCTTTTCATATTCCTACATTCCTTATCCCACTATCCTCTCCATTCCTTTTTCTCTTCTTTCTCTACTCTCTCTAATACCTCTTCCGTTCTCTTCTTCAATTTCCTCCACTCCTCTTCCACCCCCTTACCCTCACTACCCCTCTTCCCAAAGTATTCCTCAAATTTCCTTCTTCCCTCTTCCGTCCAAACCCCCCTTCTTCCTCTCCCCTTTCCTTTCCTTTGTCTCTCTTCCTTCCTTCCTCCTCCCTCTATCCAAACCGTTATTGGTTGATGGTCAGAGTCCACCCAGTCCTCCACCTTCATCTTTTCCACCTTCCCCCTAGTCTCCTCATTCCCAATCACGTAATCTATTACAGTCCTTCCCTTTCCTCCCGTATAAGTCCACTCTCCCTCCTCATCCCCTTTTACGCTTCCGTTTAATATTTCCCAACCCAATTCCCCTATACAATCACACAATTTCTTTCCCTCCCTATTCACCTTTTCATCCTTTGACTTCCTATTTCCCTCCCCTACTATTCCCTCTCCCTCCTCTTCTATTTTTCCCCCTTGCCCCCCGTTCTCGCATTGAAATCCCCCCTATTAATACCTTCACCCCTTCCTCTCTGTCTTCCATCCACTCTCTTAGCTGCCTCATTTTTTCCTCTATATCCCCATTTACATACACTCCCACTAACCTCCACCACTCTCCCCCTAAGTTAACTTTAATTGCTTGTATTCCCTCCTCCTTCCCTTCCCTTTTCTCTTTTTCTCTTTCTATCCCTTCTCTTATCCCCACAATCATTCCTCCTATTGCCCTCCCTTTTTTGGTCTTCCTTCCCGCTTCTTGCATTTCCCATACATATCCCTTCGGTAGCCATTTTTTTATCCTTTCCCATCCTTTCTTCTGCAACCATGTCTCCATTAAAAACCCCACATCCCATTCCTTTAATTTCTCTTTTAAAGTTTACTGTTGCGAGACGTTAAATTCATAATTCTTTCAAAGAATTCAGGAGATTCTATAATTTTCAACAATTCGTTTGATTCTTCTCTATTAACTTCTAATAAAAGTTTCTTATCCCATCTTTTAGTAAGACGTTTAGTTGCCATTATCGACTAAAAACAAATTACGTTTTATTAAAATTAACATTGAATAATTATATGTAAATTATATATAAAAACACTATCATGGTGAATACCTCTACTGAAAGTGTGGATATCTTTATCAAATATGTCCATACATCGTTTAAGTTTTTATATACCTCACTAACAAAGCCATACTGTTTGGCTTCAAGAGCATTCATTTTATATCCTAGATACAACATGTCTCCAGCCTAAAAGTGTATGCAAACATTATAAACTTATGGTTTCTATATTTAGTAATAGTATTTTACATACCTTAGAGTGTCCTAGTATTTTAGGAAATGTATATGTGGAACATCCTTCCGCAGTAACACCTACAGTAGAGAATGGCGTGTGAAAGTAAGCCTGTGAAAAAGATAGAAATCGTATCTTATATATTCAATTTGAAAAATACTATTATCTATATTAAACTTTACCTTATCAGAACAATATACCATATCAAATAATGGTAGAATAGTTGTTGCAATACCAATTGCAGGACCATTTACAATAGCTATTAACAGCTTAGGGTATGTAATTAAAACTTCTATAAAATTACTGAAAGATTTGATTTGTTTAATTTCGAAATACGATTTCTAATTAGTATCAAATTACATTATAAATATTTACGTGTAATTAGAAATTGCCTCTTCAGCGCTGGGAGAATTCTCATTGTAATTAGACATAATTGAAAAGAAATCATTTCCAGCACTAAAAAAGTCTCCAGTTCCTGTTAAAACAACTACCTGTACATTACTATCTTGAATAGAATTGTGCAAGAGCTGTGACAATTTATTGTACATCTACAAAATAAACAAATTTTTTTGCCTCAACCTAAAAATTGAATTTTTGTTGAAATTTTAACAATATACTTACAGGAATGGTGATACAGTTTCTTTTTTTTGGTCGATTTAATTTAATTGTTAAAATCTTGTTTTCTATAGAATATAATATATCTGATGAATCTTGATTTGTCATTGTAAACAGTGATTTATGCAATTTTAATAACACGATACTTTCCTCCAGTATTCCGTTGGTTGTCAAGTTGTATACAACATCGCTATGTTTATGTTAAATATTCAAAATCTTTATCAGATTTTAATAGACGTTATCGCAAAAAAATATATTTTGCCAAAATAAAAATGTTACTTTCGTATCTTACTCATCTTTTATGTAGAATATGACTTTGATTGATTATGTTTCAAATGTATATATCTACATATAATATCATCTCTCTCTCTCTCCATGCATATACATATATACACACATATAGCACGTATACATAAGTACATTTTCTCTATATGCATATACTTACAGAATTTTTTCATCCTCTTATATAATTGTCATCAAGTTATAAAACAATTAACGTCATAGGTTGAAGTGGTAACAAAAAGTTTATTAATACGTTGTAATTTTTGACAATAAATTAAAAAGGTATAACTAACGTAGATAGCAATTTATATAAGTGATAGTCTTAAATATATGTGGTAAGACATTGCGTTTTCTAACGTCCACCCATAGCAGTAAACTACTTAACAATATTTTTAAATACATTTGATGTATAAACTTTACACAATGCTAAGAATTTACTTTTTGCAGATGGAACGTTAGTAAATCACTGTTATTACAATTTTAAGTAGAGTAATTTAACAAAAATCCACAACTGTACAATCTGATTTCTGATAGAATTAATACTAGTTATATAATAAAACTTCCTATAAAACAAATAAAAATATTCTTTAAAACAATTTAAAAGTTTTTATGGTATGTACTATTAATGATTCATAAGATTATACTTATGTATCATTACATAGCTAGTATTGCTTTTCAGTCATACAATTTACAACTTACGGTACTCACATTTTTTATTTTTAATAGTATTATTTAGATAGACTTAAAATAAATACTCTGAAGATAATATCCCTATATATAGTAACAGGTTTATGTTATTTTACTAATATATATATATATATATATCCTTTTTCGACTGGTACTCGCAATTACAATATCCACCGAAAATTATAAAGTATGTTGATTTAAAAACTATATTTTGTAACCATAAAATACATGGTTATATTACTGTTTTCTAAACAACATTTCTACAAATTCATTGTTTTATACGCCGTAATGTTTGTACATTATATATAACTTATATAAAATGGAAATATTATAAAACATTCCTAAATGCTTAAAAACTTCTTAATACATAAATTAAGGTATAAAATTAAACACTTTTTTACAAAGTAAATCGAATTACACATGTTACATTTACAACGATAGAATCTTTATTTGAAGATAGAATGGAAGAATTTTTTCTCAATAATCAAATTAATTTTAAATTAATATCACGCGTTTTATACAAACAGATAAAAATAATCGAACTGTATTTGAAATACATAGAAGACAATTTTATATTTTCCAATATTAGTATCTGCTATATGTAGTAAAATAGTTAGGCTTAGAAATGCCTATAATTATAATTATTCATTATTAAATTAAGGACAGACAGTGTCACAATAACAACTTCGGCATACGAAGAAAGCAAATAATAAACTGAATTAGCAAATGCCACAATGGAATCAAAGTTTTTATTAGTATTGATTTCTTTTTCTTAATATTTTAAATACTTTTACCTACTACTGCGTTCCATTTATTCTGTCACCAAGCTCTAGATTTAAGTAGCAGTAATGTTGGAAGTAATTAATTTAATAAAGAACAATAAGATAAGGGCAAACACTTAAAACATTGATGTGTTTCACAGAACTATTATGGCAATACTTTTTCGATGAATTTCTTCATGTCGCTCATTTCCTGCAAAAGTAATAGTCGTTATTAGTTATTACTGATTTCCTTATAATTTTTCAATATTTTTCAATAGTAGATATATAGTGTGTTAGTAGGCTGTATATAAATATGCTCACCTCTTCATAGAACGTATGCATCATTCCCCTGTACGTTTTAAATTCTGTTTTTGTCATAAACTGTTTGAGATATGATGCTGTCATTTGTCCCCATCTATATGGTACTATCGGATCGCAATTGCCATGACACTGTAGCAATGGAGTATTTCTATTTCCTATTGCTTCCTAAAATATAGAAAATATTTATATAGATGCATGGAAACATTCTAACTCTATTATAATTTCCATTATATACATACAGCAGGAAACTTCTGATGTAAAGGAAGCCAACATGATAAAGCTACAATACCAGCTAAGGGTTCTGGAAATGTAAGAGCACTATATATAGCTAGAGCACCACCTTGGCTAAAACCACCAAGTACAATGCGTTTTGTAGGAATCCCTGCTGCAACTTCTTGCGCAATTAAAGAGTGTACCATTTCTGCAGCTTTCTTTATACCTTCTTCATCTTCAGCACCACTAGGATCCAGTGTACGCAAATCAAACCTAAATTTGTCAATGCATAAATTTTTGTTTTAATACTGCCATATATATCCTTATTTTTTATAATTTTATAACTGAGCGATATACAGTGTGTCCCAAAGAATATATACAGGGTGTCCCGGAAATCGTAGTACAACCGGGGCGGGCGTGATTCTACATCAAAGAAGAAAATATTTTGGTATAACATTTTTTCATCTGGAGCTTCGTTTTCGTGATAATCGACTTCAAAGTTCGTTCAACTTATAT
The DNA here is from genome assembly GCF_028453695.1 of Augochlora pura. Lineage (NCBI taxonomy): Eukaryota > Metazoa > Arthropoda > Insecta > Hymenoptera > Halictidae > Augochlora > Augochlora pura. The sequence continues at coordinate 10,776,435 of NC_135777.1, read as the reverse complement.
CAGGTCATATCAAAGACAAGTTTATAGCATGAACAACATTTCAAATGTTACACATATGAAACATAAGATTACTGAGGTATTCGAAAAATTAAAAAGCGATAACAATTTACAATTTGTCCAGATGTCATTAATTCATCTAGCAAACTTATGTATGCAGCAGTCAGGAGGACATTTTCAACAATTATTGTAGCATTGTAATAGAAAGTAGTAAAACAGAATAAAAAATGTCACACATCAGTAGACACACTTTGTATTGTTTGAACCGCACAATTATTACGGTTTGTAAACACTATCCTGGACAGAGACAAGCAGAGCAATGAAATACACGACAAGTAAATTGTATTAAATGGTTTACAAGTTGAATAAACTTTGAAATCGATTATCATGAAAACAGAGTACAGTATGAAAAAATCTTATACCAAAATATTTTCTTCTTTTTCGATGTAAAATCACCCCCTGTCCGGTTGTACTACAATTTCCGGGAGACCCTGTATAATGGTAAAAGCTCTATGCATGCATTGGAAGAATATATTAGGTTGGAAACTATGAAACAGGCGTTTTTGTTTAGTCTGTATTCGGTTGCGGCGCCTGTTTCATACTTTCCAACCTAATATATAAGGCTTTATTTAAAGAATACTACTGGCCTCAAAATCTAGTAAACAAATAACTTTAAAAACATAATTTGGTTGAGACACTCTGCATGACATAGTTTATTTTATAGAATAAATTTGAATACTTACCAAGATGGCATGATAAATCCTGCATTTAATGACACAGGCATTGTAGGCCTAACATAATAGAACTAAATTATGTATATACAAAATAAATATATGTCACTACTTTTAAATGAAACTATACATACGCAGTAGGACAAATAACTTTCATATGAGGTAATCGTACTGCGCTCATTGAGCTGGCCCAGCCATGCCTGAAAGTACAAATGGAAATTTAATTAACATGTTATGCAAAGTTACATTGTCTCTATAGCATTACATAATTCATTAACTTACCCTGTATCACCCAATCCATGGAAAAATATCAGCTATAATAACAATACAAACGAAAGTGTATTAATTAATGAAATTGTATTTAACAACGTCTTAGAAACTAATATCTTTTTACATATGCTGCTGATTGATAGTTTAGACTTTAGACTTTCAACAAACATTACTCAACAAATTATCCACTGTTTAGAAATCGAAACTTTCTATGACGATAGGAAGATGAAGGGTAAAAGCTAATATATAATGATATTACGGTTGATACTTCAAGAATGTTAACATGTAAAAAATAATGAAATTAAAATTAATCGAAGACTATTTTGCACTAGATATAACCAAAAATGATAGTATCTTTGTCTTTACCGTGGCTGTGTGCCTGGCTGTAGCCGCTATTACAACAGGAGTCATCGACGACATTGTTTCTTGTGTTTTTGGACGGACTGTGCAAAAACAGAATTTATGTACCTCGCTTTCACAAAAATTCAGAGTATAGAATGGCGGAAGATTCTCTTTGCTACCGCTTAAAATTCCCCAAAGCGATCAAATGCGGAATAGACGGAAGTCTTGCGCATGCTTCGCAAGATTATGATTATGCATATATGTAAACTTTCAAATTAAAATTGAGTTGTTTCACAAACCTGCATGATTGTCCATCATGAATACTTTAAGAGTTAGATACTTTAATATTGTGAAAAGATTCATGGTAACTCTTGGAACGACAATATCTATTAACGACCGATTGAAGAATCCGGTATGTGGATTTAGAAAGTTAATAAAACTATGCTCTGTATTGACATTTATGCAACAATATTTGACGGGGAATACATTAATACGAGTTTCTAAAAAACAACGTAATACTATTGTAATATAATACTAATTGTACATTCTTCCAGAAAATAATATAATTTTTCTTAATAAATATTCGATAATTCTGCATTTCTTATGTAGCGAATCATTCATACAGACACTTTTTTAAATCGTTTTTAGATTATATTCAATTTATAATCAACTTGGAAGTGTTTAAATACTTATCGATATTAAAATTTTAATCATTTGCTTTTATATAATAATGCTGTAAGAAAGTACTATATGTATATATTATACATTTACGTACTACATATTGTACAGATGTTATTGCTAGGATACTTCTTCGTCAATGATTGAATGTACATTTATTGCAATAGAAGAATTAGTTACAAATTTGAGAAATTGCTTGTTAATCGTTAATTTTGAAAAGACAGTTCAGTATGGTGAAGTGTTGTGTGTGCGTGGGTGAAACCCTCTTACCTAGAATAGAAAGGCTACATTTTTTTAAATTTTTTCTGTTTCTAATACTGAATAGCGGCGAAAATAATGAAATTCTGTAGCTGGTTGCCGCAAATTTATATCGTTAAAGCAAGAATAAAAATGATAAAATTTGTTTTGAAATATCAATATTGCAATTATGTGTTGTATAAAATAAAAAGATTTTTATAATTCATATACTTGCTATACTTCCTTTAATAGAATTTAAAATGACGTAAATTCGCGTCAGCCGTCGCAAATGCGTTCAAACAAGTGCGAAAGGGTACTGTTACGGACGTGTACATGCACAGGACACAGAATACCATTAATGTATTGTCTCGACCAATCAGATGCGAGGAGGAATTTAGTCGAGCTCGTGGCTTGCAATGTTGTGCCTACCAGTGATTAAAATTTGTACATGATATTTCTCTTGGTAAAACTTCTAGGAAACTTTACGGTCTTTTATCAGAAACGTGTTGGTAAGCCTAGATTAAAATTCATAAACGATGCAATATACATGTGCCTGTGTGTATGTATATACATGTACATTCATTGTTTTACATGAATCTAATCGTTGAAATTATACGTGATTCGTAAATGTACAAAGAGTTAATCATTATTTAATATTTATGTATAGCGATCAGATTCTTTGATGAATTAGCTCCAGTTGCGATGATTTTCTGATATAAATTTCGTAAATGTGTAGCCAAGCCACACGTATGATAATCTCATGTATGTGTTTAAATACGTGTACATTTGCGTGAAACTCGTCGAGTTCTTCCACCAGTGTGGTATTTACCGGCACGTGCAATGCATGGATTGGCTATCAATGTTATTTGATTCTTTTTCATTAATATAATTTTTATTGCAACTCTAAAGGTATGTAAATTCTATTACGGTAACCGTTTTTATGTATAACATTAGTATTTATGTATTAGTATTTAGGGCTGTGTATCATTAGTGTGTATTACTTTTATTGGTTTTCGGCGATTGTAAGTTTGAGTCAGTTGTATTTATTGTTATAATGAAAAATTTGACCAGCTTTTTTATTTTTCTAACATTTGAATTCGCGAAAGAAAGGTATTAACTCCGACATAAATTGATATTTGCCATAGACGTGTTTGACGTGTTGCTTATTCGGTTGGACGCGTAACCAATACAGAACTGTATTATAAATATCGGTAATTTTTCACATTGTTGAAAAATCTGTTAAGTTACATTCTTAGAGAATAATGATACTTTTACATAAAGTTATTATTAATAATTATAGTTGTGACAGTTGAATATCGTCTTTCTTTTATTTTCTTCTTGACATGTTATTATTGTTAACATATACTTACGTTGTTTACAGATGTGGTCAAATATAATATTTTGTCTGCTACTTTTATGTACAACTCATCTTAAAGCAGATAAAAAAGTCAATAAATATGTGACTACTTTAATAGATGCAAAATGGAGAGAAACACCTTTGATACTCGAAGCAGCTGAGTATCTACACGATGAAAGTCCAAATTATTTTTGGAAATTTATAGACACCTTTGCTGACAATGATTTTAGGAACGGTAATTCTGACCTATTGTATATCGCAATTATTCTTTACAACATTATGATTTCTAATTTTTCATTCCAGCTACAGAGAGAGATAATTATAATGCTATTATTGAATTTGCTGAAGAGTTTCTATCATTGTCGGAGGTAGCTTTACTTAAATTAGGGCTATCATTGCGTATTTATTCTGCACGAGTGGAAATGTTTACCCAAATGGCCCAAAATAAGAATATTTCCAAGTTTGATTGCTATAATGTAGTGGATATTGGTGGAAGATTCACGTGTTCAATAGAAGAATTGGAAGAACTAGTTAACCAGGTAATAAATAAATATCATAAATTGTACTTATTCAAATTATAAAGTTTGCATGTATTTTGCAGGAGACATGGTTGAATCCTGATACTTACAGTGTAGATCATAGCTATCGTGTGTCTCAACAACCTGGAAAAGTTATTATATTGTATGGACAAGTTGGGACTCCAAATTTTGCAACCTTTCACGAAAAATTGAAACACCTTGCAGAAACGAAAGGGTTCAATTACATTTTGAGGCATTATTTAAAGGTATTACCCATAGATCATAGTAATTATTTTCATAAATCTGTATAATTTAAATGTCTTCTTTCTGTACGATTTTCGTAGGATAGAGCAGATAAGAATGTTCGCTTATCAGGATATGGTGTGGAATTGCAAATGAAGTCTACAGAATATAAAGCCACGGATGATTCGGATATTAAAGATAACGCTGGCAAAGATTCCGAAACGTCCGACGATGGCACAGAAGAAGTAGATGGAATTAACTTTATAACTTTAAAGTAAGGTGGATATGTATTTAGTTTATATTTTTTGTAAATCATGGTAACGAATATCGAGACTGATCTCATTGTAATTTTTATAGGAATTTATATCCTGATAAGCAAGCAGAGTTAGATAAAATGCAAACTCATTTGCTGGAAACTAGTCACGAAATTGGTGCTTTGAAAGTATGGCAATTTCAAGAACTAAGTCATCAAGCAGCTGAAAGAATAATGAACTCTCCAATGAGTGAGGCTATTCACGTTTTAACTGATATTTCCCAAAACTTTCCCATGCAAGTAAATATATCTTTACAAACTTGACAAGCGAATTTTGTTCCCTTTGAGCCGGTAAACACTGATTTTTGGCCCTTTTCCGTTAATAGGCGAAGTCTTTAATCAGGACAAAAGTAAACAATGAAATGAAAAAGGAAATGAAACTGAATCAAGCAATTTTTTCTTTAAATTTGAACATTCAACCCACTGATACCGCGCTCTTTGTGAATGGATTGTTTTTTGACTTGGACGCAGTAGATGTGCTCAGTCTTCTGGAGTCGCTGAGAAGCGAGCTCAGAGTAATGGAATCTCTTCGTAAAATCGGTATGACGGACCCTCTTTTAGAACCTGACATGTTGCGTCATTTTGTAATTACTAAATTTACCATTTAATTCATTGGTAGGATTCAGCAATACGAAGATGAGCAAATTATTGTCACTAGATTTATCTACAAATATGGATAAGCAAGAATTTGCAATGGATATAAGAGATTCGGCTATAATTTGGGTAAATGATATCGAACAGGATTCAACATATGCAAGATGGCCGGCATGGTTAACAGAATTACTGAGGCCAACATTTCCAGGAATGTTACGGAATATTCGAAGAAACTTGTACAATTTGGTTCGTAAATTCGCGAACAAAAATACTGTCTGATTCTAGAGTATATCATGCAATTTATCCACAGGTTCTAATAATCGATCCATTAAGCCCGGAATCCACCTCTCTGGTATCTCTCGCAGAGTCTTTACTTTTGCATGCCACCCCACTACGAGTGGGCTTTGTATTTGTAACGAATTCTGATACTTCAGCAATCGGATTAACAGATCCTAGTGTTGCAGTGAACAGTGCTTATCATTACTTTGCCGAGGTTATAGGGTCGATACAAGCTCTACAATTTTTGATAGATGTAAGAGTTTTATTTGAACTTCAATTCTCGGTTTTGTTACAATTGTATACCATGGTGCAGCGTTTTGTTTTAGTTGGGAAATCACATCAGTACAAAGGGAGCAACCTTAGACGGCGTAAAGAAAGCTATAAAAGCACGAGATGCTTCTGCCAATATTAACTATATTCTCAGCGAGGAATCAGAATATGATGTTGGGCGTCATTTAGCTAGCGATTTCGTGAAACGATCAGGCTTTAAAAAATTTCCGCAAGCTTTAATTAATGGTGTACCATTATCCTCGGATCAATTGAACCCCGATTCGTTCAAAGAAGCTGTTCTTTCTACTATCATGTCGCAAACCCCGGCGCTACAGAAAGCAGTATTTCGAGGCGAATTGACTGAAAGAGACGATGTCGTTGATTACATTATGAATCAACCGAACGTTATGCCACGGTACGTACTTTTCGTCTACCATTTGTAATATCCAATCATAACTTATTCTTTATCATTTTGTAGCTTAAACGAACGAATTTTAAAATCAGAGAAACATACATGGTTAAACTTGATCGGAACAACACCCAGCGATGAAAATTACATGAAGTGGAGTCCCGAGGACTACTCAACATGGTTGATGAGCAGACTACATTATCTTTACATGCCACGTCGCACAAGTGTACACCATTTGTATAGCTTTTGGGTCGTAACAGATTTAAGAAGTCCAGCAGGCAGATTATTGTTACGCGAGACTCTCGATTACCTAGTAAGTCATACAAATTTGTATTTGCATACAAATATACGATCTAATCGTAAAGAAAAAACTCTAAACAAATGTTCGTTATAATCTATCAGGAATCGAATGTTCATATCAGAATCACCGTAATCGTTAACCCTACAACTGATAAAAATAACAACTATCAGAACATCAAGCCCGATATTAATGAAATTGTATTGGCTGCATTGAATAGCTTACCTGTAGAAGAAGCTAAGCCTTTTATTCGTCGTGTAATTCAGGAAAACTTTGCAGGCGATATTGCCAAGGGGGATTTCCAAATAGAGGTAAGAACGAAGAAATAAGTGATTTCCTATATTGTTTCCGAATTATTAAAGACCGCGATGAATGAAAATTAGGAAGAAGCTGTGAGAGAACAATTGAAGAAGCAAGTAAATGAACTTTCTATACATCGACAATACGTTAAAGCTGTATTAAACATGGAAGAGGGTGCTCGAGCAATTGTGTGTAATGGAAGACTGGTTGGACCGTTTGATGATAACGAGGGATTTACAAGCGAAGATTTCTCCTTGTTAGAAAGATTCAGCCACAGTAGTTATGGCGAAAAGTTATTTAAAAAGTTAATAAAAGAACAGTTGCTCGATGACGACGAATATGGTATGATAGTTGAAGTTATTATCAAACACGTGCTTTGACGAAGAATAATGTACGTACTTTCTGTTCTACAGAAAAGAATAAAGTCACGGATGACATGATTATGAAAATCACATCATTGTTGGTATCGCATCCTCAGACACGAAGTCGATTCGATGTACTCTTTCATGGTGACGATCACAGGTGAACTACATTACGGCTAGATCAAACTAATTCTGTGACTCAAGAATCATTACAAAACTTAATAAATTGTGATATTTAGCTCTATAAAGATCCCAGCAGCAAATCCAGATGAAGTGGCATTCTCTCTGGTCGCAATCGTAGATCCTGTGTCACGCGGTGCTCAAAAGCTGGGCCCCATCTTAAAAACTCTACAACAGTCTCTTAACTGCAACATCAAAGTATTTCTGAACTGTTTAGACAAAAACAGCGATATGCCATTGAAAAGGTAAACGTATCTTTCTTACTGTCTCTATTTGTTTCTTCATTTACTTGACGCATCTCTGTCTTATTTCAGTTTCTATCGCTTCGTGTTCGAGCCACATTTACAATTTTCTGCTGATGGTCATATCAATGGAGCAATGGCAAAGTTTACGAAATTGCCCACCTCCTCGTTATTGACGCAGAATATCCATGCACCCGAAAACTGGTTAGTGGAAGTAGTCAGAAGCGTTTACGATTTGGATAATATTAAGTTGGATAATGTTGCGATCGGAGTACACAGGTAAGTGATACATTATTAGATTGGAATTTACCACAATACCCTTGAATCTTTGATGTAAATCATTGATCCTTGCAGTGAGCTGGAATTGGAACATTTATTGCTAGAAGGGCATTGTTTCGAAGCGGTAATGGGAAATCCACCACGAGGATTGCAATTCACTCTGGGAACGGAAAAGCAACCATTAATGGTAGACACCATAGTCATGGCGAACTTGGGGTACTTCCAACTGAAGGCTAATCCAGGAGAATGGTTACTGCGGCTTCGGCAAGGTCGATCGGCGGAAATATATGATTTCACTACCGTCGGTGGTCAAGATGTTATACAAAAGGGTAACGATGTCAAAGTTGTCATAAGTTCGTTAAGAAGTCATGTGTTGAAAGTTAAAGTATCCAAGAAACCGGATAAAATTGGAATGGATCTATTGTCAGAGGATGAAAAGAATTCTGGATTTTGGAATTCCATTTCTAGGTAGGTGGTACTTTGGACCTATCTAATCTATTTCAAACGATCTCGCGTATAGTTCGTCCATCACGTAGTCTTGCATTGCTTGAAAGATCGCCTGAGATCAATTAAGTAATACTTTTATGAACATGTCGTTCAGTTGCTCTCGAACTTTAACTTTTACTTATTCTCTGTTTTTTTAGCTTTTCCAAATTTTGGTAAGCTTTTCACGTTTACATAAATTGCGTCGCACAACGTACCCTCCTAGTTTTAAATGTTGTCTGGCACATATTCGAATGACAACGTTTAATTTCCGCTTATGAAATGTAATTTTGTTCCTTCTGTTTACTCCACCTTTTTTAATTAGGCCGTTCACTGCGAATGAAGAGAGCGACGATGAAGACGAGAAGTTAAACATCTTTTCCCTGGCATCGGGTCACTTGTATGAAAGGTTCTTAAAAATCATGATGTTAAGCGTTATAAAACACACAAAAACTCCTGTGAAATTCTGGTTTTTAAAAAATTATCTTTCTCCAACGCTAAAGGTAATACAAAATAATACGAAAATGCATGTATGGAATCGAAAAACTACTGAAATATACGCCTTTAGGATTTCTTGCCTCATATGGCCAAAGAATATGGCTTTGAGTACGAGCTGGTACAGTATAAGTGGCCTCGTTGGCTTATTCAACAAACTGAGAAGCAAAGGACGATATGGGGTTACAAAATACTATTTCTAGACGTGCTGTTTCCATTAAACGTGAAAAAGATTATATTCGTAGACGCCGATCAGGTATTAGAAAATACAATAACACTGATAAAGTAATCAGAGGAAAAAGATAAGATTCAATCGATTTTTCCTATTTTCCAATTGTTAAGGTGGTAAGAGCAGACTTGAAAGAATTGGCGACTATGGATCTCGGAGGAGCACCGTACGCGTACACTCCTTTCTGTGACAGTAGGACAGAAATGGACGGATTTAGATTCTGGAAGCAAGGGTATTGGCGAAGCCATTTACAAGGTCGTGCTTATCACATTAGCGCATTGTACGTGGTGCATTTAAAACGATTTCGACGCATTGCTGCTGGTGATAGACTGAGGGGACAGTATCAAGCCCTCAGTCAAGATCCTAACAGTTTGGCCAATTTAGATCAAGTTTGTATCTTACAATAATAATAATGACGTCGTACTTTTACTTAACGAAACATTTTTACGTTCTTAATGCCCGTTTCAGGATCTCCCGAATAATATGATTCATCAAGTGGCCATAAAAACACTACCCCAAGAGTGGTTGTGGTGCGAGACGTGGTGTGATGATACGTCCAAGAAATATGCGAAGACTATAGATTTGGTAAAGTCAACCCTTTTAAATCAAATATGAACTTCTTATCTATTTATGGAAGATCAAATGCACAAATATTTAACGTAATGCTGAGTCGCAATATTTTTAAATGGCAGTGTAATAATCCAATGACGAAGGAAGCCAAGCTGCAAGCCGCCATACGCATTCTACCAGAATGGGTAGGATACGACGAAGAGATAAAGACATTGCAACAAAAAGTGGAAAACCAAAATAGACAAATTGAGAAAGAGGAGCATGGTATATACACGCGTATATAAATATATAAGCAATTATGATACAAACTCTTTCATGGTTTTCTTCGTTTCAGAAATTTTGGAAGAAGAAGTTATGGAAGACGCGAAACACGAAGAGCTGTGAGAGCAGTGCCAGCGCACCAGTTACGAAAATAGTATTGCCGAAGTGCAATAAGGTAACTGAACGTTATTACAAAAATTTGTCTACATTGGGAAGCATTTGGTGACTGCAACCAATTTAATTCCCAATGTTAAATCGTTCATAGTACAATCTCTGCACCGCCTCCTATATCCGTTAAAGGATCAAAGAATACGAACGAAAATTAAAATCTAAATGGATTGAAATGTGTCGATCGTTGTTCGCGGTATTGTGGTTGGTCGTGGACACAAGGATCCGGGTTCGCAAGGATAACGCGATTGTGATTTTGTATCGTCTACTGCATAGTAGTAAGAAATAAACACGTAACGTTTCTAACTGGTTTTCTCGAATACTCATTCCTTGCATTCGACTCCGACAACGGCTACAACGACAATATTGATAGAAAGGAAACGTACGAGACACCTAAATACCGATGGTCGCGTGTGTTAGTTAGAAGTGTATTAAAAATTACACTGTTTGCAGTACAGATACGTTAAGGTTGATCTTCGTTGGCTCGAACAAGTGTCCCGACACAGAAGACGGCGCATCGTCAGTTTCGCTCTATGATTGGTAAACTTGCTACGATTTCACGGTAATAGAAACCAACAGTGTTTAGTTTGCTGCTAATGACATCTCTCGCCGATAGAAAAACACGTAGATCGTGTCGTGATTCGTCGCACGCAAGAGCGTGTAAACCATTCGGCGCGTTTGTTGTTTCTTAGGTACGGCCGCATTGTTTGTCACGATCAAGAAGATCGGCGATTTCATATTTCGAACGAGAAGCTATACATACCAACGATGACCGAAGCTGCTTCACTATCGTACGTACATAGTTTAATTATTTCAGTAATTTTAGCAGTTTTGAAATTTAGTTGGGCTAGAATAATTCATGTTTACTTATGCTCGAAACCATGACCGATAGAACTTTCCATGGGTTCTAAATCGAAAAAACAATTCGGAGATCGTGATGTTTGAGTATCGAATCGATCACGAAAGAAATTCGATGATTGATGATTTCACATTCTGTACGTTGCTTCGTATCTAGATATGAATATTGATAAGGCTCTGTGTAAGTGTAAATATCTGTACATCTTGTAGGTATTAAGTGGGATTAAGACGAGGCGGATGCAACACGCTTCTTCAGTTGTTATCTCGTTTCGTTGGCTACCTCCTGATAGTTTTGAAAATGATAAATGTACATAGAATACTTCTAGACGAGGATTTTCCATTTTCAAATGAAAAGTTGAATAGACGCATGGTGGCTCGAAATGCAATTTTAGAGTACTAATAAGCAATAAGAAGCACTTAGTTCTCCGGAGGCTATTATTTGTAAGAAAATTATAGAGTTTCTCTTAGCTACAACAGAGTTATCGAAAGGCCTACTAATAAATAGATTTGCGGTAGTCGCAACGTTGAAATTTAATCAAGAAGAATTTAACGCGATGAAGTCAACTAGTAATTACTAAACCGTTCATTTGTGAATTTACTATGAATCTATCGATGATAACCCAGGAATATTGTATGGGATATTTCTGTCGGGAAATGAACGCGCCCACGAACGCTTTGCTCGATCAGAACCGCACGCTAGAACGACGTGGAACGGATAGATCCGCGTCGATGGGAATCGGTTGTTAGCGCGTGCGCACAGTTACAGTTCGAACGGAAGTGATCGTTCGAATAAGTGATCGAGGAAACGGACGAGGAAGGAAAAAGAAAGCCGCGGTATTGCGCGATACGAGGACAACGTGAATACTGGTACGTGTGTGAAGGAACGAGACAGATGACAGTGAACGAGTACACTTGGGCTGACAATGGAAAGGAGCGGGAGCGGTAGTGGGAGAGGGACGGGAGAGGATGGGTAGATAGCAGGATCGAAAAGCAGAAGCAGATAGAGGAAGCTAACTCGCTTCTGCTCGGGTCAAGAAGGAGAGGGTGAGGTGGGCCCGTTGGGGTTGAGGAGGGGCGGATGCCGATCGGGAGGAACGGGAGAGGAACGAGAGAGGAATCAGCTCGGTGAATTGTGATAGGACGGAGGGGCAAGGAGCGAAGCGAGGTGAGCGAGAGAAACAGAGAATCGATGAGAGTGGGAGAAACTCATCGAAAGTTAAGTTAAGTTATCTGTTAAAACAAACCGACTAGACTGGACAGAGGATTTTCTACTAAAAGATCGACGGCATGAAGTGGCAACCGGGTTTTCTTGTTTATGTAACTAGTGACGCGCGTGCAGTCCATCCGTGTCTGTTGGTCGCCGGTCGACCGGAGACCTAACGGCTCTCGAAATCGTTTCCTCGGCCGACTTTGTAGCTCGTTTCTAGAGTCGCGGCCCCCTCCCCGTCGTATTTTACATTTCGTATTTCGTATTTGGTATTCCGTGTTCCGAATTCCATATTCGTGTCAACGTTCGCGATCGCCTTCGCCCTTGCTTTCGCGGTTCGCTTTCGCGTCTTCAATTCTTTTTTTCCATATTTTCACATCGATCGATCGCCGATATCGATCGTGTCGAATCGATTCTCCGTGGCGAACCTTACGATCGAAGGAGACTGCGCCCACTGCGCATCGGATCCAGGAACATGGACGACGAGACTATCAAGCTGTGAGTTCGAATATCCTATCTTCCGGATCCGTTTCGGCGTCGATTCGATTACTCGATCGAACCAAGCCTTCATCCCCTCCTTCTCCCCACCAAGTACATAAATACATCGGAACGAGGTTCCAGAGCGTGCACTTTGCGAATTACAACCGCGTCTCAGGCTACCAATGTTTTTTCCACGTTGACGATCTTAATGTCCGATCGTAAAATACAGTAATGCTTCGACAAAATTGCCACCCATTTTTCATTTCGGTATCCAACAAATGGCTCGCAGCAGATTTTCATACGGTGGATCTCAAATTGATTTTATTTTGAAAGTATACAAGACTGTTTGTACAATCGCTTAAGATTATTGTAAATGTAAAGACTTTAATAGAGTGTTAGATTATTACCGTTATCGAGGCATCATTGTACTCTTCAATCTATTGGTTCTAGGTGGAAGTTGTACGGTAAGAGAAAAGGTCGCTTGGCAAGGCAAACCCCTAGATTTTGATAAGATACCAGATACTTTGCACGCTTGCGAAGCGTCATTCGACGAAGATCACGTACAACGCATAAGCGTCCGTACGCTGGCCACATATTAAAAAAATCAATCATTTTATTATTGACATTTAAAAACTGAGATCTCGACATTGCTTATCGTCTGTACCACAATAAGTCGTCCACGTTATCAAATTGTCCTCTACTGTATTGAAAACTCGCAACAAACAATTGCCAATTACGTTAACGTCTATCTGCCTGTCCAGGATGCATTTTTTCACCATTTGTGCAACACGAATTACTGCATTATTTTAATGAGCCATCAAAATAATCTTCCGCAGCAATAGGTATGTGAGACTCTATCATTAGTAATAGTTCGAGGGTAGTAGAATGCGACGTAGGAAACGAGATAGTTTGTGGGAATCGCGATTGCGACGTGTGGATCGGGTTACGATTGGTTATGATCCACGGTCGTCGGTGATGCGGTTGGGTTTGCAATTAAACGACGATTACCTGTGTTCACCGATACTTGTCCAATCGGTGGCAGGTGTCGCGTGCCCCAGGAACCATACGTGTAACGGAGTAGTCGAACCTTGAAGCAAGGGTACCGCAATGCCATTGCTAGATTGCGACCTATACCTCTGACGAAAATAAATCCTGTTCGACGAATCGACACGGTGCATCGAGGGATTCCCAAAGCGTAGCTCGTGTTTTCTTGTTTTCGTGTTTTCACGGTTTTGTCTCTTTATTTACGGACCATCGAGGACGGGTTGGGGCAGGAAGAGAGTAGATAGCAAGTCGCGCGTATCGCGAACGAAAGAGGAAACGCAAAGAGGCGTGTAATTAATTGGTTTCTCCATGATGGATCGGTTTCTGTCTATTGTATAATTTCGTACAACTTATACGAAATTATACGATTGCGTCCCATGACGTCAGGCGCAATTGGATTATGGCGTATACCGCCTTCAATCAAGATTATCGATAACGATCCAAGGAATAGGCTTTTGCACACGGCATCATGGTTATCTCGCCGTCAGATAAAAGACTCACACATTGATGACAATCGCACGGCGACAGGCCAACAACAAATTGAGTCACGTAAACGCTTTCGCCAGATTCCAGCGATTTCGAGATCACAATCGGGATAACAAAATGATTCGTAACGGTCGAGCGAATCGTCCTCTGTCTTGTTGAGAACGATGCCCGAAACTCGAACCGGTCGATCGAGGCGTCCTTGATCCACTGGGATCTAGAGACGACATGAGATGGATAACTAAGATTCGCGATTCACGATCATTGAATACCATTGTCTCCGCGAACACGATGGTATCTTAATCAGACGTTTGCATGTGCAAGGATATTTAATTATACGCGGGATGCGTAGAGATCGGATGTCAAGCGCGAGAAACGGACGGGAATTTCACAAATTTGTACGGATTGTGTATTCACTATTCACAGAACGCAGTTAAAAATCACGAAATTTTTAACGGGGTCGCTGGATTATTCTTACATATTTGCGCGTATACGCTAATAGTTAAACGGTTGGTACTGATACTCTGGAGTCCTCGATAAATTATTCTCTGTGCACGCATACACAGATTTAGTCGCGAGACGGTCGTCGAGTGTTACACAATACAAATATGAAATTATAAAAATTATAATTAGAGAAAGGTACTAAAAATGGAATAGTGCATTTATTAATAACAAATTAAAAACATAACAGATTAATATTGGTGAAATGGCTAGATGTCACTGTCGAACTCACTAACTTCAAGTCTGTGCACGTATTGACTCGTTAGCAGAGTGAATGCCAGGGATGTGATTAGAGCGTTTTTTGTGAAAATATCTTTCTCTAAAATTCATGCTTATTTTTAAAATCGCGCACCGTTTTTAACGCCGTGGAATTCCAAATACGGTAATTCTCGATCATCGAGGGACATTTCTTTCTTATAGTTTATTTACTATTAGTATGTCCGCAACCAATGGATTGGTGTATCAGCGAAAACTATAAGAGGGGAATATATAAGATGGGGAAATGAAAATGGGGTACATACTATAAAGCCTTAAGGAGTACATACATATTTACATACATTGCGGGGTTTGAGACAAGGATATGTGACTATTGTAAATAATTACCTTTCGTTAATTTCATTTCAATTTAACTTCGATATAACAGCGAAAGAGTTTAGTTAACGACTGGAAAAAGGTAGTTTTCTGTACGTTTTTTATGAAAATAATTATTTCTCTAGATTTTCTAAACAGAAATTTTTCTAAATTAAAGTGATGATAATTTGATATCATAAGCAACGCTGGAAGTATTTTTCCCTAATAAAATAAACGGCCGGTCAATCTAGTTAGGCATTGATCGAAATTCTAAATCTCGATACCAGATAATAAACGGCGGTGATCGGTAATTGCTTCTGAATATTACACAGATTTAAAGACAAGGCTATATATGGATACGGGACTACCATTCCACCTAACAATAACGATCCCGAGGAAATCGCAGCAACGTCCCCTAGGCAGGTGATCTTTTGTGTTCACGGGAAGCTTTCCGGTTGCTGCACGGTTGTGAAAGGCGGCGGTGGTGGTCCAGTCGATGAAATGACAGCTTCCGGTTACCGAAAACATTCTTCGAGTAGGACTTTCAAATTCAATTCAATACAATCGCCGCAAACGGCACAGCCGCCATTGCTTATGGTAATTAGATCTTTCTTGTCGCTGCTACAGTGATACCAGACGACCATTGTCACAGGGAAAGAAACGAAGAGATTGATAAGAAAGCAAGAAAGAAATTACTGATCGCCAGCACGCTGTGTGTAATTTTTATGATCGCAGAAATCGTAGGTAATACAACAACATTCCGTGTAGCTG
Organism: Augochlora pura; assembly: GCF_028453695.1. Lineage (NCBI taxonomy): Eukaryota > Metazoa > Arthropoda > Insecta > Hymenoptera > Halictidae > Augochlora > Augochlora pura. The sequence goes on along the minus strand of NC_135777.1, from coordinate 10,760,416 downwards.
GTCACTAGAAAACTAGAACGATTTGTCAACGAAACGATTGATCCGTTCTTTCAGGTGGAATATTGTCGCATAGTTTAGCCATAGCGACAGATGCTGCGCACCTACTCACTGATTTCGCGTCATTTATGATATCATTGTTCTCGATATGGGTCTCGAGTCGACCAGCAACTAGGAAAATGCCGTTCGGATGGTATAGGGCAGAAGTGAGTATAGTATCTCTCTTCTCGAAATTTTAGAATTAATTTTTTACTGAAAGAAAATCGTTTGAGCTACTAACCAATTGAATCGTTTCAGGTGATCGGAGCTCTGACCTCGGTCCTACTGATATGGGTGGTTACCGGAATTCTTTTCTATCTGGCAGTAGAAAGAATCATCCACCAAGATTTCGAATTGAATGCCACCGTGATGTTGATCTCCTCCATCGTTGGTGTTGCGGTAAATCTAGTGTCAGTGATAGAATATACATATATAGATAGAATTCCTTTTCTCTGAATTGTTCGTTCTCGAAATCTAAATGACATTGTGTTGCAGAATGGGCGTGTCGTTACATCAGCATGGCCATAGCCATGGCCACAGTCATCAGAATGAATACGAGCGGTCGAAATCGAGCCAGCTTGGAAACCTGGAAGACCAAACTGACGAACACGAAGCTCATGATGAAGACAAGAGCAATATCAACGTGCGTGCCGCCTTCATTCATGTTCTTGGAGATTTCATTCAGAGCATTGGTGTCTTTGTCGCGGCGCTGATCATTTACTTCAAGGTACAAGAGATATTACTCTTTCGAGGAAGTGGTTTTAAATTTCATACCATTAAACTCGTATAATTTTCCAGCCGACTTGGAGGATAGTAGATCCAATTTGTACTTTTCTATTCTCATTGCTGGTCATATTGACCACGGTTGCCATAATTAAGGACGTGATGAACGTCTTGATGGAAGGAATTCCAAAGGGATTCGATTACTCTCAAGTTGAGAGCACGTTTATGAATATCAACGGTGTTGTCAAAGTACACAATCTTCGAATATGGGCGCTTTCTCTGGACAAAACTGCATTATCCGCGCATCTAGCAATAAGTATGCGATTACATGAATCGTATCATTGACTGTTGTCAATTATTGAAATTAACGCGACTCTCTTGTTCGTTTATAGAACCTGGTACGAAACCTCAAGACATATTGCGCATCGCCACGAGGAACATCCACGACAAGTACAGATTCTTTGAGATGACCCTTCAAATTGAGGAATTCGACGAACAAATGGAGAATTGTAAACAGTGCAGAGCATTGCCGTAGTGATCGTTTCTGGAATTATGTTTGATCACAATCTGTCAATTTGGACAGCGTGCGTGTACATGCTGTTTTTCACTATAGTCTTCGTCAGCGTGTTTCCAAGTTCGAACTTATTCCTTAAAACGACTGCTAATCAGAAATATGAGGCATAAAACGTCTACAACAAGTTTGAACCGTATGTCTGAAAACATATTCATCCAACTGATCGTGCCTTTTCCATTTTATCATGATCGCGTCAATCTCCAAACTCATCACACACCACTACAGTTGTTTATTTTAACTATGACTCTCCGTGAATAGAGTTGCGACTAAATGTTCCAAACACGTGGAAATTTCGCTACGAAAGCGAAGTAATTGTCGCAGAAAAAAAATAGCGAAACATGAAAGAAATGAACCTTTACGAAATAATTGTATTTGATTTATTTGAAACCCGACAAAAAATTTATTTCAAACAATCCAATCGACATCAACTTCCGAAGTTTAAATCTCGAGTTTGTTTGGCCAGTTTGAAAGAACCGCTTTCAACTCTGTCGATAATATCGCAGTCTTATCGAAAATGGTTGGCTGTTAACGTTAACTTCGGGTTGAGCTTTTGCTGATCATAACCTTTACTACGGAAGTCTTTGTTTCCCGGTTGAAGAAATTGGTAAACGGTGAACAGGACCTATCAAACTGACAAGTATGTCCTCCTCAGAGAATACGATAAAAATGGCAACCTGCGATATGGAAGAGCCTTTTACACTGTCAGATAAGTTTGACAAAGGGTTCCAGCTATTCAACGATATCAATCAGACTGATCAACCTACAAATAGTACAAAAATTCAGGTATTAAATGCGAAACTCATCGACGTTAACGTATTCCTTCTTTACATTTTTGCTTTTTTTTATGATAGCACGATATCGCACGAGCCAAAGATGATCTGTATACTGCAACGATTCTGGTATCTGCACTGGATATCTTCAGCAAATACGAAGACTTTGAAGAACTACCAACAGAAAGTATCAAGTATTTGTTACTCCCAGCACTTCTTGGTACGCTCACCACGAAGACTTTTAACGGGGATGATCGAATGTCTATTGTTAACTCCGCCGAGATTTATTTCATCGACTTTTTGGACCGTGTGAAATCATACGGTTTGACAGACGTTCACGTACCGAAACCCCAATCGAATGAAGATAAGGAACACGATTCTGGGAGAAATCGCTCGAACGCAGAAGCAATTACTGAAATGGTATATTTAAAAATTTGAATTTATCCTGAAACCAGTGTTTATTTTGGACATTTTCAAGGTACAACGCAGAAACACTAAACTTAGGAGATATAAGGAGCAGGAAGAATTAGAATCGCGTTTGGCGATTCTGAAGAAGAGTCTAGACAACCCGAACATTGACGACGAGGACAAACGGGAATATTTCACGACGCTCGTTAAATTGTATGTAAATTCAGCAGTAGAAGAGCTGAGCATGATAGCGGCTGAGAAGCCGATTATAGAATATATGAAAAATGTAGGAAAAAACGAAACCATGGGTTCTCAAACTTCACGGAAATATAAACCATCAGCTAGCAAGCTGCAGCCAATCTTAATTACTCGAGACGCACTACAGAAACAAGTATATGGAGCTGGCTATCCCAGTTTACCTGTTCTTACAGTTCAAGAATTTTACGATCAGCGTGTGAAGGATGGAGAGTTAGTATAAAACATTAAAGTTGTTTCACATTATTGAGAAACTCTAATCGTGTTAATATTTTTTTTACTAAAGCTGGCCGGATCCGGCGAAGGCTGGTACCAAATCTTTGCAAGACATGGCAAACTCAAGCAGTAACGATCAACAGGAAGAGATTAAGAAAGAAGAACTGCTCGAAGACGACGATGATGAAACGATAAGACAGATGCGGGCTATGGACGAATACAAAGATATGCACAAAAGAGGATGGGGCAATCGTATGAATAGAAGCTAAAATTACAAATGTTGCATACAGAAACTGTTATTAATTTGTTAGTTGTATGCGTCATTTAATTATTTCAATTTATACTCGCTTTGTTTTCCTTTTTATTGAGAGTGAATAAATCATTCTGTATGTATAAGATTTATTTAGAATAGACTTTGTATAATCATGGTATGGTAAAGATATTTGTAGTCTACATCCTTCGTTTTTTACTTTTCCAACAAGTTCTAGAATCCTCAAAAAAATCGCTGTTTAAAATACATGTAAGTTGAAACAGTACATACTTAATACATTAACATTTATTTATATTATTGTGCCCTCTTATGGAATTTAAGTCATTTTTGTGGTAAAAATGTTTCCCAACGTTTGCAATAATAAATAAACTTGTTACTGCAAGGTAAAAGCTTATTTTCAGGATCTGTTTTGCTGCTACCCAATTGGCTCTGCAGGTACTTTGACTGGCGCTTTGTTACTTCTCTACAAGAGGCGCCACTTTCTGACATTTTCAGAAGCTGATGATGCGTGCCAGATTGCACATCAGAAACGGCACGCATCATTTGTTCTCTATACTTACAATAGTGGACAAACTTATTTTTCATGATACGGGTGTAGGAAAGTCTCCAGAAAATTCCTCTATTATGTAGCAGTCAACTATCAGTTGACTGCTACATTAGCAGATTTCGTGCTGTTTATCACATCCATTTCTTACGAATATTCGTAGCTCGAGAAAAGAAAGGGACGAAAATGACTGCGAAGAAGAATTTAATCCACTATAGCTATTATCCCTCGGGATAAGAGCTAGAATGTGAATTAATGGTACGATGTAGTTATATGTAATCGAGGGGGAGATTCGCACCCCCTCAAAGCCAGACAATACAAGACATCGATTGGAAAATGATCGATCAAACGCATCTTAATTCGCACAATGCTGCATGATGTTGTAAAATTTGAACCTGTGATCGATTGTCGATTCGCATCAAGAGACAGTTAACGAGGATGTTGGAGCCCAACGCGATTCACAAAATAGTATATAACCGCGTACGATTAAATTTCGAATCGATTGCGAACGCAAGAAATCGAAAAATGCATGGTTAGCGTAGGGATAGGATGTTTGTCAAAGCGTTGTTGTCGAAACAGAGGCTGAATGCGCTGGCTTAATGAACTGCGCTTCACACTTCGTCGAAATACCCTGGCAAACCCAACACGGGCTCACGTACGCGCACACGTATACGTGTTCGCATTCATTCCGGTTCTGGTCCGGCGAGTCAGCCTGACAGCTGTCACCTTTTAAAATCACGCCTAAAAAAATGTTTAACATACGACTCGGTTGCGGTTCCGTAACTGTTCTTCACGGCACTTGTTCGAGTCGCGAACCGCGGCGAATCGTCGCGACGATTGGGGTGATTTTCAAATGGGGCTGTAATTTTAGGGTGCGGACAATCCCATCCGACTCCGCGACCGTCTACGTTCATTTAAAGTCCGATCGATGACTTTTGAATCGCGCGGTCACCCTCGCGTGACCATGTTTTCATTCAGGTGTGGTTTTTTTTGTCGCGAAATCGGGAAACCGTTTCGCAGCGTCTGGGAACACGACGAAAATAGCCGATGTCCGCATCTAGGTCGGTCAATAACCGATTTCGGAGCGTGACCCCGTCCGTCGCGCAGAGCCAAACCGATCTGACTCGATTCAATCAATCTCCGCGCTAGAATTCGCTGTTCCCGGCAACTCCGCAGTACGTTTGGTCAGCTTGTAATCTGAGTACTTTGACGGTAGTTAACTGGAGAGCTAATGCTTTTATCCGATGACTGATTAATTGAAAAGGGCCGTTGCGCTGGCACAGATGGTGCGCGGAAATATCGACTGTGACTCTGCCGATTTCCAAAGCTTCGAATCACGGAAGCTTACACGATAGTCCCGTTGCAACTAGCTTCTGTAAAATAAAAATCCGTATCATCGATGGAGTAGATTCTAAATATAAACTAAACCTAAACGTAAACTATTTCATGTTCCTAAAAAACGAGGAAAGATGGAGACAAAATCTGCCGCGACAAATAGAATAGTTTGCTGACAGTTCGTTGTCTCGTCACGGATTCACGCACGGATTTACGAACGCAAACAAGGACTATGCGCACAATGAGTTCATCGCTATTACCGCCGCGCGTTGACCATTGTGTAACGCGATCGGTGATAAATTCATATTCGATGGCGGCGGTGAAACGGACATCGGCACCGACTCGGTCAAGATTCGGTAACGCGATCGCCGATAAATTCATATTTCCGATTGTCCAGACGACGAGCAACAAATCGTAAAGCACGCGACTCGTGGGCCGGTCCGAGGAACACAGACGTCCGTGCATATGCGCGCCGAGTCGCGCCGAAAATCAAGTGTTCCGAACAATATCTGCCAATTATTGGACGATTGTGCCGCGGTGCCAACTGTCAGCGTTGGTCAACCGTTCGATTGGGGGAGTGAGTGACCATCACTCGAATCGATCAACCATGTATCGCAACGGCCGGCACGGCACTTTTGTTTTCGCAAGAAAGACGTCTCCTCCCGTTTGCCTCGGTCCACGCGCCTGCTCGTCTGCCTAATCGTGATCGCGTAATTTTATGCGTGTTTGCTTTGCACCCGGGGAGAAGGACTAGCTACACCAGCTACACACACGGTCCTCGGTCGTTATTTGTCCAGAAGATGGGCCGGACAAATCCACTCAACCCCGTCCCACCGATCTCGGTGAAATTATGAATAAATATTTGCCGCATCGGCGACATACTCCGCGTCGATGCGTGCCCCCGTCGTTCACGTTTTACGCTCGCAAGGAAAATCCGGAATGGTCTTGGATGGTGGCTAGACGCGTAGAACACCATTCACCGAAAGAAACTGTATCTCGACTGTGGTTCTCGAGTGGAGTCGTCTTGCAATCGTGTCCTAGGCTTGTGTCGATGATACACGCGCGCGCACGGGAGCACACACGCGGCCACACGCGAGCACGCGCGAACACCTCGATTCGCGGCGAACGGCACGCGACTTCTGCACGTGAAGTCGCGTGCCCGCCGGAAGCTCTAGACCGGATACTTTGTTCAGACCGACACGGTCCCGCGGAATCGCGTTTATTTTACCGATTCTGAGTCACACTGGCAGCGTTTCGAGCATCTCGACGGACACACCGCCTCGGCATTCAAAAGTATTCGAGTTCGATTGCAAAATTTCAATCGTCACAATTCAATATTCCGAATTTGGGCTATAGCACTTTCGGCAAGCAGACGAATTGCATGAAATTTTATAGCAATCAATGTATCAATATAGTAATGTACGATATGTACAACATAGTAATCAATGAATCTTTATCACAGTTGTTTGGCCTAGAAGCAGACCTGACTCTTTACATTATTATTAACATTCCGTTTTTCCTTTTAAGTCACCTAGTTATTAGCAGAGCTGCGGAAAGATAGATTTTTGAAATAGTAAATAAATGTTATCTTCTTTTCATTCAATATAGAATGATAGATAAACGTTTTTTTAAAGTAGTAATTATATGTAAAAATTATCGTGGTTAAATACATTTGAATATGCTATTAGGTTCATGCATGTGAAATGTCATATTTGTAAGTGAATATATAAAATTTCACATCTTTTTTCAAAAGTTATTTATTTAATCAAAATATGCTCCATCTGCTTCAATAGATTTTTTCCAACGAGGTTTTAATGTATAGATGTCTATCTTAAAGAAATATATGTATATTTTCGGATAGGCATCTATTATGATCTTGTTGAGAAAAATGTATTGAAGCAAATGGAACATATTATGACTAAATAAACAGCTTTTGTAAAAAGATATGCAGACTCATATATAGTCACTTAAAAATCAGACATTTAGTATGCACCAACCTAATATTTCTAAATGCAAATTCTATTTCAAGGAAAGTTTATTTGTCAAATTATTTATTATATGAGAAGATACGTACTAATTCAAAAATCTATTTTTCCCCAGCTCCACCAAAACTTTAATATAACTATAAAGTTATTTATTATTATAAAATAAAGTAGTAAGAAGAAACTATATGTATCAAACTTAACAATTGAAATATTTTTCTTTAGTTCTTTTTTATTCTACATTTTACATTCTATATCCTATATTTATTTCTTCTTTCCATTTTCTTTTTTTCTATTTTCCTGAAGCAGACTACTCTTTCCGTTTCACCCTCAATCACTAGAATCTTCTTCATGTCAAGATGGTTTCAATCAATGTGTGAGATATCTATAGATGATGGAAGAGAAAGTATAGGAGAATCGCAATTAACCGTATTCGATTATCCTCCATTTTCGTTATTTACATTTTTGTTTTTTACTATTAAAATATAGTTTCATACTATAGTATTAATATTTTACCAATAATAACAAAAATTAACTATCAATTTTAAATAAAGCACGATAATGAAAAATAATAATAATGATAAAACACCTGGAAACCCCCTTACTCGTTAAATAACTAATTTAAATAGGCATACAGTAGCGGAAACGCAAATGGTCCACTTAGAGATCGATACGCGGGGCGTTTTTGACGTTTTGTCCAACCCCTCTCTACGTTCAACGTATTCGCGCAGTACCGAAGAAGTTACTCTGTGACGGTGGATGCATAATTCGATCGAACATACTTTCCCCCGTGGAATCGGGGAAAGTATTATTCCAGTCCTTGTACCTGTGGGAACGCGTGAACCCCTCGTCGACGCAAACGCCACTCGAAGGGAGTCAAAAACAGATGCAGGAAGTAGGATATGCAGAATGTACGGGATAACTGGAACACGCGGAATGCGTATGAAGAGAAGTAGGAAGAGACAGAAAGAGAGAGAGAGAGGGAAGCTCCCTAAGGGCGAGGCAAAATTTGTTGAATCGCGATGCAACGGTAAGTAAGAATGACACCGGCTAGTGACTAGAACGGCCACGCGATCCACTTTCTTCCCCTATCCCCTCTGAGCGCGTCGGACACGCGTGCCCGTCGTGTGCGGATCCTCTCGCGAGAGGATCGGCCACGCGACACCGTTCTCCATCCACTCGCCTTATCTCTTCTCCGACGTTAGTCGTGCGAACGACCGAGAAGCGGATTGCGACGCATCCAGAATCGGCGGAAACGGTGCTAATCGCTGGACAATGGGAAAGATTTGAATTCTTAATCGGAGCAATAAGGGGGAAATCTGTTTCCCGTCTAAATAAATGGAATATCCAGCTGGTAGTACCACGGCGGAAAGTTAACGATACGATTAGTCAGCTCGGTTCCCAGGCGCAGGGCGACGATAATCGTGCGAGCGCGTGCTACGTACCATTCCTGTGTGAACTTTATCGTCGCCAAACCTCCCTGTGTTCCACTCTCTCGCTCTCCCGCTATCTTTCCCTCGCTCTCTCTCTCTCTCTCTCTCTCTCTTTCTCTCTTCAAACGCCCACCCTTCGTGACCGCGTGAATCGACTCCGAGGGAGAAACTAGGGTGGTGGCCAAGTGATTTCATGGTAGCGCGCTCGTATCAATTTACGGGACCGAGGGATGAAGTGGGTGGGACGGCTCGGATTTGCTTGGATTTCAGAAATATTTCCATGTGAACACCGTCGCGCGATTTCCTTGATCCGTTTCCTCCTTGGACCAAGCAAGAATAAACTCTCGCTAACCGAGGATTACTTGGATGCGATACTGTATATTTACAACAGGTGCGGAAGAAGAAGAATTAACACGATCTTTATTTATTTAACACTCGTGACAAGTTATGGCCGACCGTTGAATGCAGGAAACAAATAGAAGTATTGTGCAAAATTGTGACACATCATTTTCCGAAACTCAGAATATTGCCGCAAAACAATTTCTTGGTCTCTTGGTCCGTCCTTCCAATAATCCTAATACCAAAACTAATAACCTATTTTCCATTGTTTCCCGTGCAGCACACTTCATTAGGGGATTATCCTTCTTCGTGTTAACCAACGTTCGGTGCTGCAGCCCTTTCAATATTCAGAAATCCCGAACCTGTTCCTGTCCTGCCCGATAGCCCGCGACGGTATAAATAGGCCAGCGTTCGCTATAGAATTGCGTTTGCATTTTATCGTTCGCTCCTTTCGTCGTGTCCGTAACTACATATTCTCTGTGCTCACAGCTACCGTTACCGCTACAGCGTTATAACTACCACTGACCACTCGATCTAGTTTATCTCACCATTATACTCCGTTCAATGTTATTATATTTGTTTAACTTTGTTTATTTAAATACAATTTATTACTTTGTCAAACACACAGCCCACTTTACTCTCTTGCTACTAATCCTTTCAAAGCTAGAGTTTCAATATGAATAACCGAGTGCAGAAGAAGAATCGAACAATGGTATTTTTTGAATAATTTTCAAATTTTTACAATTACTTTTCGCTTGTATATTATTAAAAGCTCTTGTTTTTTTTTAAGACCAAAGTTAACCTTTTTATTAGCTTATATATTAGTAGCTAATAACTGCGTATGGCTGCGATTAGGATTTAAATGACATGTTTGCAACTCTGGGTCCAAATGGACGCCCGTCATCCGTGGTTTAATATGATTTTACTCTCCTCGGAAGTTGTTGCGGCCGATCGATTGCCAAAAATAAATAGAAATTCCAATAGAAGTAAAAGCCCATCTACAAATTGTCCACGTAAGTATCCATAATCCGTAGTCTAGCGATAACGGAAGCAGCAAATATCCTTATCGACAATCAAGACAGACGTCTCGAATATGTAGTTCGATGGCAATCGATCGTGGAAACGAATGATTTTCGGGCTTGCGGAAGAGAGGAGGAACGAGGCGAGAGGCTAACGCCGCGAACGCGAAACGTTCCCACGATAATCGCCCCCTTCGATCGCCCCCTCCCCGTTTCGTCCCGTCTCGTCCTGTTTCGGTCTAGCCTACGCTACCCTCTCAGGACGAAGTAACAGGGGTTCGAGGCTCGAGGTTGCTTTTCACCTTGAATCGAGGAGTGAAAGAGAGAAGTTGCCCCCACCTAACGGGGGAGCAGATCCAAGACTCCCCACTCCGGGCGTAGAGTTAGGGCACGGAACAGGGCACGCGGTCGTGTGTCGTCCCCGGTCCTCCCGCACACGACATACGTCGGCCGCCACGCGACCAGTGCACACGCACGCGAGTGCATCTCGCAGCAGCCAACAACCAACAGCCAGCAACCGACGTGTCCACCGAGCAACTTGGTCGCTGCTTCTTCGGTCGCGCAATTTGCTCGCGCATTTGCTCGCGCACGCGACCGCGGCCGCGGATGTCCTCCGGCACGTGTGAATCCGATCGACGTTCTCGCGTAACAAGTGTCCATCGCCGTGTCACGCGTTCTTATCAAGAGGACATCGGTCGACGTTCTCCTGCGATGACGTCTCGCCCTGCAAAATTCGTCACGTTCGCGTTACCGACCCGGTGCATCCACTAGTGGTGAATAAAAACAGTTCGACGTCCTACTACGGTCTTCCCGTGTCAACAATTCGAGTGCCCGTGGTTTTCGAAGCCGCGAGATTTAGCCAAGAAAATGTGGAGAGTAGTGGTTGCACGGTCTGACGAGAACAGCACCCTGCTGTCGTCGGAGATTGCTTCGGGGCCTGTGGCCGCAGGTCACATCTCCAGCCTGCCAGGACCACCCTCCGGCCACCACTGGGGCTACCCGCCGCCGCCACATCCCTCTTATCAGCCGCAGCATCCCGATATGCGGCACCATCACGACATGAGACCGCCCCACGACCTTCGTCACTCTTCCGGCCCCGATCCGAGGACCCAGGAGATCAGGCACGATTCGCTCAGGCCTGACCTCAGGCCCGATCTCAGGCCCGACCTCAGGCATCCAGATATGCAGAGGCACCAGGAGCTGCACAGAGCCGAGATGCAAAGGCACCAAGACATCAGGCATCAGGAGATGACAGCTATGCGGCAGGATATCCCCACTGAGATGAGACCTGGACACGAATTCGATCTCAAAATCGACGTGGCAGACATTAGAAACCAAGAACAGGCTGGTCAGCAACAACAGCAGCAGCAACAACAACAACAGCAACAACAACAACAGCAGCAGTCATCGCAGCAGGGTCAACCACATCAGCAGAGAAACCTGAAGAGAGCCATGAGCGACTCCGACTGCGACGACGTCTTCTCGGAAGAGAGCGGCAAAGAACCGTAAGTACACGAGGAATGATCGTGTTACGACTTTTTACTACTCCTAATGGTAAAACTATCGATTCGGGTCGATTATCATAGATAAGCAACGCATTTGATTGTATTTAGTTGCATTTAGATTCATCCGGTTGCATCTAGTTGCATTTCGTTTCATTCAGTTGCATATGCAAATTAAATAATTGCCGACACATTCAACCCCTGTGTTTATAATCGGCGAAGCATTTTGATTAGCCATATTGTAGAGTTTGGCAACATATGCCGACGTTGACAATCGTCGAATAATTAAAAGGCGATTGTTCTCCGGTTCCGCAGGATCGAGACGCGTTTGAACCTTGCGCCGAATCCTTTCACTGTAAGTTAGAAAGCCACCGCGGCATTGATTATTTAGGAACTCGCTTGTCTTGGGGCTTGGTTCGAGCTGTCGGAATCGTCGCGGGCGTTAAAAGCTCGAACGTTCCCGATCGTGGGAAGAGCGGCGACGGAGAGAGGACAGGATCGAATGATAGGGGTGGGAAGAGAGACGAGCGTCGCACGAATATTTGAAATATAACTGGCGCATCTGATCTGTCTGTGATGCCGCTCACCATGCCTTTGTTTCTCTTTTTTTGTTCAATATAGTTGCAACTCGCCCGGAGGCGATTCCTGTCAGCACGCGTCGCGGAAGCGTAGGAGAGGGATGATTGAGAAGAAGCGTCGCGACAGGATAAACGCGTCCCTCGGCGAGCTGCGGAGATTGGTACCCGCAGCGGCGAGGGATCCGCACAGCGGCAAATTGGAAAAGGCGGAAATCCTACAGCTGACCGTCGAGCATCTGCGAACGCTCCGAAACAAAGGTAAGTCCTCTGGATATATTCAGGATTCCCTTCTTTTCTCTCGCCTTCCCTATCTGAATCGTCGCGTCTCTCGTCGATCCGACGTCGACGTCGACCCTACTCGCGACCGGAAGACACCTGTTGACCGTGGGACGTCCCGCGAACCTCAGCGACTGCCAGCGTAACTCTGCAACCGAACAACCATCTGTCGCATTACGTCGTTCCGTAACGATGTCCACCGCGCGTTCCGCGCTTTTCCACCCTCCTCGTTTAATTACTGGCCACCTACATATACCGCACATCTTCGCGACTCCTGTTGCTCACTTCTCGGTCGGGTGGAAGCAGAGACAGTTCGAAAAATCTTCGGAGTACGGTAATTTTACTCACATTGTCCTTAGCTTGAAAATGATAATGGACTGGATTTGGGAAAAGCTAGTTGGAGAAAATAGATTTTTAAAACAGTAATAGACTATAGTATAGACTATAATATAGGCTATAGACTATAATAGTATAGATCTTCTAACGTAGTACAGAATTTGGCAAATAGATTCTTTCTTAAGTGGTGCTAACACGTTGATAAAGACTTTCAAATATATTTCAATATTATTATTATTCTATTACATAAGAAGATAGAAGTATTTCTTTACTATTTCGAAAATCTATTTTTACCCAGTACTGATTCTTGATAATCAACAAACTATAAAAACAAATATCGAGGCTCGAATAATTGCATTTTCTTTTCCCAAATTATCCATTCATGTTTACAAGGAAACAATTTGAGAGAATTTACTGTAAAACAGATCGGAAATGGGGATGCCTAAATGGCGTCGAACGGGGGGGGACAAAGTATCCGTGGCAAATAGAAAATACCGCGGGAATCTCCGCTCCTAGCCGTGATCCCGAATAGGGATCGAGGTCGGTGAGCGTACCGCTAGTCGAGATATTCCCGGAGGAGCAGCAGGTGCTGGGACCCGAAACGGAGATCCTGTGGGAAGGATAGGAAGTCAACGACTCTTCCGAGGCGGTGTTCCCACGATTGGTGGCGGTGCTAGGTGGTGGGGTATCCCGCGCCGAGCTCGGCACCCTTCGCGGACGAGCCGTCGACTCCCTTGCTCCCTTGCTCCCTTACTCCCTTACTCCCTTACTCCCATGCCCACGGCTGGGACAGATGTCGAACTCTGTGGGAAACCGACTCGCGTCCCGTTCCGTCCCATTCCGTTCTATTCCGTGTCCGTGTACGCTTATGCATACAGTATTTGCCAAATCGGCCCTCGAGCACCTCCGGAGATGCCGGCGATAGCATTCACTTTATATACCCTTACACATCCGTAAAGTTGGTTCAATCATCCTACAAGAATAATCGTTTATTAACGACGAGCACCTTTCATTCGTAAAATGGGAATACGAGTGAATCGAATTTCATGGGGGTCGCTACTAAGAAGGGACTCTCAATCGTGGACTTCGTGTTAATTCGCGCGAGATATGATATTTTTCGCTTAGAAAAATGAATACGGAGGCTTACGAGAGAAGCAAGAACCCATATTTTGTCTCTGTAGTTGTTAACAATCGGCGAAAGGTCGAGTCATAAATAACGTCGGTTTCTTAAATTTAACTTAATAGAACTTAATAACTTCTTCTTTATTTATTTTTCTATGGTTTTATTTGATTTATTTGGAACGCTTACTTATTTAGTTAAAGCAAAAGCTCGCTTGTCCCGATGATTCATAGTGGGAAAATAAGAACAATAGATTCTACCTAGCTGCCTCGGAAGTACTTACGATTCGAGCCAATGTAAAAACAAGCCGCGATGCTCGAATAGCCGTATTTCCTCTTCCTAAATTATCTATTTTTCCTCGAGGGGCCACCAATGGCTAAGATCCTAGATCACCGGAGTATTTGCACGGAGCACTATGGGGGTCTAATAAGGTTCCCACGCTGCTACCTGTCCCATTGACCGTCACAATGCAGCCGGCAGCCGGCGGCCGACAGCCGACAGCCGGCTACAAGAGACACCCTACGAGAGAGATCGCCTGCAATCCTCCTTTTCGAGGACGAGTTTGGGAAGCGACTCTACCAATGATCGGTTATCTTTGCAGGACCCGAAGGCTATGACAGCACGAAACTGGCGATGGACTACCACGCGGTGGGCTGGGGTGAATGCGCCGCGGAAGTGGGCCGTTACCTTGTCACCATGGAGGGCCTGGACGAGAGGGATCCTCTGAGATTGCGACTGCTCTCTCACCTGCAGAGCTTCCACCGCGAGCACGCACCGGGTCCCGGGCCTGGCCCAGGTGGCCACGGACCTGTTCCCTCCGCAGTACCCCCGCCAACGTCTCTGACGTCCACGTCATCGACGATCAGCTACGAGCCTGCCAGCACCGTCTCGGGGATGCCGACTGGCACCGGAACTATGCCGCCCCTTCTCGGCAGCGGTGCCTTGGGATGGAGCCAGTATCCAGGACAGTACCCTCAGCAGCAGCATGGCAAACCCTATAGGCCCTGGGGAGCGGAGCTAGCATATTGAGGCTTGACCTCTCGGATCAACCCTTCGCGAACGAATCCAAACGGAAGCAGAGACCCTTCGAGGAGGACGATGTCGCGGTAGCGACCGCGAACTGGCCACTTCGTTTGTAAAGCTTGTTGGTCTCTCAGTGTTAACAAAGAACTGATTCAAAACAGAAACGAAAGGATCTGAGACAGCGAAATACGCACCGAAGTATTTTCTCTATGTGTGATACGATTGATAGTCATGCGAGTACCTAATAGTGAAATATTAGCGCGATATTATTTATTCTATTATCTTGACTAGCGAAGTCTGCCGAATGGCGAGCGATACTGTACAGTGTACATATTATACATATTTTTCTTGTAAATAAGAGAACGATCATTTGCAACAAGGAGTCCGGCACGCCCGATTCATTTGAAACAGAGTCGGGCAAAATGTTTGCCTGAATAAAAGTGTCGGATAATGAATAAAAGATAAGCAAATTTTATTCGACGAGCATCGAATAAATGATTTCGTTCGACGAATGAAAATACATTTTTCATTGAAATATTTATTCGAGGCTTTCGAGTAAAGATACAGATAAGAGACGAAAATTCTCGTCGAATGTAAATTATTTATTCGATGCATCGAATAGAAATGCTTTTTTCGTTCGAACATTCGAATGATGAATAAAGGTAAAGTATCCTTTATTTGAATCATTATCTAAATAATGTACTCTCTAAATCAAGCCTGACTCTGGTTCAAAAAATCGACTGGATTTTGAGGGCCTTAGAGGCTGCCGGTTATCGAAGTATCAAAAAGTATGATGAAAGATTGAAAAATAGTGCGACCAATGGAAAGAAAAAAACGAGAACGTCCACGCGCGTGGACGTTCGCATATTTTTGCACCGTATCTTTTGTACCGAAACGAGACGAGGACAACGATGCGGCGGCGCATGCTGGTCCGTGAGTCTTTCAAATAAATACGATTTCATGCGAATTTCGTGTACGACGCTTCGTATACGCGGCGATGTGCCCACGTAGATCGCAAACGTTCGCGCCCCCTTCGTCTCCAGTCCTTTAAATCCGGAATATCCTTAAACCCGCAGCTTTCGCATTATCATGCAAAAATTGGCCGCAGCAGCCGCGGCGGGGAAACCGGGTCTCGGATCCCGGGGCGTTTCCTTTTGGCGTCGCGACGCCGCGCGGGACGCGAACCAGTTTAGCCAGTCTCGTTAAACCTCTCGTAAAGAGCCTCCGCGAAACGGGAATACGCTCGGTACAATTAGCAGCCGGCTCTTCTTTTTTTCCACGAATATTCAGAAACCACGGGGAGGCGAAACTAATTCCCGAGAACGGGAGTAACGGCCCGCGAACACGTGGCCATTGTTCGTAACCGAATTAGCGCCCCACCCCGCCCCCTCGACTCCCTCGGAATTATCGCTAATTGTCCGGTAGTTGTTTGCGCCTCGTTTCTAACGTTCCCCGTGAAAAGCTGAAACTCGTGGCGTAACGTGTTACGCGCGAAATCGATTGCCTCGACAACGCGTTCATTTTGCTCAAAGAGACATACGGCGTGGCACGCGCGAAATTAGAAGCTCCTGCGTTTCTGATCGAAGCGATTAAAGGACACACATCCTCGAAAGTTTTCATCGAGAATTATCCTCCGAATTTTATAAATCCATGGACTCCGTCGACTCGTCAAGTTTTCTTAAAGCGATTAGAAATTTAATTCGATCTGTCAAAAAAAAAATCGATAAAAATGATATTAATCGCAGAACTGGCAAACAAGTGAAAATGACTGGTTTCCGTTTTCTTCTGTTTAATTTCTCGTTTATCGTAATTTTTGATTCGAGTATATAATCGTATTTGCTTAAATTCAATCTCGTCAACATTATAAAACAATATAGATTAGCCCCTTGCACTATGATAACGAATCAGAATCGTGATAGTGATTCCGTGCATGATCTACTAAATATGAATATTATTCATTTCTTCTATATCGAAATAAAAATAAATTCTTCTGTTATCAAAGCTTAGAAACAAAAAATATATAAAGACAATAAAAGGAACAAAAATTGTCTGGTCGTTTTATTAAAAATATTGAGGATAAATAAGTGCTGATGATGAGTGCAAGGGAGTTAGACGCGTTTAAGGCTTCGTAAATCTAGTGTCGATCATCGCTTAATCAGCTCGAACGAGATTCGTTCGTCGATCGCAACGTGACGCGTTGCAAAAATGTTGAGCAAGTTGTCGTGAAGCTGTTGGTTTTTATTAAATCGACGCGCGTAATCGCGACCGATCGAAACCGCGGCCAGGGTGATAGGAGTCAGGGAAACACGATAATCAATCGATAAAACTATTTTATTCAAGACAATCGCGCATTCATTAGAAAGTCACAGCCTCGTCGGACATTGCGGTAAGAACGGGATCGAGACGCATCGTTCATCCGCATCTGTGCGCGCTCGCGCGCAGCCACCGCTTATAGTTATATACATACGTGTACATATATACATAGAAATTCTACGGACTATACGTAAGTAAATAGTTGGAATGCCTCTCTTACTCACAATTTATCTATCTCGCTCATTCTCTCTTTGACCACCGCCCTTTCTCTCTCTCTCTCTCTCTCTCTCTGTCTCTCCCTCTCACTCTCTCTCGATTCGTAACCGTGGTTGGCTAACTCTAACATTGATTGTGTGCCGTGTAGGAGTGTGCGGGTACCCGAAATTTTGAATACTCAGCCCCGGGTCGGATTTTCCATTTATCGGGTCGGTTCTGGTCAGGACCTGCCTCAAATATTTTCCATACATACACCTCCCGATAAAAGTATTAGAACATCTGCTTATTTCGCATAAATAGTAATATATCATTCGGTTTAAGCAAGTTTCGGTTTCCGCAAGTCTGCAATATAACATCGTATTGTCGGAAGTACATATTTACTTATAACAAAATGCATTTATTACATTCCGTTCATTGAAAACGTGTCATCGGACCGACACGCATCGATTCCCGATATATGTTCTCCCAATACGTGAAGCATACTACAAACTGCATGGAACAAAAGAGCATCGGAGGAAATAATATAAAAATTAATTTACACGAATGCCGAAATTAGTCCAAGAAGTGATTGAAAAACGCGACGGATACATCGACGAAAAGAAAATTTGAATTATCTTTTATAAAATCGACGTTATTTTTGTTACAACGTAAAATATATTTACGTCATTGTTGCAGTTTAGTGTTATTAACTTTGGAAACAGCTTTTTAAACTACAATTTCCTATCCGCTTATCACATTTATTTAATGTTCTGTATGTGCTCTAATTATTTTGGAAAGGATGTATTTATATTTCCAAAAAGTTTTTGGAAATACAGGGAATCTCAACAGTGTCTAACAGTTCGGAAATGGGAGATACCTGATGTAAATTTAAGCAACTTTTTCGTTTAGAAAAGATTTTCTCTGGCATACCGTTAACGAGTTATTAATGAAAAACTTTGACCAATAAGAGGCTAATACCGCTAACTCGAGGCCAATGGGCCAAGGTCGAGCCAATGAGCGAGTCTGGGCTTCGTCGACTTGATTGCTAAGCGCCTCGTGCTAGGAAGCTCGTTTCTCATTGGTCAATGTTTATCGGTAATCACTCGTTGACGATACCTCGGAGAACATTTTTAAAAAAGAAATAGTTGCTTGAAATGTCTCCAGGTATCTCCCATTTCCGGATTGTTAGACATTTTTAAAACGCCTTGTATAAGCACTCCCCAATTCCGGGTATGTAAAAGTTTCGAGTCTCGGACACGAAAAAATATCCGACCCGATTTTAATCCAAGAGTCTCGGATCCACGGCCACCTCTAGAGAATTTCGAGAAAAATGCTACGGATACTTGTTACTTATTAACGTACGAGAGATTTCGGGTCGCTAGTTCCGCATGATTTCGTTGTACGAGCTAGATTCGTCGGCGATCAACGCCGGAGGACAGAAGAAAGCCTGGACTCGAGTCCGAATGGATCGTTCTCGCCACGGATCATCGTCCACACGAAAGCCGGAAAAATCTCTGCAGACTAATCGGACTGAAGTTATCGTCCTACTTTCGTGTAAATGTTCTGTAGCATTCGGAGAAACAACGACGATAGTCCGTTCGAATCCGAGCCCGAGGGTTGTACGATTGAACGATCGCACGATTGCACGACAGCCGGGACGACCTCGCACGACAGCGCGATCCACGCGCCTGTACAGAGGACGTTTTACATTTTGTACGTTGCTATTTCGTGAAAAGTACGACGGGTTCCCGTGAACAAGTGTTCGACTCGGTTACGCGAAATCGAGCATCGAAGCGCACGTCCGAACACGATCGCAAATAAACACGCGGCGCTTTTTGGTAAATTCGCTTTCTCGCGCTGAAACGCCTAACGTAATGTAGAAAAGACTAGAACGAAAACGTAGAGTTGTAGTTATCCGAAAAGTCTCTCCCTAATCGTGTTCATCGAGAAACGGAAACTCTCAGTCGGGCCACACCGATGATTCGAGCCGATTGAGCGAAGGGTATTCGCCGCAGGTATATGTATACATAGACATTACGAAAATTGTCGAAAAATAAATTACAAGTACTCTTTGGAACGGATTACAGGAGGATCTGTCGAGCAGGTTCGCGTTTCCTGCTCGATTCCCGGACGCGTCGTCGACCAAAAAACGATCGATTCCCCTTGATATTGTTAAAACGGAGATCGCGTCCCGAGACTTCCAAACGAGGAACGTTCGCGTTACATGATCATTTCGTTCTCGATATTCTCATTCCTCTGGTTCTCCTCGTACTCGTCGCAGTAACAGCAGGTCGAGACGCAGTCCTCCGAGTTCTCGGCCACGTAGGTGGTGTAGGTGTCGATGCTTTTCGCGTCCAGCGACGGCATAGACCACGACAGAGAGGCGGTCTCGATGTCCGGTATGGCAGAGTGCCAAGAGGTCAAGTTCTGTGACTTTTTCGCATCCCGGCTCCTTGTCGACAGCTTTTTGATCGCCTGCGGATTCGAAACAACAATGTTCTAGTCATTGAACACCATCGAAGAATCGGTGCGCAATGACGGTGGACGCACGGTGCTCGAAACGATCGATCTAGCGTTTTTTCTTATTTTTGTTTTAATTTTGTATTTTTATAATTAACGAGTCATTTTTGCGTGTATATTCTATAAGTAAATAAATACGCTTGGAATATTTCGATTCCCTCGATATTAAAAAAAATGTTCACGCACAATGCAAGCTTCCGTTAACATCTTTGGACCAAAGTCGACGATTCAAACACTAAAAAGCTACGATTATACTTTTATGAAGACATTTAACCTTTTGCACTCGAATGATGACTCTGAAACATTGCTAAAATGTCTTATATCAAGTTTCAAAGTCATTTTTATATTTTATATTTAAATAATTGTGAAATATGTGACTGTTGTACGCTGCACAAGGATGCGCTAAAATCATTTGAAATTGGAATATTTTAAGTCTGGGGAAACTATTTTAGATTTAGAGTTAAGCCTTTGAGGTCGTATTAGGTTTGTACATAGGTGTCATACTGGTCGGAATTAATTTTCGTTGAACAAACAGTAATACATGATACACGAGATGAAGTAGAAAAAGCAAATCTTATTCATTTGTTTTAAGTTTAGATATACGTAACACAATCACATGTTTCAATTTTATGTAAAAATAAAAAAAATAAATATTTTTAATGGTCGAGAATAGACATACGATCGCGAAGAGTTAAAGTATGCTTAAATGCAAAGGGTTAATTACATGTGCATGTAGTCTGCCGGTAGGCTACAGGTAGACATGTTTTGAAAACTTAAAAGGTAGTTGCCTCGAGGTACTTTATTTACCTAGCATGTTAGCTAAGAGGTTCGTCTGTTTTCGCGACGGAAGCACGTCGGATCTTCTGCTTGGCAAGATTGTGTAAGACAAAACGCTTAGATCGTACGTTTCGATGACCGTGCGACTGTGCGGCGACGATTGTACGCGCTCCATACCCGCTGTCGCAACATTCTCGCGAGTCCGAACACGGGTGGCGGGGGTGGTTAAACGAATCGATGTTGAGCGAGGTCACGCCGATCAAAATTACTCGGTCATGAATAGTTGATCGAATTTAAAGGGGGGCGACCAAGAGGGGAACGTGTCGCAACTCCCGACCCACGACGATCAACGCGACAGAATCAACCCTTTCACCGCGGTATCTGGGTTCGTTTTGACCCGACGCTTCGCAAACACAACATTTGACACGCTTCCCCCTTTACCGCATTCGACGTAAAAAGAAAGTCCGCAGTACGGGAGTCAGTTTTTTGGTCAAGCGATCGCTGCTGTGTCCGCGTTTATATAGCATATCGGAATTGCGTAAAGTCGATACTCCAAATATTAAGCACAAACCACGCGCCCGAACGGCGTGCCTTCTTTGCTCACGATTCTCGTCTTGGAAACATCCCTTAAATATTTTCGTACCTGTTGCCGAACGACTTACCCGACCAGTTCGTCGGTAATGTAAACATCGAAACCTCAACTTGACCATATCGTTTAGTCGCGCATGAAAAATTCCCGCATACGTGAGCGAGGCAAACGGATCGACGTCTAACCAGAAAACTGACCAACGACGCGTAACTGACTGGTACTGTCGAAATTTGAACGATCGAATAATATGAGCCGACCACTGTAAACGAGCGTCTCACCCTTCACGTTTCGGAAATTGTAACTGGACTGCTGATTTTACGTATTTGTATTTATTTTAGGCGGTTGAAATTGGAGGAAGTAAGAAGACTGGAAGATGCTAAGAACGTTGGTTTAGTAATTTCAGCTTAATAACATTATTAAAAAAAGATTGAAATAACTATACTTGGCTAGTGTGTCTAGTAATTGATGCAGAAATTGTTTGTTTTGCACAGTGATCCGCGGTCTACATATAACTACAGGTTCATTCGTCGAAAAACATTCCCACGTTTCGAAATCTGAGAGCAGCGTCCACGTTGATACTCGACGCTACGACGGGCATTGAATATTTTCACGGAAAACAGATTTCAGAGGAAATTCGACGGAAAGTCAGCGATGCGTCGAGCCTGGTCGCCCGAATATACGAAGTGCTCGCGACGCAGATGGAAGAGGGAAGAACGGTGGTGCGTGGTCGGGTTGCGGATCGGACCGAATTGGGTCGACGTATGCGCCGCGGAAACCAGGGTGCACGAAACGCTGGGGGATAATTGGCCGGCCGTCTTACCCGAAGGAGTCTGCGTCCGGACTTGCTCAGCAATTTCCTCAGCATCTCGAAGGCGAGCGGCTCTTCGCGCTGGCTCCGGCGTTTGTCGCGGTGGTTCTCCGTGGTTGTTTGCCGGATTCGGCCGGAACCGTACGTCGGGCCTCTGGTCTCGGTGCTCGACTCTCTGACTCTCGGCCGAGCCAAGGAAATTGTGAACCGCGTCGCGGGATTGATTTTCGTGGCAGCCGCGAATTCTCACTCGCCGAGGCGGTCGGGTCGGGTAATGTCGGATCGGATCAATGCGCACGGGTCGGCGTCACGCGACCAAATACCGCTCGGCGGCACAGCTCTGCCCTATTTATCACCTCGGCTGGCCACCCGGCCTTATCGTAACGCGCTACACGCCGTACGCTACTACGCTGCTCCTCGCTGCATGCTGCGCATCCCCTCCCTTCCACCCCTATCTGTTTAACCCTAGACGATTTCGTACCGTTTCGTCACCGATTAGACCCGATTTCTTCTTCATACATTACCGACGGAAAACGAGAACTCCTGTTTTATTCCACGCATCGTAACATATACTTACTAGCGCGTTCCTTACAGTTGAACACCTATTAATTAACCCCTTACACTACAATAACGTGTCAGACTCGTGGTGGAGATTTCACGCAAGCTCTACTAAATATGAATATTGTTAATTTCTTCTACATCGATGTAAATATAAATTCTTCTGTTATCAAAGTATAGAAACGAAGGTAAATAAAGGCAATACGGGAAACAAAAATTGTTTGGTCCTATTAGGAAAATTATTAAGTACGAATAAGTGCTAATCGTCACCGAATGAAAGGAGCGATAGTGCAAGGGATTAATATTAATAAATACTAATTCCAAGCTACTTTTCACAATTTTAGTACGGGGAAATTTTAATAAAAATGACAGGACTGGGTTCATGTAAACGTTTCACCAAACAGTCTTTGTAATGTTAATAATAATATCAAAATAAAAAATGTGAAGCCGGTCGAAATGATCATCATAGTAGGTTTAGTGTCGAGATCGGTGTCTCCGAACGCAACTCCTTTCCTACTTCCTTTACCATTCTTGATCTTGGAGTGTGTATTTCAAAGGAGTTTTTTTTCCAGTTTCGGCAAAAGAAAACAGTACAACATATTGCATACGCGAAATCATTTTAACGTTAAACGTACCAAGCACTGACTATAAAAGAGAGATTTAAATTGCGTTAAATTTAAAACAGGTAACAAGGAACTGATCTTTTTTACCGACACGTAGATTCCGCGTTAACAATAACCCTATCGAGCTTCAACCCTCTATGGGTATAATTATTTTCTTAAATATCCACTTGCAGATAACTTGTAAGGTATTTAGTTTGATATTTCAGGTCATCTTGTGAAAACAATGAAATTATTTGGCAAAATGTCGACATATTAGTATATGACTAATGATGGTTAAAAGTAAAAAGTAATTTAAAAAAGTAACCAACGTGTGTTGCTATATAAGAATCACAAGACCGAATTTATTGAGACCCTTCATCATTTTCATTACAGCGTATGTTTGAATTGAAAAGTTCGTAACTCTTTATACGAGATAGCCTTCATAGTATCAATAATTTTGAAACAGAGGGGTGGTGAGACACAGGTTAGAGCACAATTATTGGAAGGCGACGGTCGTGATCACGATGAAGATCTGCAAGGGATCCAACTCTGAAGGTGTTTTTAATGTACGTGTGCGTAAACGACAAAAGTATTTGGGTGCTCTCTGGACATCGACCGTGCATCGATTGCCCTAATCTCGATACGAATCGATGGGAATTGAAAGAGGTGAGACCGCGGCTTCGCTTGGCAAGGTCTCTTTCGTTCATTGAAAAATCGGAGCGTGTTGGTCGCGTGTCCGCTCGTGGACTGCGCAAACGCGTACGTAGGACGCAGCGTGCACGTGCACGGCGTAACGCGTGTGACCGAAGCTGTTCTCACGCGACGAGCGTCGACCAGCGTCGACACGCGGCCCGAGCCCCGTGTCTTTCTCGATGGGTGCGTGCCGCCACGTGCCGGCTCTATGCGCCCACGGAAAACTCATAATTGTCATAACATTCGAGCTGCACCCTGTCCTTTGGCCCCCTAGCTCCACCAAACACCAATACCAGCTACTCGTCTCGAAAGAGCCATTCCATCCCCCGCTTCTCCAACAATAAGCCATGCATATTAGGTCGTTAACTAACAAGGAAACCATACTCAAGTTACACAACTCGGTCTTGATCGAACTTACGCGACAAACTGTTCTTGGGAAATTGTCGTTCGATCGGTTGCCGTCCATGCGGGGATGAAAACGGTCCGCGAAGTTGGCCGACGAAAACCATTTTCCATATTTTTTACGGCGCTGCGGAAGAGTAGATATTTGTGTATAGTTTTCGTTCAGTCATGTGTGACAAAGCGGATTGTTGTATCTCTTCTTCCTTTTTTTTCTTTGATTTTTTAATATCTTATTTTAAACCATTCAATTCCCTATTCTATTAAATATTAGCGCACGCAAAAGGCGATATTGTTGTATCTTCAGTTGTAAATTCAACGAATTTAATATAATTACAGTAGAGACTCTCTTATTCGAAGGTTTGTTTTTATAATAATATATTTGTAATAAAAATTTCGTTCAAGTTCTCTATTGGATGATAACGCATCCAAGTAGTACAACGATTAGATAATGAAACGCTCGGATGTCAAAATATTTTAAAAATAAACGTTGGGATAAGGGGTCGCTGATATATTAGACTATGGAACTTTCTGCAAAATAAAAACCGTACAAGTTGAATGTAAAATGCATAAGTTAAATGAAAATGGTTTTCTCGTTTTAACACTGGCAATAAGTTGCAAATAGTGGAACGATATCATTAAATTCGCCGTTGTAATCTGCACTTTAATTTTTGTCTTAAATGCATCAAATGCGCAGTCTGATAATTATTGTCTGAAGAGACATTCGAGATACATGAGATGCTTAATTCCTGGATAAGGGTAGCGAGATGGAGCCGACGACCGCCGTGTCGATCGTTCGTAGTTACGCGAAATTAAGGAATTCGTGAATGTCGTCACTCGGATTACGTCAGCAGGAGGCAATTCGACCGATGACGCCAGCGAGTATACGTACCTCTCTCGTTCAAACTAGGTTCGATAGCTTCGGTACGGTGTGTCTGCACACGAATGCGAGTGCAAAGCGCTGCGGATACAACCCCCGCTGCTGATGCATATTTTCTCAACCCCTTACACTATTACGTCTTTCAGAGCTACGTTGATTACGATTGTTTCGTCCTTAATTATTTCCTTGATGCAATGAGATGACTCTAGTGTCCTGATTGTCCTCATTTACTTTCATTTTCAGATTTTGATGATAGGTGATTCAAATTTTGTTTCGATTTAATAAAAATGATTGGCAGCCATATTTATCGAATCGTGCACAAAACGTTCGTCACGAGTATGACTCGTTATTATAGCGCAAGGGGTTAATACGATGATAAAACGTTTTCCAGTATTTGCAACCGTCAACCACCCATATTTCTATTCCGTTACTGTTCAATCGATTTCAGAAAATGAGGGACGTATTAACGACAAGTCATTGTGTAGAAATCAACATAAAATAACTTCGGTTACCATAAAATAAATACATCTGTTTAAACAGATCATTTCGTTAGCAAATATCGGAATACCCAGCAGTGTTTCGCTTTCCGAATTCAAAAGGAATAAACAGAAAAGGAAGGGGAAAGAGGGTGCAAGCTAAACCTAGTGAGCACTCAAAATGTCGAATCTGGGTTGGCCTGTAAGAGTGACAACACTGAATTTATTTAGAACTACAATTTTTATGACAATGAATACTTGAGGGGCTTGATAGGTTCAGTGTTAACCCTTTGCGATCGTATAAAATGATATCATACTAGTCGAAATTAATTTCCGTTAGCCGGACAATAATACATAATATGCAATCTTAAGTAGAAAAAAAAAACAAAATTTATTCATTCTTTTTTTAAGTTTAGATATACGTAATACAATAATACGTTTCAATTTTATGTAAAAATTAAAAAAATAAAGAAGTAGTTTTGCCGACTGGGAATGGAGATATGGCCGCAAAGGGTTAAGAGAGAACGGGGGTGGTACAGAGAACGCTATACACGACGAGAAAGTTCAGAATTTCGGAAGTGTTTAGCGCGCGAAAAAGTGGCCGCGGTTTGGCCGGTTTTGAACGTTTCGCGGCGATGGGAATATGGGAACGAAACCTAATCGCTTTCGAGGGAAACAATCTCCGTTGGCGATGGAATAACGAGCGACGCGTGCCGGTTGCCGCGTGCCCCGTCACGTGTCCACAAATGCCCATTCAAACATTACCGCGTAGGTGGTGCGCGTGGAAGTAAGTCTGGCCTAATTGCGACGACCGTTCCATTAGAGATTAAACTTCAAACGAGGCCCGGTGAAATTCGTTTGGTTAATCGATGCGGTTCGCCGAACACCCGACGCGACCTATCCCCCCCCCCCCCCCCAAAGTCCTTCGTTCTCTCGCGAATGCTAACTTCGATACAGCAGAGAAACATGATTTCTCTTGGGGCAGTAGATCCTCGAGTTTCAAAATAATCGATTTCCTTTCGAACAAGACTAATCAAAATCAACGAACGCGGTTTCGACGGAGAAAAAACTGTAGTTTTGCGATAATAATTAATAAAAATAATAACTTTTGTAATAAAAAAGAATCTCGAGACAGCAAACATTTGTTTGTAACGCTAAAGAGGGTGGCATGTCGCCGTTCGTTTTCACTTGATAGCGTATTCGTCCTGCGAAGAGATTTTTTGGAATATGAACAAGTTTCGATTGAAGATACGTTTTACGTATCGTTGGAAAAGTTGAACGATCACCCGGAAAACGTTTGAATAGAGGCGTAGAGAAGAGAAAGGAGGGAAAAGAGGATAAACCTGCGTCGGAGAATCTGTTTGCTCGTCGACCGAGGGTCAGAAGTCGCGGTAACGAGGCTGTTCAGCCGACTAATCTCGAGCGAGTATTTTCTTGGTCACGTATCGTATTGCGTCAATTCGACGCTCGATCTCTCGCAAATATTTGTAAAACCGTGGTGGTCGCAACTTTCGTCACGCGCAGCATGTCTTTATTAGCGAGCAGCTGTTCCACGCGAGATACAAAGAGGGCTGGTGAGAGAAATTATCGCGATTCTAGTAGAAAAAATGGGTCCCGAGATCGCTGACTACAATTGCGCATGCGGAAACTCGTGTCCAGAGTTTTCATCGTCGATCGTAGGCATATTTGCCGGTCACCCACCCTAGCCACCGCTACCTACGCCTGAGAAAGGGTGCCGACATTAATCCGTCGAGCGTGGGAAACGCTTCGAACGAAAACTCGCACGCAGGATCAGGTCGACTGGTTGAAATAAAACAGTAATCTGTGGTCAGCTTTTATCAAAATATTTGTACTTTGGATCGCGCGTAAACTGCGAAACTCCTATAATTGGCTAGAAAATAGATTCTCTTAAAGTAAACTATACAATAGTTCCTAGGCGAACACAGTTCGTTTGTCTCCACTCGTTCAATGTTCAACGACACTCGTCTGAAAAACGAGCAAAGGACGTCTGCCATTCGCTTCGACACGGTCGACAGTTTTACAGTTTTACAGTTTTACGCTACAATTGAAATTAATTGAACGCTTTCCTATATTTACAGTAGGCGAATATAGCTGTGGAGTGCACCAAAACGTTCGAGAATGCTGATATCGTAATCATCAAGCATTGAGCAAGGGTTCGTACAATTTGTCCGGTTCGTAAGGGATGTTCCTCTGATTTCCGGGCAGTAGCATGGGCACCATTTTGATGCGGAGTTCGTAAGGCAGATAATCGTAACAGAAATTATAGAAATCGTGTCGGGTGCGTATGAGTTGGAGTCGCGCCATCTCCTTCATCAACGCGTGCATCTCCGTTTTGTACGAGACATACGACTTGCGTCTCGCTATCAACGTGGACACCTCGCACAACTCGCGGACGAATTTCTCGGACAACGCCCTCGTCTGCTGCTCGAACTTCGGTTGCATCCGCTTCCACAGAAAATGGTACAGCCGATCGGTTATCCATTTCATCGGGCGCGGAAGCCGGGGTTGCTTGTACACCTTCCCGTTCACCAGAAAAGCTTTGTGCACCTGTATCGGGGCGGAATTTGGTTTCTTCAACCTCGCCATGTTGCCGCCTTTCTTCTTCCCATCCCCCGGCAACTTCGGCCCATTATCGATCAACATTTTCTGCACCTTCGCGATCTGCTGTTCCTTCATCTCGTCTAGCTTCTTCCGGATCTCTTGCGCCGTTTCGACATTGGAAAGCACCGTAGTGGCGCTCGTCTTCGCTTTAAAGAAGTCCTTCATATGCAGCTGGGCCTTCGTCACCCTCGATGTAGTCAAGAATCTCTTGGCTTTGTTGAGGCCGGTGTCGCCGTGCAATGTACTTCTTGTCGCATTCGAATGTCCATCAACGTTTGGTAAACCCTTCTCGACCTCGGACCTGGATTCCTTCTCTTCCCCATCTATCTCGACACGTCTTAACTGTTGTCGGTCCAATTCATTATGGACCCCACTGTTCGAAAATGGTCGTCCACTCATCCTGCTCGGACCGGGTTCATTCTTCTCCGCAAGAGTCTTGACTACCTCCATGTTGCGATCGATAATGACACGCGAAGACGATCGTTGTTCATCGCCGATCTTTCTGGTCGATGCATCGAGCTTTCCAATCTTGCTCGATTCAATTGATTTAATCGCGACTCCTTCCCGTTTCTTCGGGGTAGAAACGCTATCTTTCGTTGAAACGAGTGTCATCCCTTCGGACAGTTCGTTGACTACCGTTTTTACTTGACTAATTGGAAGCTCCGATGATTTTTTAACCGGTGAGTCAACGTTGTTTTCAGACTGGTCCAACTTGGGACTCTCCAACATAGTTCTTACAAACGAATTTTCCGCGTTGAAAGAAGTGGCGTCCAACAACGATGTTTCTTTTTGGACATAGCTCTGTCTCTTGCTCTGATTTTGCTCTGATCTTTCCATCGAGTTTTGTGCTTCGCCGTTGTGTTCGCTCTCCCTTTCCGAGGAAGACGAGTCAGCAAAAACAAGATTCGATGTTTTCCGAAAACTGCTCTGCTTCCTGCTTTGCCTCTTCTTAAACGATGTCGGCTTAGCGCTAATTGACCTTTTACTCATACTTCTGTTAGGAGATTCAACAGACTCTGAGTCGGAATCGTTGGATGATAACAAGGACGTTATTCTTCGAAGTTCACTCTGCCTCCTACTTTCGCGGTCTCGTAATCCAATAGTCTTTCCAGTCCCGATAGGTTCTTCCGATGTCCCAGCAATCGCAACCGTCTGTTCCTCACTGGCCCTTTCAGGCCACTTTATCGTTGCAGATTCGACACTATCTATCTTGGAATCGTTGATTTCCAACGACAACATTACGCTTTGAGATTTGCTCTCTCCCTTCGAGACTCTACGGTTGCGTCCCTTAGCAGTGTTTCTAGTCTCCATCGGTTTGTGCTCTGTCGTAGCAGACGACAATATCGTTTGCTTTTTGAAGCTTTCTCCGTTCTGCTTCTTCTTAGGCGATGCATCGCTATCTTGCTCGCTATCAGTATCAAATAACAAAGACATTACTCTTCGTGGTTTACTCTGCCTCCGCGAATCTTCATGGCTTCGTTTCTGACTAGTGTTTTTAGACTCCATCGGTGGTTCCTTCTCTGACACGACGTTCGCAACCGTTTCCTTCTTGCTGATCCTTCTGTCTCGCACTCGCGTAGAAGTTTCAACATTTGTCGTCTTTGAATCACTAAGTGTTACTCCTCCAGGTTTGCTCATCCTCTTCAGGACTCCAGGGCTTTGTTTATGGCCAGTGTTTTCAGCCACTTTTGAGGGTGCCATACTGCGAATATTACGCCGCCTTCCCGAATTTCCACGGCTTTGTTTCTGGTCAGCATCTTTAGTCTCACTTGGTCCGTTTTCTGTCATGCTATCACTGTCCGAGTAGAAAGATATCACATTGCTAACTTTCCTCAAATCGTACTGACTTCGCTTCTGACCAGTATCCACAGCCTCTTTCGTTTCATTTGTTGTCGCAGCAATTGGAACCGTTTGCTCCTCCGCATTGTCGACTAGCTTACTTCGCTTGTTCGAAGGAGTTTTTACACCTTCCGACACGGTAGCTTCGCTCTCTCTTCTCCGAGATTCAATTGGGAATATGTTCGACTTTTCGTCTTGGCCAGTACTCAGGAATTCATTTGCATTCACCGGACTTGAAGTAACGCAATGTTTCACCTTGCTTATACGTTTGCTCTGTCTTTTGTTAGAAGGTTGATTTTCAACATTGCTCATTCGTTTGCTTTGCCGTCTTTCGGGGGACTGACTGTCCTTTACCTGAGATTGTCTACTTCTAGTCATTGGGACATTTTCCTGATTTATAGTCACTTTCTGGCTATGTCTTGGCATAACATCGTCGGCTTCGACTAGTTCATTCTCTTTTACGGATTTTAGAACATGCCGTCGCGACTTACTCACAGAATTACTCTGCTTCTCCGAAGGAGATCCAGTGGCTGTCGTCTTCGTGTCGATAGCGATACGCGTCAACGATACTTTCAAGATTCGTTTTCCCACGAGGTTTTTCATCTCCTGAATTTTCTCATCATCCACGTCAGTTAAAGTTCGCTTCTCAACCACGGTAGAGTGTTTGCCTCGACTTTGCGAAGGAGTTTCTGTCGATTGCTTCGCCTCGGTGACACTTTTATCACGCGAGACCAATTCTTCGAATTCAGATGATATTCGAGACGCCCCAAATTTCTTGCTTCTTCTTTGCGTAATGCTTGCGACCTCGCCAATTTTCTCGTCATTCACAGGAGTCGAATTTCCCTCCTGAATCTGAGCTGTGCTTCTGGTTTGTCTGCGTGAAGGAGTTCCTATTGATTGTTCCGCCTTGGATACATTCCTAGCACGCGAAATCGATCTTTCCTGTAATTTGCTTGGACTCTTGCTTTGTCGTAGAGAAGCTTCTTCGTTTTGCACAGCTTTCTCATCGTCGAACATAGCTGAAATTAATTGTTCTTGCGATTTCGTTGGTTGCATGGTTCGCGATCCGACCGCAGATTCCTCCGGCGCTAACTCAGATGCTACGCTTTCATCGTTCGCAATTTTCTGACTGCTGCTTGTTATCGTTTGTGATCGTATACTCGTATTCGCATTTTCACCATTCTCAGCTTCGTCAAAGTTGTCCAAGACTGAATGGGTCCTTGTGCCTTTCTCAACTTCTTTTTGCAACACAGATTTTAGATGTAAAACGGCGGAAATTCGATCGCTCGCAACTGGAGGTTGTGAACTAGGAACTATATCATCGTTGTTCTGAGAGCTAAAAGTCTTCTTGGTACTGGTTCTTGCTACATCCACGTTCGTCAAGTCAGAACTGTTCGATAGTCTCAGACGAACCTCATCAGAGTGGGAGGTGTTATCTGTGCTGATTGCGCGGGATCTACCACTTAATGATCGCACATTTTTGTTACTTCGACTCTTTCTATATTCGGAAGGATTCGAGATAATTATCGTAGTCGATGAATCACTGTCATCGAGAATATTTTGAAAAACGTTCTTCCTAGGACTCCTTTGTGATCCTCTCAGGAATTTAGACCTCGGCTTCGATCCCTGAAAAGTGGGGCGAATCATGCTGACGGAACTTTTCGAAGTCTCAGAGGAGTCGTTTTCATTTATGTATACAGATTTGCTTCTACGGGTTATCTGCAGCTCGGGTTTTTCTATGGACTCGTCAACCTCTGTACTAATATCGTGAATTGTCAAATTTGCATCCTTGTCAGTCGTATTTCGGAACAAAACATCTTCGAAAAGATTTTTTTCCTCCTTCTTCATTTCTCTATTGTGTCGCCTCAACAGCTTCGATTTTGGCTTCATTACTATATGTTCCGTGTCGCTGTTGCTATTTACCTGGCTGTCATATTTGGACAGATTAGAGCTATCCAATAGTGTACTACTTGCTTTCGGTAGAGATTTAGTCGACAGATCTTGTTCATACTCGATCAACGAATTTTGAACTTGGCTCGGATCTGTTGGAGCAGCGATCACAGAAGAGTCTGCCGCAATTGATAAGCTTTTATTTAGAGGCTTCCTCTTTGAAGACATTGATGATAGTTTGGAATCACTTGCATTTTTTAAAACGTCCAGAAACATGTTCTCGCTGCTTTTCTTTGCCTTCTTTACTACAGACCTAAGAGGAGGCCTCATTTTTCTTACCATAACTTCTTCATCTGACTCCGACAATGGTGTTGTGGTGGTAGCTGTACCTACTGACATACACATCTTGGTCCTAACAAAAGCAGTAACAATAGCAATGCAAAATAAGAGTAAACAGTATAAGAGGTGACTAATTTGTTTTGCTCAATGCAAATCACAAATCAGTATGTACTAGAATTTTGTGAACAATTTACTATAATATTCAAAACATTTTTACAATTCTACTAATATTAAAGTAAAACATCTATCTTACCTTCCTCCGATAAACCATTATTTTTCTGGTGAGATTTCGAATTGGCTGGTGTGTCTTCCAAAACTTTCCACCAGTCATCCTTAAGATCATTCTCACTTATGGACGAATTGGAATTCAATCGACGACTCGTCTGATTAAAATGAGTAGAATCGGTAGATAATCTGGCTATTGAAGTGTTTTCTAAATTTCTCCACCAATACGGATACTCTGAAATGTGTAGACAAATAAATATACAAAAACCTAACCTACATAATCTTTCACAAACAGTACATACCGTCCCCCAAGTTATTCGTATCAGGATTCAGTACACCCGAGCCACCGCTGCTTTTGCTGCCCCTTCTACTATATCTCTCTAATCGTATACCTAATCTTTTTCGTGTCTCCATAATTTCTAGCAAATAATTTTCAAAAGTTCAGACCCAAACAACTTTAAACATAGTATATATTTCACCGGCTTTTCTATAGAGGTCTTAGGTCTTAGACGATGAGATACTCAGAACGTATGAATAAAACTTTAGACTGACATTAATATTGAACACTTGTTATATGTATTTCCACAACTATTTGCACGATTTTTGCTTTATTAACTATAAAATACAATATAAATCTTGACATGAATTATATTTGACATACAAGCACAGCGCCTCTTAAGGAGAAAAATCGAAGCTTACTTCATAGTCCGTACAGCACCAATTGAGGTAATAGGAAAACGCTCAAACTATTAACCAAATTACCAACAGTCGATATTGGCTGACAGTTTGATCGTTTTGTCACTCCCTAATTGATGCTATACGAACCCTTAAGCGAAACATTCACATATGCGCATAGAGCACAAAATTGTTCTAAAGATTACAGGGGTGACGAGTATGTTTAGAACTGAATGTTACATTTAAGTTATTCCTTCACGAGTCACACATTTAGATTCGTACTAAGAATTGAGCTACATTTAAAATTCCCTACTCCACATTTGAACTTTAAAATAATATCAAGGAATGTACAACAAAATTAAGTTTCAAACATATTTTTTAAAATGTATGTGTAGTTTACTCTTTTACAAAAATACAGTTTACATTTGAAATAAACACGACTTCATCATTTTAAGTAATTTGTAACTAAATTTGATGTATAATAAATGAATTATGAATTTGCTCCACCTGTTTTATATTATATAACACTATTTTGAAATAAACTATTGCTTTGTTTTGCATGCTTTCATATTTTCTGCACTGAAAGTCATAGTTACAATGTTGTTCCTGTATACAACGTTATATAGTAGAACGTATAATACATTATATACAATATGTTAATGTCTCTTTAGCCACAAGAGCAACTTTTGTCTACAGTGTATAGGAAATTTAAACTGTAATATTTAATTTCACAACAGTGGAAGGCGGCATCACAAGTAACAGTCTCAAGTAATATACATAGATATTCAATCTATCATTTACTTTAAATGTGGCAAAGATAAATAAATATTTCGAAAATTGTATTTTCCGTTGAAGATTAACGAAAATAATTATTTCAATCAGCCTTGAATAATTTCAATAAAATAATTTAAGTAAATTTTGCTTTTATGGAAGAGCGGGATCTCAAGTTTTTCTTAGTAGCTTGATCAACTTCTGGTAAATCATCATCTTCTGACAGTGCAGGCTTTTTCCCTAAAAAAGCACAAGTTTTTAATTTTAATTGTAATCTTATAATTTAGTAGCACTTAGGAAAATAATATTCAAGATTATCTTACCCTCCTTTTTCTTCGATTTTTGTTTCGACTTTATTACTACCTGTACAGTTGTCGCATTTTCTCGAGTACGCTTAATTTGTCTCGTAATATACACGTAAGAAAGATACGCTTCAAAGACAACAATGACACTTAAAGCTGAGAAGCGTACAAGGGGAATATTGAAGTTTCCAGCATCATAATCAATTTC
Organism: Augochlora pura; assembly: GCF_028453695.1. Lineage (NCBI taxonomy): Eukaryota > Metazoa > Arthropoda > Insecta > Hymenoptera > Halictidae > Augochlora > Augochlora pura. Next base: position 10,725,995 of record NC_135777.1, on the reverse strand, counting down.
ACTTTCCACTTGACTTAAACCGTATAAGAAAACCAAAGCTGCAACTGCGAGTGATGCAACACGCACAAGAACATATATCGAATTTGCAACAACAAATGTCACTGTAAACAGAAACAATGGCATTTTATACATTGTACACATTGGCTCCCATAAATGTCAAATACCTACGTTTTGCCATCTTCTCTCTTTTACTAACAAAGTGTATAATTCTAGCACCATGAAGCATAACATCTCCTACATAGTGTAAAACTAATAACAAGATTCCCACTTGTTGGAAGCTGTAAACAACATATGAATTATAAGAAATTAATTAAGTAGCAGTGGCATGTTAATTAATTAGGAAATTATAATATTTAAATTATACTTGAACATATAAGCAGCAAGAGTGAACAATAATCCCACTGTTGCTTGAGCAGCACGTGACAATATGTCTTCTCTCTTCACTCTCTGGAAGTACAATTCAGGATAGCAATGCAGCCAATAAGAAAGTTGGCCAATGAAAAATAATTTAGAGGAGAAGGTTAACAATATGGGATAATCTGTCCATAATGATGTTATGTTTAACAGCAGATTTTCTCTGAAAAAATATAAGTGTAATATTCATTAAAATAAAGGCCCAAAGCTATTGCGAGATTACTACCATTTTTTTACCTGATAATTATGTCTGTACCCCATATGACAGACAGAGCATAAAACAAAACTAATTGACTAGATTCATTAAATTTAGCTAGTTTCACCTTACTGAGATGTAGACGTTTAGAAATTTTCTGAAATCATAGTATGCATTTACAATATATATACATTGAAAAAAATGAACAAAAAAGAAAAATATATTACTTACATCAAATACATATTCTTGAAACACAGCATGCATTACGATTGTAATTAAGAAGTAGAAAAATACAGCACAAGCATCTTTCCAACCAGTTGCATATTTAACCATTGCTGTTGGCTCATCTATGTCAGAAGTCACATTGTGATGGAGAGCAATGAATGTATATGCCCATGGTGATGTGGCCTATGAAACAACAGAATATATATAAAAAAAAAATAAAAATAAATATATAAAAAGAACGAATATAATAACAACAATGTGGGATGGAACAGTAAACCGAAATATAATGTATATAATGTTATATTGTTATAGTTAGTAAAAGCTGTTAGTTAAAAGATACTGTCTATTATCAAAACATCGAATTTATCGCTAAACCAGCGACAGCGATAGTAACATATGGTTATTCTGTCAACAACATATGCGCATACAAAGGTGAGTAAAACGTTTATCATTTGAACTAATCGGCATCGTTTGTTCAATCATATTTGATGAGAAAGGTTAAGAAAGATAATTGATAAATTTCAAAAAAACCATGTTAGTGTTTGAAAAACCAATTACTGACCTGCACCATTAGACCAGTTACGAAGATTAAAGCCACACACGAAACAATATCTCCATGATTCTGAATGACAAACTCATGACTAAGTATCGGAGGATTTTTGTTCGAGTTCTTGCGTCCTTTTATTGCAACCATGTTTGCAACAAAATTACCGATTCCCTATCACAGCTATCACGAAATTGACGGTTTATCACCGGGAAAGTGTTTGAACCACTGAAGCCGAATGACGCGAAGGACTCCACCATCGAACGCAATGCCAGTTATCTCGCGTACACAGATAAACCGACACATAGAACCAACAGCGTATGGCACCAACTGGCCAACGTAGGGCAATGTGGCACTTGTCTATATACTCGTTGGCACCACGTGAATCGAAATAGTATCAAATCACACCTCCAAACTTATCAGAAGGTATTGTAGTGCGTCGTCTACAAGTACAATTTTATTCGACACGAAAACAATTCCATTGATAGACGAAAATTCCAAGACGTAATCTTATATATATATAGTGTGTTGTCTTTAAGAGCGACAGGAGTTTTACGTATGCAATTTATGTTTTAGTAGATTTTTTCTAGATTTTATAAAAACTGTAAGAAGATTCTTTAAAAACTTATATTCCAATGATTTGCTTGGAAATTTCAATGAATTATAAACATGTAAAGATCCGCAATTTACAGTACGAACAGAGAGGATGGGACTTTGGTATTAATATAAATAAAAAAGTTTAATTTTTGGAAACTGCAATAATTAATCATAAAAAAGATAATAAATAAATAACGAAATTCTTACATGCAAAATATGCAACTTATTTGATTTGCATTATCGCTACGAACTAGATGTGTTCATTTATCGAGCAATCGGTATCAAATAAAATTCGTTATATTGTATGTGAAATACAAGTAATCATAACATACACTTTATTGAGAGCATTAGGTACATTCTCAGTGATCACGATACATATACACGTATTTATTCGGGTGCCGTTATGCACCTGTTCCTGAAATTGTGCAATTACCACAAATACTTCGCGCGCGAACTTTGAACTATTGATGAATAAATAGAATTACGATAAATATAGACATGCGATGGTAAGGTTAAAATATATGTTCAACAATTTGATGTTCGAATAAAATAACACATCTGTTACGCTATATGCATACGTCACAGATAAACTGTAAATTCATTGATCAACAATGAGTCGAAAATATAATTTATGTATATCTGCAATCGTAAAAATAATATATATATATATATATATATATATATATATATATATATATATATACATGTACATATACATATATATATACATGACTAAATATATACGACTAAGAAAAAAAATATATATATACATATACAATCTTTCACCGTTATATATTTAGCCGCCTATCGGTTACTAGTACAATACTAGTTCAATCGTCGTATAATTAGGCCAAAAGAAGTTTTTATTTTACACGGTCGACGGTGCAAACAGGAGGTCTTTAAATTTCTATTGTTTTTGCGATCATATTTTTACGAAACACTTTTTATACTATAGTAATTATCCATTTAGAACGATTAGTAATATCGCTTATTTGCTTCTTGATAACACCTATTAACTTTACAGTATCGTAGATGACTCGCAATTGTTAGTAACATCTTCGAACAAGCAATTTACATGATCGTTCGTTAAACACGTATACATCTTCCTTACGAATGTAGTTTTAAAATCAGGACTCAATGCTTCGGAAAAGGCCTGAACGATTAATATGTGCTTTGAGAAAGCTATTTACGTCGAATAAATTCGGTAAATCATCCTCTATTGCTATTGTACAATCGAGCTGTTACATTTGATAGATTGAATTAATCACGGTAGATTCGAAGATACTTTTATTTTCTGTCGTTGCTCTGTCGACACGCAAGTCCTATGTTACATTAAAAGTGGACAATCGCTAGAAAACGTTCCCCCGTGTTGTTATCGGTATTATTTTATATCGATAACATTGGATAAATTTATTAATATAATGTAAACTAACGTGCTTTTCTTTCTAGAATTTCTGTACGAATAATGATAATAATAATAACAATAAATCATGATGATGACAATGACAATAATAATAACAATAATAATGATAATACTAATAATCTATTTTTAGTATTTATTCGACGACTCGTTCAGATAAATAGAATTAAATCTAAATACTCTTGTGGTCACAAGCCTTACATCTTAGCAGAAATCTTTTAATGTTACACGCAACCAGCACGACTCGGGCTTTTGGCATACCCTCTTACGTCGTCCGACGTTGCAAATTATGTTTCGAGGTAGACAAGTATATTCTTCTTAATAGCTTTTCGTAGCTATTGGTAAAGCTAAACCAAAAGATAATGTTTTTATCAAAGAAAAATGCCACGTTATGTTTAATTTTATATCTTAGTAGACCACAAATATAGCCTAGTATATTTTGTCCGCGACCTAGCGATTCATGAGGATGGTGTGTCCGATTTCGTGATTTCATGATTTTGTTTATGACTTCGGGATTTCTGTTGCAACTAAAATGTTGAAGCAATGAGAATAACGCATTCTTATTCTAATTAACTTCGGTCAACGTTTAATAGTGAATAAGTAATAAGTGCTAAATATGCAGATTGTTTGTCTTTCAATTTCTCCGAATTGGTTCAATATTCTACGTGGATGAAAGTGAACGCAATGCCAAGTATGCTAAACGCTGCACACGATTCAACAAGTAACAAATTTGCGAATTATTTGTTTCAAATACCGTATGGAGCGATTATTGCACTCGGCTATGAACGTATCTTCTTTCATTGCGTATATTCCATTATATTGTAATATGTTTTAAACTCGAAATTACGCATACACGATGCGCACGTTACGTTTCTGAATAGCAAATGGCACTGCTATAATGATTCAACTGTCATCAATGAAAATGTTGTTCTACGCAGATGTTCTAATAATTTGTTTTGCTTTCTTATACTATTCAGGTATATGATATCTTACCTTCGCGTTTTTTCAGGTACTATTTTTGTACCTATTTCTCACCTGAGCTTAAACCGCATTTAAGATACATAAATTCGATACATAAATTCGAATTTATACTTTTACTATATATATATATATATATGTATATATATTTATCTGCATTCTTATCCATGGCAATAGTGTATAGTAATCTGTCGTTTATTTAGATAATTCACATTCAAATTTTCAACGCGCGTCTCATTATCGATTAATTAAATATGTAGACGACAGGTACACGCACATACATAGTGATTTTTCCAGTGGTCGATGTAATAGCCAACTTATATTAAATTTTTGTAGAATGTCGTGGTTCTACTTTACAACTACCTATTAGCATCATCGTTCTTTTTCTCAAAAGTAACAACGTAACATGATTAACATAATGCCATACAATACTGTCATACTCTTCAAAAACATCTACGATCAACGTACGTTTAACATTATACAGTTTATTACGGAACATTACCTTATACTGTATATTTGTGACGTGAAATTTGTAGCTTAGACAAGAGGTGGGTCATTATCGAGATCCATTTCTTCGACGGTTATATAAAGTCCCTCTTCCTCGTAGGTGGACTCGTGTTTCGCTAAAACTTTCAGTAACGGTCGCAACTTCATCCACCACTGATACGTTGGAATGCGATGACTGTATAATTAAAAAAATGTTATTTAAAGCTTTCAAAATAGGAAACAGAGAACGGTTTATAGTTCCAATTGTAAGCTGCTAAACGACATCGATTATTTACGTCTTTGTATGTACTTACTCAAAGTCGGTAACATCGAGAAGTTCAGAGAACGGTGTAAATCTATACTGTCTCCGTACTATACCAATCATCACCGCAGTGTCGGTATCCGTAGTTAACGTTTTGCCATCGGCATTAGTGTGTTTTTTCAACTGATCGCTGAACCAATCGACCGCTTTAGAGCCCATTTTCGTACCCAAGTTACGATCAAACGGAGTTGGCGAACCACCTTGCTGCATATGTCCTACAATCAATTGCGGAAAATACAATGTATTATTTGTATTAGACAACTGATTAAAAAAAAATTGAACTAGTCAACACATACCAATGATATTCATTCTACAACTGAAGAGACCTTTCCCCTCTTCGCTGAAAAGTCTCTGCATAAAATCTGTATTATAGTTCAAGTTAGCATTTTCGTTTCTCAAAATGAGACCTCTTTGTACACCTTCAGACATTTTCGCTGCCATTGCAATCACGTCCTGATTCAAATCTTTGATGTTGAATTTTTCCTCAAATATATACGCCGCGTCCGATCCACCAGCTAATCCAGCAACAGTGGCCAGATAACCACAATAGCCACCCATAGTCTCGATAATAAATACTCGGCGTTTTGTACCTTGTGCCGATTGACGAATACGATCACAGATCTAAAAGTAAAAAATACATGTAATCACGAGAGTTGGATTGGTACAACTATGCTTTTATATTTATCTCAGAGCTAGACTACAATTTACCTCCGTAATTTCATTCAGAGCAGTATCACAGCCTAGTGAAAATTCAGTTCCTGGCACGTTATTGCTGATAGTTGCGGGTATCATTGCAATTGGAATCCGGAACTCCTCGTATTTATCTCTGGCTTTGTAGAATGTAAGACCCGTTTGATAACCCTTCTCAGGTAAAGGTAACAAATAATTAGAATTCATTCGACATGGGTTGTTCCACAAATTATTACCTCGAATCCTCCAATAATAAGTAACGCTTGAATTCCAAACTCTTTCAATTTTTGAGCAATTTGCGGCAATTGTTCGTCTTTCGGGGGAGCCCGTTTTGTCCCCAAGTATGCACCACCTTGTGCTACCCAACCGGTGACAGAAGGCCAATCCATTGGCTTGAACTTCCCAGCCATAAGACCGAGTATTCCGTCGCAAATGCCGTAAACCTAAAGATAAGCACTAAAATTAAATCTCTACCGCAGGATATAAAAAAAAAATACTAGTTGTAAAATGATGATACCTTATCGCCTCTATATATACAATTTCTAACGAAGGAACGTACAGCTGCATTCATACCACAGGATGGCGATCCTATATGCATCACGGCTAACGTATAATGATCCTGAAACAAAATTCTCGAATAATATCTTGAAAGAACTGGTCGTAGCTCCATGCAACGTGCACATAAAAAATGAACACATGTTGTAGTTCTGAATTCCATCTGCTCATCAAAACGCTTGCTACAAATTTAAAAAAAAAAAGATGGCAGTAGTAAAATGATGAATCAAGGATATTGTTAACTTACTTGTCTGCATAAAGTGAATTGCTGGTTTAGAGAGAAAGAAATGAAGGTGTTAGCAAGACTGTGCTACAGAGGCGTCAAAATACAATACTTAGCAGAAAAATGTACATGAAAATTTCTTTCTGAACAAATTTACCTTCGTTAATGTGGGGCCATTACTCTCCTGCAGCCGTATTAAACAATAAAAGTAATATAGATAAGTCTTTGCCTCGATATAATTATCAAAATTTCGAACTAAAAACCTTCGAATATTTCTATTCGTATCAAATACTTGTTAAATTCTTTCAAATTTCACTTGAAACTTCGAAGAAAGATTTTAAGTTCGTGGTAATTGTTCAGAACACATGGACGACAATATCATACCTTGTTGGGATCATGATCAACAGGTGCTTTCAGGCGAGTCAACATCTTGTACGTCTCCAAGTTGCGAGCAAATCCCCTAGGTTATTTGAAATAAATTATAAAGAAATTATGCAGTAAATCTGATGATTTGTTCCAATAATAAAATTCGTCTTACTTTCCACGAAGTTGAACAGCTAAATCCCAATTTTTGTCAGCCATAGCTTGTGCCACCGCCTTGGTACGACGTACACACTCCATCAGGGGCAAACGAACAGCCTGATTTCCATCTAATGTAACCACACACGCTTCTGTTTCTGGTGTTGCCTCCATTAAAGCCATTACAGCTTCTGCACCCATTCGACAACCCTTTACATTACCGGCATTACATTAATAAATCAACTTTGAAATTTTATTGATTAATTGAAAATAGTTTAGGTATCAACGATAAAAAAAAAACTAACCAGAACTCTATCGAAAGCCGATGGATTACCACCTCTTTGAACGTGACCGAGGACAGTAATTCTAGTATCTTGTTGTAGCTTATCAACGACAACTTTATGAACTTTTTCTGCAGTAATCGGTTCACCATTTCTATCCACTGCTCCCTCAGCTACAATAATAATATTCAAACGTTGACCAGTAAGTCTTTCCTGGAAAATAAACATTACAATTTTAGTACTTGTACGCAAAAATTAACAGCTATTTTTAGAAATAATATGTGTTAGAAAAATCTTTCAGATTTCGTAAACAACTTAAAATGTTATTAAATAAAAGAACAGAGTGTAAGTATAGTAGCTAATGTCAACTAAATTGTTATAAAACAACTTGTTACCATTTGTTAGATTTAAAACTATGTGACTAATGTATCCAATCAAATGGCGTATAAATTAAAACAGAAATGAAGTGCCATTATGCAAATAAGCTTACCAAGATAAATAAAGAGTTCGAATTGAAATGTAAAAAAAAGAGTGACCTTCATCACTCGTTCCTATCTAAATGAATCAAGCATAGATTATCAAAAGAAATTTCTGCTTTGCATCTGACTGTGCTAAACAGTGAAAAGTACATACTGCTAGTTATGCCGAACCGTATAAAAATAATAAAAAAAAAAATTAAATTGCGAACCTGCAATAATTTTTTGCACAGCTTGTTTGGCCAATCCTGTTCAGGTGGCCACTCTGGGATGAATACAAAGTCAGCTTCACAACATATGGCTGCCACTAGAGCCAGGTAACTGGAATAGTATGATATAAAAGCTAACTAAAAATATTATTAAATGAAAGAAGAAAATTATGGAATCAACAGTTTCAAAGTTTGATGAATAAAAGGCGAGTCGAGTAAATACAATTACATGTTTCAAAAGACATTGAATTACATGTTTCACACTCAACATATTTGATTTAATAAACAGCTTTTACTTGAACTAATATAATTCAGCTGTTCGGAAATTAGCATACTTTTCTTTTTCTGGCAAGTCTAACTACAGTAGCAAAGGAGCAGACACACGCTTTCATTAGGAAATATAATGAACTCAATGGCATGTGTTCAAATCTGACCATAAAAGAGGTTTTGTCATAATTTAAAATATTCAATTAAAAAAGGCATGATTGTTCGAAACCTGCCTGCTGCACAGCTTTGCAAACTTCCTCGACCCAATCACCTGAAGTCGGTGCTTCAGGTATGAAAGTATAGCATGCTTCTGAAGATAAACTCGAGGCTAACGTCAGATACCTGAAAGGCTCTAGTTTTATTAGCTTTACTTTTTATCGACTTTATAAAATTGTTTGTATTTATCTACCAAATGGAAAATTTTCCAAAATAAAACTCGATCTCAGACTTGGCCATTTGATTTTTTTAACATAATTTAAAAGGAAAATAAATGGGAAGTAATGCTGCTTTCCTTTGTGATACCAGAAACAGAAGTAAGCAACCAAACATATAGGGAAAATATTGTATAAATTACTGTATTTGTTAAATTTAGTTAGTGAGAGACAATAGTATGGTAAAAAACTTGGGACTTCCTAATCAACATGCCTGCTCCAATTTTTTACATAGTTTATCAGGCCAGTCAACAGGCGGTGGTGATTCCGGGCAGAAAACAAAATCTGCTTCTGCAGCTAAAGCACCCACAATGGCCAGATACCTATCCGAAAATTTATCACACTTGTAAACAATACTAGAGAATTAAAAAGTTATGCAATTTATTAGAAACTACCCTATTAGTAGTAAACTTTCCTTTATCGCTGAAAAATTGCTTTTGTTGTAATTTGCATGATGTAATATCAATAAAAAAAAATGTTTTGCAAGACATATTGAATAGTTTGCTTACCCACAATGGCGACCCATAACTTCCATAATGAATGTCCTTTGATGAGAATATGCTGTACTAACGATTGCATCAATGCTTTCAATAATACGATGCAAAGCGGAGTCAGTACCAATGGTCATGTCAGTTCCACAAAAATCATTATCAATAGAACCCACTAAACCGACAATATGCAAGTGCTGATTCTTGTCTGCTTGTTCCTTAGTTATTTCACCTAAAGGTAAAAGAAGAGTGTTAAAAGTACAACTAATGTATAGAGAAATACATTTTTCTTACCCGAATCTGCCAGTTCCTTCAACAAATCGGCCCATTCTTCTTTGAAGAGATTTGCACCAGTAAGCGAACCATCACCACCTATCACAACTAAATTAGTTATACCACGAGTTACTAAATTTTTGGCAGCTGTTCTACGACCAGCACGTTCTTTGAATTCCATACATCTCGCGGAACCAATTACTGTACCACCCTAAAATGCATATAGAATTATTAACATTCAAAATCGAGCAACAGAATGGAAGAATTTTATACTTACTCTGTGAATAATGCAAGACACAGATGACCAAGTTGCTTCAACAATGTTATTTCCTCCATCTACCATGCCTTGATAGCCTTCTTTAATAAAAAATACTTTACATCCTAGATAAATACCCATTCTAACAACTGCTCGAACAGCAGCATTCATTCCTGAAAAGTTGATCGCAGTATAAATATAAAAATGTATATAACATATATTTCCACTGAAATAGTTTGATCTCTTACCTTGGGAATCTCCTCCACTAGTAAAGACAGCAAGACCTTTACCTTTATGGCTACCAGGTTTTATAAACCTTTGCGCTGCCAGGTCTTCAGCCATTTTGTAATACTGGATGTTTGCCTGCAACATAAGTGGTCTTTAGCACTGGGACATTTCAATTATATTTTTCAATTTTGTTCTTTGCCTGGGAAGGTTCAGCATTTATGTAGTGACTACTGGATCTCTTTGCTGCCTGAGCATTAACTTTGTCATTTACGTTTGATATCAAGTCAAAGTAAGTCCATGTAAACATCTGGTTAAAATATTTGTTAATATAACAACCATTATTTTATATAGTTGTTACAAGTTTTGCTCACTTGTGGAAATACAACTGATAATCTATAATTCTGTTTATGTACTGTCCCTTGTAATTGTAATCTAGGGTCAGTATCAACAGGTTCTGCTTTTCCATAATCCAATGATACTGTTTTTTGTGACGTACAAATGGATATTACATCTACTTCATCTAATTGAAAGACTGTAAAGCACATTACAGTATTTTTAGGAAATGTAATCAAACTACAAAAACGATTTCATGATTAATAGGTTACTTTCTGTGGGAATTTTAGACTGAGATTCTTTGTCAATATCCATATCTCTTTTGATATGTACATCTTCCTCACTGACACATGAACATGGAGAATTATTATTTATTTTCGACATTTTTCAATGAAAAATAACAGGAATTTTGAGGCTAAAATTTGAAAAGTACAGAAACTATAGATGTTAATACGTGCGACACTGGCACATGAACATCGTAATTGATTATATTAGAATTATTGTTTTCAGTGGTGAAACCATAGGTTATTCGAATAATATGAAAATCAAATGTTTCACGATGACGGTCCCGCAATATTAAGACATGTAAGAATAACACGTATCGAGAATTAATCATGCCATATTGATAAAAGACATAATATTGAGTCTTAAAATAAAATTAGCATAGACTGACAACGGATCTCGTGAATAAGTCAAAAAGTATCGAACAATCACGCAGAGAATTATTTTCTCAAAGGGCATTGCAACACAGAAGTTGTTTGAGCAGTCCTTCATATTTTAAAATAAAATCGCGTGTACATGCAAAGAATCAATGGAATCTGGCAGTGTCTCAAAGAGCCGCGCTTCAAAACATTAGAACAACAGCGAATCGCACAGTATAGATCATTCGAATTACACCGTTCAAAGAGCGAGGCGATGAATTTTTTTTGCGGGCTGGTTACGTGAAACAGAGCGAAGACAAAACGTAATTTACAAAAACAGATGATTCAACAGGGCACATCGTCAGACATTTAGTTGCGTTTCGCAAACAACACGATCAGAAATAGTTGGTCGTTGAAATGTATATACAATGTAACGTCACACTGTCACTGACAATTATTTAATGTGCGATCGCCTATATACCATATAGCGCGAAATCTGGATATCTTAAAAAACAAATATTTGTGGGTGGTTTGTGGACTCACCAAGTAAAAATATTAGTTTCGATGGTTATCGAAGGGCGGACACAATTCTTTCAGTTTCAAAGTAAGCGAAAAAACCCGCGGTTATCCGGCGAAATGTCAGACACCGCTTCCACGTCCTGTGTCTGACTAAAACTGAAGGTGACCTTTATGTGTGCTTCTGCACGCAGCCCCCACCATCGGTATCGGTTGCCTTTCCACACCCCGCTTGACAGACAATCAAATTTAGGAAAGGTCTGTAGATGGTGTTAGTGGGATGTTCGTCCGCCAATAAACAGCCTTCGACGTTACTATCGTGTTTCCGGAACTTTTTCAAATCTTACCCGCACAAACGGCATTTTCATTTCAACGCTGCACCTTGGATCATATTCATTATCTGACCTATATCTGTGTCTAGATCTAGTGCAGTGTATGAATTAATTTGTTCGTATGTATGATACTTCGGAACTAGGAAAAGATTTCACCAATTCCAATCAAACTTACATCATTACAATAGTCTATGCCGCTGGAAGTAACACAGGCTACATTAGTCAGTGAGTTTTTCGTGGTGTATGTAATTATGTTATCTTCTTCAACAGTAATGTATCAATATATTGTATAAACTGCACGAAAAATGTTCCTGACTGAAATGTAGTTAATTCGCGGACAACACGTTGTGCATTGGTAAAGCCAAGTTATAAGGGTCTAAACACACTCGCATTGGTCTAAAATGCAGTTCTAGCTAAGCAACAAACATTTCTAGTTTATTACCAATTAGTTTATTACAAATTTATGAATAAATAGACCAACAGCTCAGCAAATAATCAATAAATGTATTTAATATACATAAATAGAAGAATATTAATTGACCTCTTTACATCCAATTCCCCTTTCCTACTTATTAACTTAAAATTGTTCAGAAATAACAATGTAAATAAATGCATACAGGTACAAGAAAAAAATAATTATGGAAATCATTTTGCTTTGCTAGAATTCCATTCGAAATCACTGCGGTCCTGTCTCGACGTACTCACGTTCCGAACTACATCGCGAAGAAAAAAAGAAGTTGTTGCAAAAGAATTCATAGAACTTCTAGATCCATCTTACGCAATGATCGAGTAAGGAAGCTTCGAATCTACGTGTCGGCCGTCTCGTAAGTATTTCGATTCTTAGAAGGTAGCGTCACCGAGAGTCAACAATCTCAAACCATTTCACAGGGAGAAAATTGAAAAGGAGGATGCATCAATCGTTTCAATAACTGTTCAACATCATGTCCCAAATTATGGTATTCAGAATTCTTTCTCATTAACTGTACACATTCAAGACATATAACAGTAAAATTAAAAATCGTGCAAAGCATTGATCTTGAATTTTTTCATTCAAAGGTGAGAATAAAATGTATGCAATGATCTAGAAAATGGTCTAGAAATATATGCCACAATGTGAGACAGAAACAGTGGTTGTAAAGATCAAGTTTCTTGCCTCCCGTAATAATCGAGTCGTTTTACCCTTCGTGCCGTGAATGACGCATCGTCTTCGCTCCGGGCGTGTAAGTGTAGAGTTTTATTATAGCACGGTAACCGGGTTCGTCAAAGAATTTCATCAGGCATCGTTTCACCGTGCAACCATGAAAATTTTTGGTTGAACCGTATCACAGATATTTTTCGTCTTCGACGAAAACGTGTGCGTTCTACGCAAAGAAACATGGGAGCTTTTAAATAGGATAGAAATGTATAATTGCCGATTTCAGTATGATACACGATTTCATCATTTTATACGCAATTGTGAAGCTTTGCGTTAAAAATTCACAACTGATTCACGATTTCAGTGAAACGTTGTCAAAAGCGAAATCGGTGTAAAACCAAACGAAAGTAACGTATTTAACACGGAGCAAACGATTGTGGTACGATTACGATCGCACGTGTCAGAATATGGACGATGCAACGACGTGTCTTCTGCTATTAATGATGCAGGCACATATATATGTAGCATGAAAGTCGCACAGACAACGCGCGATTCTCAACTATGCTCCAAATATTAACTCTCATCTTCCGTTGATCTCGTACCGCTAGGTGTGCAGCATTTTGTTTTGTTCGGCAAAGCTTCAGACCACGCGAAGCATCAACGTTAATTAATTTTTACAAGACTTTACGAATGGTCTTCGTACTCTAGTATCGCATATAAATTGTGCAAAAACGTAGCACGATTAATAGCACTGTAGGTAGATGGATAGGTGGATAGGTAGACATAGATAGGCCCTTTCATTCCATAAAGGCACGCACCATACGCGACATTTCGCATACGCGTGTATAATATCTATAGAACTTTTGTATACATGTAGACAACCCCATAAAGTCCGCCGCAACATTTTCATGCAGCAGTAGTGTTCGAGAGATTTTTCTTCAAGCGACACTCTTTCCTCGAATCTACGTCGAGCCGATTCGATCGGTCTCCACTCGTCGTCTTTTTCCAACGGGGACGACGAAAAAGCGGTTATTCGTATCGCAAAACCAGCGTGGCGTTCAAACGAATATTAAGCCACGACCAAGTAATTTCGAGCGTGTTTCACAGCGAGCTCCAATCATAAATCGTATGCCAATTACGAAGATCATCCGCGAAAGCATGATCTCGCGACGACTTTGAACTTTGGCTGTCGTCGCTCAGGACCCGGTACCTTGTCACGTTTCTCACCCACAAATGTCGTAAATGCCGTAAATACTGCAATCGAACCGGAGCCCAATGGCACTCGTTAGAGTCTTAGAGCTCAATCGATGCCGTGGAAACAAGGCAACCGAGGTTATTATAGTTGTTTCTCTTTTTTTCTCTTTTTTTAGACATTTTATCAGAATTTATTATTTCGTGTAAACGTTTATAATAATTATAATTTACAATTACGATGTTTGATGATAAATACAAATAGAACAACGGAAGATGGGAAGGGGAAACTAGGGAGATTCAATGGATGAGATAGGTACGTGGAAGTGGTATGCAGAGGCTAGCTTCTTCGACGAATGGAAAGAGACATGTGTGTAAGGGCCAGAGAGAGAGAGAGAGAGAGAGAGAGAGAGAAATAGCCATGGAGGCAAGAAGCGACAGAGAAAAAGAAATACGCGCGAAGAACGGATAATTGTAATTGGAATGAAAAACGCGTAATTATGACTTACAAAACGATTCATTACGAAACGATATCGAAAAGTATTTCAGACGAATCGAAAAAAAGAAAGGGGGCAATGGCGCAGGAAGATGCGAACACGAGCGAGTTACAGCAGCAGAGATGTTCTCGTATTGAACTTACGTCAATAAAGCGTGTGTCGCTCGCACGTCAAAAGATCTAGGTTCGGAATTTGAAATGGGCGGAATCAGCGGGAAATTAATAGAGAGAGTGAGAGATAGAGAGAGAGAGAGAGAGAGAGAGAGAGAGAGATTGGTTTAGCGAGAAAAACGATGGGATCGTATAAATACATCGTTTTGGACCTGCTGCGCGAAAACGAGACCATTCATCGTAGAAAACTGGAACGAGTCGAGTCGAATCTAGTAGAGTGGAGGTTGTCGAAGTTCTCCAACAAGGAGAGACTCTGCACGCAAAAGGTACCCGGTCCCGCTCAGCCGGCCCATCCTTATGATCGTTCCAAAGACTCTCTCTCGAGGACCTGTTCTCGCAGCCCTTCGTCGTTTCATTCTCACTCGTTTGGTTTCTCTTGCATCGGTAAGTGGGCAAGCGACGAGTGTCCGATTACTTTAAGACTACCTCGGCAACAATCGGTTCACTCCAGAATACCGCGCGAGTCGATCTAATCAACGCCATTATCATCATTATCATCACCATCATCATCATCATCGTCACCGTTATCGTTATTCGCTTTGGTTGGCTTTCGTTCACGATACGACAGAAAACATGGACACATCGAACGTATAGTACGTCGGGACACGTTTACCCACACACACACGTTTTTAATATCGATAATCGTTACTTGTTTTGCCATGTAGTATGTATTGTTGTGGTACACATTTATGTATCGGTATGTGTGTTTTTGTCTGTCTCTTGTAAAAGAGTAGGCGCGAGCTTTCGTGTATGTTACACACATACTTAGTAGTATAGAAATGCCACACGAGACGAAGAATTGTGCGACACACAATCGATGTTTTCTAGCAACGACACAAGGATGAAACATGAACCGAACCAGAGGCGGACGGTGGATCTTCAAGGACCTCGGAGCCGATTTACTTGATCAATCGATCGGAAATCGTATAACATAAGCAAAATGAAAACTGAGAGAAACTCTGTTTGATCATTCATTTATTTTGTATATCTCGTAGAAAAAGAAGAAGAGTTCACTGGTGTGTACCTGTATGTCTGCCTTGTATTTGTGTAATGTGTGTGCCCGTCTGTATATATGCCACTATATGTATGTGCGTACGGTGAGTGTATGCGTGTGTTCAACATAAAAACAATCGGAATCATCTATCTTAATAGTTTTTTTTATTTAGTTGGAGAAAGCTAACGTTTCTCACATAGAATTTATATGTAAAAACGTAAAAATGACTTTTCAGGGCCCTCAAATAATTAGAAGCAATTAGTTCGTACATATATACATATCAATCCGCCCCTGGACCGAATGTATCCGCTGCATTCGGACGCGTCGAATGTTAATTTATCGTCGGATTCTTATATTCCATTATCGGGAAATGGTTACGCTCGTCCTTTGCTTTTTTTTCGAGAGGTTTCGGTCGAGGCAATTGGATCCACCTTTTACGCGTCTCTGAACAACCTTTTTTTCTTTTTATCTTGTTTCTTTACAATGCTGTTTTACCCCGAGAAACCGGAAGAAATTCCTGTCGATATATCACAACGATTACATGAAACGAAAACGCAAAGTGGCGTTATAAGTGGCGTCGTTTCCTCCACGAGTTCAAATTCAGGAACGTCGTTCAACGCGACACACGTACCGCTAGTTGTTATCGTACAACCGATGGAAAATTATGGAAAACAACGAATATTCGAGCTATCGATAATTTCCACGAGATCGATTATGGCAATGGAATTAACGCGCACACATGCCCATATATACTTGTATGCATACTGTAAAGTGAATCTGAGAAATACTTTCTACATCTTTTCTTTTGATTACGATAAGATTTGCTAATCGTAATTGATTGCGATACCTGTATATTGTGTGGTGTGTGCGCGTCTCGTAATACATACGGGAAAGGATAAGTAAAGAAACGGTAGAAAAAGAGAGAGGCAGAGTGTGAGTGAAAAAGAGAGACAGAGACGTCTGGTATCCCGAAGAAGGCCAGAGTAAATGAAATAGTCAAGCAACGGAGACGCGAGGTGTACGGGTTAAGGAAGAATTTGTGAAAGATCGTCGTGTAATAGATCGGTTGCTCGAAAGAACGCAAAAGCAGTGTTTCCTTTCCTCTTCGATATTCGTGCATTGGAAACGGACGGCCGTAACGTGAGGAGGACAGAAAAGCATTGAGAGAAATCACGACGGTTCACTCACCTCCGTGTAGTAGCATGATTGCGCGATCGCGATAATCCACGACGCAACCTTAACACAACGATTACACACGTATCCGTATTAAAAGAAAACCGATCGCGTCGACGGTTTCCGACAAAGAACTGTATTTCGATAAAGCAAAACGGAAAAGTAAAATCACGCGGTAAATGTTACACATTCAATCGGTTCGAACAAGATGGAAAGCGTGCAATACACGCATATCCAAAGAAATGAGAAAAGAAGTATCGTATGTAAAAAGTAATTCACCACCGATGTTCTTGTTTCTTTTTTTGGAACTTAATAACTTAATGTATTTTTACTCTCCTTTCTCCTCCTACGTTCTTCCCTTCGTATAATAATATCGTACTTGCTAGACAATGTGAAATTTAATTTAATGACAACTGGATATAATGTAGTTAGTTTCATGCGTGCTTTTTTCCCTTTGTCTTCGTTTCTTCTTGAACGTCTGTATTTTCCTTTGTTTAGCGAAATATTTTATGTGAACACTGTCCGAGCGATTATGCTCGCTTTACTGACAACGAGGCCCTCCAGTGCTCCCGTTAGCGTTCTAGTTTTCTTGTTCTCGAGGAAACCACAGGACTCCGAAAGAGACGACACACGTCCTCGACAGTTAGCCGAGCCGATAGTACGCTACGCGCCATTATTATCCTACGGGAAACTTTCTTATCAATCTTTTGTCTCGTCGAAGTCGTCTCTTTGTCGTCGCGTGGCTCTCCCGTCGGCATAGAGTACACGAGAGTACAGATATAAGTAACACTATGTGCTGTGCCACGCGAAAGGGGATCGGTTTCGAACGGTTGGAAGAGGAAGCAGGTTTCGCGGAGGGACTCGTAGTCGTCGGACAGCGCTCGCGTTTCAGATGGTAAACAGTGAGCAGATCTGGGAGTGACAGTGGTGTTTTTCCGCGGGTTATATTCTTCGCATCCCGTGTCTCGTACCGACGCGACGGTGGCATCAAACACTACATTTATTTCTTCGATTTAACGTTCTCTCCGTTTCCACGTTACAATGTCTCCATATAAGTTGATGCGGGCTTCTAGTTACTCGAGAATTGATTTCACCGTGTCCGAGCAGAGTCGTACGACGAGACAAAGTTTGCGAAACAATAATACTCTTCCTGTCCATTCCTCTGTTCATCCACAATTTGCTCCTTCCTATTCTTCCGTACAAACACGAGTCGATATACTGTTTTGTTTCTTTGCCGGAGAAATTTCGTTTTCGAAATTGGATGATTCTCGCGCAACTCGACCGTTTTCTTTCATCGAGAAGCGTACGCAGCACAGGCGGCGCACCGTCTAAGACGATGTGGTCTTTAGAACGCATTCATTTGTTCGTTCTTTCGTACTTTCTCGCTCTCTATCTCACACACACTTTCGCTCTCTCTCTCTCTCTCTTTCTTTCTTTCAAGATCTCCCATCCATATTTCATGCTCTCCCTATCTCTCTTACGCACTCGGTGCGTATACACGCATGCTCTCTCTCACTTCGCTTTTCCTCTTCGATTGGCGATTGAGGGGAGAAACACGGTCGAGAACGCGGGGATCCTCCGTGTTCGAAGTTTCGAACCGGGCGTAACAGCTGTGGCGGTGGTGTCGGCAGCAGTGTGCGGTCGCGTTTAGGACAAAGATGTACTCGAGTTATTCGAGGGGAGGAAAATCAAGGGAGAAGGGATTCTCGGGGCGATGGTCTTACGACTGGTGACAGGAAGAATGGTAGGAAGGGAAATAGGAAGATGGACAGGTAGGTAGGTAGGTAGACCAGTAAGAGAGAAAGGGAGGTCGATCGATGAAAGGGACACGGGAAATGATGAGGAAGGGAAAATGAGAGACAGGATTAGCGTCGAAAGGACGGAAAGAAGGACAGATGGGAGGAAAAGAGGAAACAAGGTGGTACGCGAGGGACGCGGAGACGAAAGAGGGCAGGTAAATGGATAAATCGATCTCAGGTGGATGGATTGGTGAGCACTTCGAGGGACGGGGGGGGGGGGGGCGATAGAGAATAGGATGTTCTTATTAGGTTTAGAAAGGACTTAAGCTTAGGAAGGTTAGTTGTCGCCGCCCTCCTGTTGTTCGTCGGGCTCACCCTGCGTGTCACTGGTCCAAAGGGTGAGGTTGTCGCGCAAAAGTTGCATTATGAGCGTGGAATCTTTGTAGCTGTCTTCGTTAAGTGTGTCCAACTCAGCGATCGCATCATCGAACGCCTGCAATGGTCCAACAAAGAATTCATTACTACATCTAGTATACCGACTCTGGCCTGCATCAAGACATTCCGGCGCATTCGTTGTCTTTTCACGAGCAAGCTAATTAATGACATGCACAAAAGCGTAGAAAAAGAAAAATTGCATCGCGAAAACGAGAGCGATGCAAGAGGAGAACTATTATGTAGATATACAGACAGAGATACAGTGGAGGCATTATTGTAGTCACACCAGGCAAAAAACGGTTAATCGTTTGTTAAGTTAGAGGATTCCGGTGCAACGGTTGTCAATCGTTTGCACATAGAATCGTTCTCGGTTATGTGGTTCGGGTGTATCGAGAAAATCTCGCAAACGTAAAAAAAAACTTTCGCGCAACCATATTCTAACCTGTTTGGCCAGGTGGCAAGCCCTGGCCGGAGAATTAATAATTTCATAGTAAAAAACGGAGAAATTCAGAGCAAGACCGAGCCTAATTGGATGAGTTGGCTGCATTTTCGACTTTGCTATGTCGAAAGCTTCTTGGTACGCCTTCTGCGAATCCTCGACAACCGCTGCAATGCAAACGGATAATTCAAATTAACTAATGTTACACCGTCTTTTTTTCTCACGAAAGCGTATCGATTCGAATCTGGAAAAAAACAGGAGCAACTTTTGCTAGTCCCTGCGAATCGAAAATAAACGTTTCTGCACCATTGAGACCCAAGCACAATATTTATGCCTCCACTGCAGCGCTACCACCACCACCCATCATCGTTATCATCCCTACTGCCACAGTGTATCCTTTTGCATCTTCTCGACATCAATCTCCGCTAAATTGTACCTGTTTTGCCAGCTGACAGGCCTTGTCTGGTGAGTTGAGGATCTCGTAATAGAAAACAGAGAAGTTGAGAGCGAGACCTAGCCTGATGGGATGAGTAGGCTGCATCTTTGACTTGCTGATTTCAAACGCATCTTGGTATGCCTTCTGGCTGTCGTCTACCACGGCTGCATATACGTAAATATTACGTAGGAAATTGGATTATCAGATTTTCATGTAGGCTATGATCAAAAGCTTTTCGGCGGGGCTATTTAAATTCTAGGTTTGAGACAGAATTTTTAAAAAAAAGAAAGTAAAAATGATAGGTCGAATAACCGTAACACTATCAGCATTCAGAATGGAAGTTGCAGGTATGCGCTTGTAACCGAACATCACGGAATTTTTTAAATCCATCTAAATCCAACAATGCGACCGACACGTTTCGGGTCGAACATCTGCCGTAGCAGCTGTGGTTCTTCTTTCACGGGGTGCACAGGTACAACAAAAGTATCGTAACACCTTTCCGTTTTAAGAAAGAAGCGCATCGACCTCAAGCAAACGATTTCAAATACCAGTAAACGCGCGTCTCCTATATATCGAAAATTCGAGGAACGTTAAACACGAGTCTTTCTCAAAGCGACTAGCTGTCTTCGTAAATCGATTAGACCGGCGTTGAGAACATAGCGTTCACTGCTAACATATAAATATGTAACGGTCTCTGTAATAACAAGAATTTCGTAAAAATGATTTATATATTTTGGTGCTTAGACAGAGATCAAACTGCGTCGTGTATTTAATGCCGGTAGCGATTACGCGTTAAATCTGCAAAGATTATAGAAATCGAATGAAATAAAATCTGTGAGATTCATACCGTGTCTGGTTTCTCCAGTGGCGACCTCTGCAAGATACCTGTAGTAGTCACCCTTCATCTTGAGGTAGAATACTTTGCTCTCGGCGTTGCTAGCCTTAGGGATCAGGTACTTATCGAGGAGTTCCTACAACATCAACGACGAAGTCAGCAACACGAGTTGCTACACGAACAGTTAGAAATTCCCGATAAGAACCGTTCAAGAGGTACTCGCGCACCGATCGCGGGAATGAAACGCGTCGCAGCCGCAATATATCCAGCATAGTTATCCGACGCAGGCGTGTCGTTTCCTCTTCCGCTTCCCGTCTATTTCCGGACATTCGAACCGTTGCTCTTGCGATACGATGTTCACTGCTATTCGTAAGCGATCGCGATATACACGAGGTGCGAGGAACGAGGAAATCGGTCGACGTGAACGCACTGTTTCTCTCTCGCGAGTAAATAAAGAAACGCGTTCGCTTCCTGAAATGCTTTGTCGCGCGTTTATGTTTTAGAGTTCCCGTTCCTGAGTGCGTCCGCTGGACGAAATATAACAAGAAGGGATGGGCGCGCGTAAGATGAGCCAGTAAAAAGCACTCGTAATTGACCCGCGTGAAATTCAAGCCGTAGGGCAATCTCTGCGCTGTCTTACAGCTCTTCGAATACGCGTACGCGACTCATAACGAGATCGCACGTTACAGTAAAACGAGAATGCTGAACAGTAATTCCCGGGAACCGTGCAGTCCTACCTGATCTGTGATCATTACGGCTTTAGCAGGAAGATTACTATAAACTATTTGACGAACCAAGTCAGTAGATTCATTTAATAGTTAAATAATCTAATCCATGCTGACGATCGCAGTTCGTGGACAGTTGAACGTCGAAATCGAGTTAGTCTTTTAGCTGCTGGAAAACTTGACGCTTTCTAAATGATCAAGTTCAGTTCATCGTGGTCGCTGTGCAATTATTCAGACTTTTACTGGCCCGTCTTGTTGGATATATTTATAGTCTGTGCGGCTTCTATGTTAACGTATACGAATTTATAACAACTGAAAATCGCAATACGAAAGTTTCTATCACTAAAAAGCTATAGATGCTGGAAATGTATAAAAATCTGCAGGTCAGCGATTAAAAAGTCCCAATCTATGAGCTTGTGCTTCAACGAAATAGAATACACACAGCCTCACGTATCAAACTAAGGTTAATGACATTCTAGATACGAAAAACACGTTAAAACTAGCTTAGAGCGTTGCCAACGATCCGTCGAAATGGAAGATGGACGGTCGGAACAACATTAATCGCTCGTCGAGTTTTGTTTATCAAAAACTTATTTATAGATTTTTTAATGGCTGTGTTACACTAAAATGAAGAAAAAGAGAATTAAAAAGAAGTCGTCTACGTTAATCCGAGTATTATTTCGATAAAAGTTATATCGAAATGATCCGTCGTTTTCGTTGAAATATATCCAGACTTTGTAATCACCTTATGCTCTAACGCTAACGAGTCGAAGCTCGAAATTGTAGGATGGAAACTGGTCTAGAGGGAAACCCCGTGAACGCTGATCGGAAATGAATCGGAGTTCTTACCAATACATCATAACAGATCTCTCGTAGTTCTCTCTCAACCTTTTCCCGGTACTCTTTAGCCATCTGCTGTTTGCGCTCGGATCCCTCGGTCTTTTGCTCGATGGAGGATATTACTCGCCACGAGCTACGTCTCGCGCCAACGACATTCTTGTACGCTACCGACAGCAGATTCCTTTCTTCGTTCGACAACTCGACTCCCGTTTCGGTAACCGCTTTCATCGCAGCTGCCATATCATCGTATCTTTCCGCCTGTTCGGCGAGCTTTGCACGCTGTACCAATTCCTCCTTGTCCACGGACATTGTGTTGGCTGTAAAAGAAAAATGCCAAACGGCTGTTTAACGAACACGGTTGCTACTATTGCTAGTCGAGCGCAACGGTCGCCGTTCTAAACCGCTACTTATCACGCGTTCTTGTTCGCGTGAGTTTTGTCGTTGTTGATGCGAGTGTTCCGGCTGTGGTGAACGCGCGGCAAATCGTACGTGAGAATAGAGTTCAGCGACGCGTTTAGAACAGGATGACGTACTAGACTTGCGCGTCGAACGAGGCCAGTTACGTTCGCCGAAAAAAAGACTATCGGTTCGGGCGATACAGCACGGTCGTCGAAGCTTTTCATTCTGTCCTTCGTTCCTGATGGATCAGAACAGATGGCCGACTCGGTCTTGGCCGAGACTCCCAGGGAACCTCGAAACTCTCAGAAAAACTGAATTCACGAAAGCCTAAAACGGAGTTTGGACAACGGTGCTTTCAAAGGCTTTTCGACGAGCCGTCTGTGGCATCGACCCAATAAAATATTATTGGACCCTGGGTGTCATTCGAAAGCGTTGCTAGGTTGTCGAACTCCTTCATCGATCTCCGCGAGCACCGATAGCCTCTTGTCTCGAGATCATTGCAAAATATTCGCAGCGCCGGACGATTCGCAAACAGAACTAGTTTGAAATAGTGCAACAACGACGAGTAAGTGGTTCGGAATTTCACGAAATGTACGATAAAGCCCTATCGTGCGTGATTTATCGTTTTCAATTTGAAACAATTCGTAGAAGCGACAGGCCAGTTTTTACGCGTTCCCAGCGACGTAACGCGATTCTCTCGCGGTGAGTCACCATTTTAGCTCTCTCTTTCTCGCCCCCTCGGTCTCCGACGATGGACACCGGTCGACCATCAGCGGCAAACACGCGGCCGAACGAGAGAAAGAGCGAAAGAGTATACGAACGAACGAGCCCGGCCCTTTTCGGTCAAACCAAATCATTTCCGAAACATTTGTCCCTTGGTATTCGCCGGTTCCCGCAGCGAACCGTCCATCCTCGTTTCAAGAATTGGCTCAGCCTGTGGAATGCGACAACTATTACCCGATTCCGTTCGATCGAGTCAACTTCCGCAACGAGCTTCTAAAATTATCCAAATTTGACTGTTGCCGAGAACATCGCGCGTCACTTCGTTGGATATGTTTACGAGAACAACGAAGGGAACAGTATGTCCGCGATCTACTGAGAAAAATGTGTCGCGGACGGAAATCGATCGCACGAATACCACGGCGAATCGAATACGATGAGAAAGAGGTTAATATTTCTGAACATGACTATACCCCTCGACGCTCGGTGGCCCGAGTCTAACTCGAGCTGCGATCGATATCCAAGCGGTAGCCGTAGTAGTCCCGTCGATAATGCTTTCAACAACTGGGCAGTTTGTAACGAAATCGCGAATTTGTCGATGTCACTTGCAATCGTACATTTAGACCAAACGTACACATCAACGAATTCTGGTTTTATTAATAAAAACAGCAATACGACCGTTGGACATAAAGTTTATTGAATCTACCGCCAGTCAAATTTGAAATTTGGAAAAAATTACACCTATATCTTTATGATGATTCTTTTGCGATTTGTTTTCTGTAATTGAACACGAATTAAGGAAGTTGTGCGCAGTACAAGAGAAATGTTCTAATCACAAGTAGGGTACATGACTTTGTGAAATTTCAGCGTGGTTTCGGCCACCGAGTTACCGCTAATGACATCTCGAAGGTTACGAACGATAGCAGTTAACGACGACAACGAATCGTTATCGGTGCGATAGCATTCGTAATCATCGTGCTGTTCGACGATGTTTGCGGCATCAATCGCGTACAATGTAACCATGCGGAAAGACGAAAATCAAACGACTTCTACCAACGAGGAAGAAATCACCAGGACAGCGATGGGTCATTTTTCTAGGTTTTCCACGCGCGTGTAACCATTGAACGACCGTGAGACGAGAGCAGTACGACCAGAAAAAAGTATTTCGAGAATATCTGTTTCGGACGGCCATCGTCTTGCGCGCGCTGCGAACGTTTCGAGGAATTGGCTGGAGGAAGCGCTTCCCTCGTGTTCGAACGAAGGCGTTGCCGTCTCAAAAATGGTCCGTTCCGCCAGGAATATTCGGGAACGG